>NC_136433.1:38370000-38490000 GCF_052849685.1 Lactuca virosa | reverse complement strand
CGAAAATGGGAACTATTTATAAGGAATTTTCAAATTTTCCGTATTTTCTTGTAATTGGATCTTAATTTCTAAAATATGATTACATTTTATGATGATATGCTTTAAAAAACAAAAACCATTTTTAGTTTTATCTAATAGTCATTTATGATAAAAAATTTCATGATAAAATTTAAAATATTGATTGCACAGAAAACATACATATTATGGTAACTAGGTTATCACCCGTGGACACCACAGATGAGAAAGTTAAAAATAATTTTATTTAAATTATAACTTATTTATTGATCAATGATAATAAAAAATTTAATAAGTATTTTTATTATAAAAATAAGAAAAAAAAACATTATTTTAATGATTGTTTTAAGTGTTATTATGTATATATATATATATATATATATATATATATATATATATATATATATATATATTGTATTTTAAAGATTATTAAATAGATTTTGTCAAGTGTTTGTTAATCTTAAGTTTTATTAACAGAACATACATTAGTTGGAAGAAATTTACCTGATTTTGTTTTTGCAGAAATCTTGTTTATGAAGATACTAGCGAAAACTGAAGATGTTCAAAAGAATACCTTGAAATCAATTAAGAATGGAAACACAATCAGGTATCTTTCAATTTGCTAAAAGTTTTAAATTTCGGATTGTGTGAGTATTCTTTTAAAAATTTGAAATTCGAATTTGCTAAACATTAGGCTTAATTTTGTGCAAAATTATTCACTGATTTATATTAATATGAGTAAATAAAAGAATACCTTGAAGTTTCATTTTGTGTAATATTTGTTAATATTATTCAATTTAGATTGTATTTTAAAATTTTATTTGATCAAACATAATTTCATATTAAAAAAAAAAAATCACTGTGTGTTACTAATATTGAGAAATTAGTTAATGTATAAGTTAGTTTTCTACTTTTCAAAATTTTGTTGGAAACAATATATATATATTTAGTATGATGCATAATTCCTGTATTTGGAAACTAAAGCTTATTAATTTGTTTATTGTACCTTACATTTTTCTTATTTACTCAAAACAAAAAGAACCTTAAAAACTAATTATTATGTATGTTATCATATTTGATTCAAAAGTAGATACAGATATCTTAAAAGTAATTATATGCTCAATAAATTAATTGTTTTAATCCTGAATAGGAAAATTATGATGAGATACCAGAAAGGGATATCCAAAACTCTTAGCTTTTACTTTCAAATATAATAATCTTATAAAGCATAATGAACAAACAATTGTCAACCATCTTTTGTTTAACCTATTAAACCCTATTGATGTGTTGATTGAAAAAGATTACAAACCATTGAGCTGGTGTTTCTCTTAGATGGACTGTTTTGCCCTTTTGTTTTGCTATAAGTTGGACTGTTTTGCCCTTGGGTGTTGGGTGGCTTCATTTATGTTGTTTTCTACTTGATTTTTTTGTCTTTTTCTTGCTAGACCCTGGTATACTTGGTTTCGGATGTCTGCTGATTTTTGCTTCCTTCATATGAGGTTTGTTGGCCTTTTTGCCCTTGTTGATGCTCCTGGTATGTTTTATGTCGCTTTATAGTTGATTGTCTTTTGTTGGTTCATTCCTATTTGTCCATTGCCCTTTATGTCGCATTATATGAAAATTACGCCGCCCTATTATGAAATAAGTTATTTGGTAAAACAGTCCATATAAAAGGGCAGAATTGTCCTTTTCTATTAAAAAGAAATAATGGCAGTTTTTTTTGTTAGTATAGGGTCTTCGTTTTCCTCTTAAGAATGGTTCCTGTAATGAAAAGATTAGCAGCAAACGATGTGGCTGAGGCTCGAGTTGGACTCGATTCCCTTAAACAGATTCGCCGTCTGTTCCCAGGGTACAACAACCTTAGCAGTATTGTGTACTGCCGGATATGACGACTTGCCTGAAAGAATCGCCGGAAGCATGAGTACAGAGAAGGAGGAAGAAGAAGAGTATTTTCATCCGTGTGTTTGAATGAGACGGCCAAGGTCTTCTTTTATAGTTGAATCTTGAAACGGAAACAAATCACTAATTGATTGAGCGTTTAATGGCAATAAATGTCATTAATTACGCAATTAATGCATCCGTTACAGAATTCAAAAATAGGGACCAAAACTGTCAAGTTTAGCAAAAACGAGGGTAGCGCGCGCCCGAGTTTTCGGAGCTGCATTCGTGTCCGCAGGTCGCGCCCATGCACGAGTTCGGTGTTTTTGGTCTACGGAACCAAGATTTGCACCCCCCCCTGCGCGCGGGTAGGAATTGTAGCATAACCATAGACACAAGCTTGTAAGCCTTCCATGCAATGAAGCTTATAAACCTTGTTGAGTTTGGTCTCTCTACCAATGTGGGACTCATTCCCACATTCCTCTCTTTTGCTAAACTTATTCTCAAATACCCATCTTTGAGTATCGATATCTCATTCACTTATACTCTATTTTGGACATATAATATATCGTTTCGAAGTCCTCATGGAGGAGAACACAAACCCACTTAGAGTTCGTTATATATACAACATATGTATATATTTATATATGTCCAAAGTTAGTAAAAATATAAATATTTATACTAAATTTCCAACAATCCCCCACATGAATGGAGATCGATCTCTGCACATCCAATTTCCAAACGAAATTTTCAATAGTTGAATCCTACATAGGATAGGTAGGTATTACCCTTTGAACCCTCCCTTAAGAAGTTACACTTAATCTCCTAGCAGTTAGTAGATCTCGATGTCTTTGAACTAAGCTGCCATTTATGTAGACGACAATGTAAATCTCACAGGATTCTCCCTGACAAGGTCATATCCTCATAGACGTGTTCGTTTTGGTCATAAACACTAGCCTGGTTCTGCAAGAGCTTTAGGAATTGTGCCCCTATAATTCCCCTCGAAGCGACCCCACTTCTCTCTCACATAGGTGATTCCAAGAATCATTAAAAACCATATGTTTAGCCTAATTTTATCACTACATATAGGAATGGACTAGGAAGTCATGTTAACTCCCCGCAGTGACATGCCTCACTCATACAGTTAGGTTATCCTTTTGAACCCAGATCTTGGGATCTCCAGTCTTCTGGGTAAGGTTTCCTTCGTATGAATTTATTCATTCATGGGCTTTAGTCCCATTCCTCTTGACGACTTTTAAACTACATCTCTACTTAAGCCTTTTGTAAGCGGATCCGCAATGTTATCCTTTGACTTCACCCAGTCAACCGTGATAACCCCCGTAGAGATTAGTTGTCGTATCATTTTATGTCTACGTCTAATGTGCCTTGATTTCCCATTATACATTGTACTTTGAGCTCTACCAATTGTCGATTGGTTATCACAATGTATACATATGGCCGTTACCGGCTTAGGCCATTCGGGAATGTCCTCTACGAATTGACGTAGCCACTCCGCCTCTTCAGCACAAATATCTAAGGCGATAAATTCAGATTTCATCGTGGATCTAGATATAACTGTTTGCTTGGATGATTTCCATGCTACAGCAGCACCTCCAAGTGTAAACACATATCCACTTGTAGATCTGGAATCTTTTATGTCAGATATCCAATTTGCATCTGTGTATCCTTCGATAACTGCTGGATGTCTGCCATAATGCAGTCCATATTCTCGCGTGTATCTCACATACCTCAGCAACCTAGTAATACTCTTCCAGTGTTCAGAACTGGGTTTACTAGTGTATCTACTTAGTCTGCTCACAGCATATGCTAAGTCAGGTCTGGTACAACTCATTAGATACATCAGACTGCCAATAATTCTTGAATATTCCACTTGATTAACACTATCACCTCTATTTTTACGTAGATGTTGACTAGTGTCAATTGGAGTTCTAGCTATGCTAGTGTCTCCCTTAGCAAATTTTTCAAGAATTTTATCCACATGGTGTGTTTGACTTAAAATCAAACCACTTTGGGTTCTTGTGATCTTCACTCCAAGAATCACATCTGCTAAACCCATATCTTTCATGTCGAACCTGGATTTCAACATATCCTTTGTGGATCTTATTATCTTGTCATCACTACCAATGATAAGCATATCATCGACATATAAACACAAGATGACATAACCATGAGTGGTGTTTTTCACATAGATACACTTATCACACTCATTGATTCTAAAGCCACTTTCCATCATGACTTGATCAAACTTTTGATGCCATTGTTTAGGAGCTTGTTTTAATCCATATAGAGACTTAACAAGTTTACAAACCTTGTTCTCTTGTCCCGAGGCAATGAAGCCCTCAGGTTGCTCCATATAAATTTCTTCTTCCAACTCCCCATTTAGGAAAGCAGTTTTTACATCCATTTGATGAACTTGCAAGTTTCTGATAGCTGCAATGGCAAGAACTAATCTAATGGATGTTATCCGCGTTACCGGCGAATAGGTATCAAAGTAGTCTAGACCTTCCTTTTGTCTATAACCTTTGATTATTAGTCTTGCCTTGTATTTATCAATACTGCCATCAGGTTTCATCTTTCTCTTAAAAATCCAACGGTAATCTAGTGGCTTGCTACCTGGAGGTAGATCCACTAGTTCCCATGTGTGATTTTGTAAGATAGATTCTACCTCATTTTTGATGGCTTCTTTCCAATGAGGTCCCTCAGAAGAAGTTACCGCCTCTTGGTAGGTTTTAGGTTCACTTTCCACCACATAGGTGAAGAAATCATCACCAAATGATTTTTCAACTCTAGCCCTCTTACTTCTTTTGGGTTCTATCTCTTCCCCCTCGGATTGAGCTTGTTCTTCCTCTCGAACAGCTTCGTTGTTTGGTAAAGATGGGCTTTCAACTTCCTTGTTCAAACAGGGAAACACATCTTCAAAGAATGAAGCATTCCTTGATTCCATTATGGTATTCTTGTGTATTTCAGGATTCTTAGAATCATGCACAAGAAACCGATAAGCACTACTACTTTGTGCATACCCAATGAATACACAATCCACTGTTTTAGGTCCTAACTTTTGTACCTTAGGTGGTGGCACTACAACTTTAGCTAGGCATCCCCACACTCGTAAGTACTTATACGATGGCTTTCTTCCCATCCAAAGTTCATACGGTGTTTCATTCTTTTCTTTGCGAGGTATCTTATTTAAAAGATAGTTAGCCGACAAAATAGCTTCCCCCCACATTGACTGGTTTACACCCGAACTAATTATCATGGCATTGACCATTTCTTTCAAGGTACGGTTCTTTCTTTCAGCAATCCCATTGGATTGAGGTGAATAGGGTGATGTGAATTCATGACGAATTCCATTTTTAGCACAAAAATCAGCATATGGAGAAACATATTCCCCACCCCTATCACTTCTAACCACTTTAATTCTCTTGTTGAGTTGATTCTCAACTTCATTTTTGTACAAGACAAACTTGTCTATTGCTTCATCTTTACTCTTAAGTAAATATATGTAGCATTATTTCGTGCTATCATCGATGAATGTAATGAAGTATTTGTTCCCACCTTGAGTAGGAATTGACTTTAGATCACACACATCAGTGTGAATTAAATCAAGAGGTTCGGTGTTTCTTTTGATTGTTTGGAAAGACAATCTAGTTTGTTTGGCTTCAACACATGTGGGGCATTTGTGATTTGAGTCAATATTAAGTTTTGGTATGTATTCTAGTTTAATTAATTGCTTAATTGAATTGTAATTTACATGTCCTAAGCGACCATGCCAAACATTTGAACACTCAAGCAAATAAGCAGAACTACAACTTTCATTATTCATTTTGTTTGTCACCATTACATTCAATTTGAACATGCCATTCAAGGCATATCCTTTTCCCACAAACATACCATTCTTGGACAAAACAAACTTGTCCGACTCAAACACTAGCTTAAAACCAAATTGGTTCAACAAACCACCCGACACTAGATTCTTACGATGTTCAGGAACATACAATACATCCCTAAGCTTCACTTCTTTCCCCGAAGTCATTTTTAGAATGACATCACCAACACCTTTGATATCCGCGGTAGCTGCATTTCCCATGTAGAGCTTTTCACCATCTTCAACTTCTTTGTAGGTGTTGAAAACACTCTTGTCATGACACACATGACGAGTAGCTCCCGTGTCAATCCACCACTCCTTTGAATTTGTATTCATGAGATTCACTTCAGAAACCATAGCCGTGAGATCAGTTATCATGGCCACCAACTCCATGTTATCATTCACCATGTTTGCTTGACGGTTTTCCCTCTTAGGTTGAGGGCACTCCGAAGCCTTGTGACCCGGTTGGCCACAGTTGTAGCACTTGAACTTCTTCTTGAAAGTTCCTGCCTTGGGGCCTAGGTTTTTGCCCTTTGCTTTCCCTTTGTGAGGTCCCTTGCCTTTGCTTTTGGAAGTTTGACCAGCTTCCACCATATGAACCTTAGAAGATTCACCTTCACTGCCTTTCTTCAAGGCCATTCTATTGTCTTCTTCAATGCGAAGACGCACCACCAGTTCCTCCACAGACATCTCCTTTCGCTTATGCTTAAGGTAATTTTTGAAGTTTATCCAACCAGCAGGGAGCTTTTCAACCATTGATGCAACTTGGAATGATTCATTAAGATCCATCCCTTCTGCATTGTTATCATGTATGATGACCTGAAGGTCTTGGACTTGACTCATAACAGATTTCGAGTCAACCATTTTGTATTCCAAGAACTTAGCAACAACATGCGTCTTAGTTCCAGCATCTTCTGTCTTATACTTCCTTTCCAAAGATTCCCATAGTTCTTTAGCAGTTGCAACTTTACAATAAACATTGTAAAGTGCATCAGCCAGGCCATTCAACACATAGTTGCGGCACAGAAATTCTGAATGCTTCCATGCATCCACTGCATTCACAGATTGAGCATCAGCCTGCCCCTCAGCAATTACAGGAGCAGTTTCTGTTAGGAATCGAGCCAGGTTCAAGGTGGTCAAGTAGAATAACATCTTCTGTTGCCACCTCTTGAAGTTCAGACCAGAAAATTTTTCAGGTCTCTCAGCATGATTAGCCATGATGTTTGGAACTGGTGTATTTGGGTTCACAGGAGGGTTAGCACCAGCAGCAGGAGTTCCAGTAGCAGCGGGAGTTCCAGACATTCTGAAAGAATCATAACCACAGTTAAATAGATTACAGGAAAAAGTCGATACAAAATCGATTCAGAATAAAAGAAAAGGAAAAAACGAAATGGTTAGAACAAAGAATAATCTGTTTAAGACTGTTAGTATAGGGTCTTCGTTTTCCTCTTAAGAATGGTTCCTGTAATGAAAAGATTAGCAGCAAAAGATGTGGCTGAGGCTCGAGTTGGACTCGATTCCCTTAAACAGATTCGCCGTCTGTTCCCAGGGTACAACAACCTTAGCAGTATTGTGTACTGCCGGATATGACGACTTGCCTTAAAGAATCGCCGGAAGCATGAGTACAGAGAAGGAGGTAGAAGAAGAGTATTTTCATCCGTGTGTTTGAATGAGACGGCCAAGGTCTTCTTTTATAGTTGAATCTTGAAACGGAAACAAATCACTAATTGATTGAGCGTTTAATGGCAATAAATGTCATTAATTACGCAATTAATGCATCCGTTACAGAATTCAAAAATAGGGACCAAAACTGTCAAGCTTAGCAAAAACAAGGGTAGCGCGCGCCCGAGTTTTCAGAGCTGCATTCGTGTCCGCAGGTCGCGCCCATGCACGAGTTCGGTGTTTTTGGTCTACGGAACCAAGATTTGCACCCCCCCCCCTGCGCGCGGGTAGGAATTGTAGCATAACCATAGACACAAGCTTGTAAGCCTTCCATGCAATGAAGCTTATAAACCTTGTTGAGTTTGGTCTCTCTACCAATGTGGGACTCATTCCCACATTCCTCTCTTTTGCTAAACTTATTCTCAAATACCCATCTTTGAGTATCGATATCTCATTCACTTATACTCTATTTTGGACATATAATATATCGTTTCGAAGTCCTCATGGAGGAGAACACAAACCCACTTAGAGTTCGTTATATATACAACATATGTATATATTTATATATGTCCAAAGTTAGTAAAAATATAAATATTTATACTAAATTTCCAACAATCCCCCACATGAATGGAGATCGATCTCTGCACATCCAATTTCCAAACGAAATTTTCAACAGTTGAATCCTACATAGGATAGGTAGGTATTACCCTTTGAACCCTCCCTTAAGAAGTTACACTTAATCTCCTAGCAGTTAGTAGATCTCGATGTCTTTGAACTAAGCTGCCATTTATGTAGACGACAATGTAAATCTCACAGGATTCTCCCTGACAAGGTCATATCCACATAGACGTGTTCGTTTTGGTCATAAACACTAGCCTGGTTCTGCAAGAGCTTTAGGAATTGCGCCCCTATAATTCCCCTCGAAGCGACCCCACTTCTCTCTCACATAGGTGATTCCAAGAATCATTAAAAACCATATGTTTAGCCTAATTTTATCACTACATATAGGAATGGACTAGGAAGTCATGTTAACTCCCCGCAGTGACATGCCTCACTCATACAGTTAGGTTATCCTTTTGAACCCAGATCTTGGGATCTCCAGTCTTCTGGGTAAGGTTTCCTTCGTATGAATTTATTCATTCATGGGCTTTAGTCCCATTCCTCTTGACGACTTATAAACTACATCTCTACTTAAGCCTTTTGTAAGCGGATCCGCAATGTTATCCTTTGACTTCACCCAGTCAACCGTGATAACCCCCGTAGAGATTAGTTGTCGTATCATTTTATGTCTACGTCTAATGTGCCTTGATTTCCCATTATACATTGTACTTTGAGCTCTACCAATTGCCGATTGGTTATCACAATGTATACATATGGCCGTTACCGGCTTAGGCCATTCGGGAATGTCCTCTACGAATTGACGTAGCCACTCCGCCTCTTCAGCACAAATATCTAAGGCGATAAATTCAGATTTCATCGTGGATCTAGATATAACTGTTTGCTTGGATGATTTCCATGCTACAGCAGCACCTCCAAGTGTAAACACATATCCACTTGTAGATCTGGAATCTTTTATGTCAGATATCCAATTTGCATCTGTGTATCCTTCGATAACTGCTGGATGTCTGCCATAATGCAGTCCATATTCTCGCGTGTATCTCACATACCTCAGCAACCTAGTAATACTCTTCCGGTGTTCAGAACTGGGTTTACTAGTTAATATTGCCACGGGAGTTACTCTCGTTTTTGCTATAATTTTAAACTCGGGCGCGCGCTACCCTCGTTTTTGCTAAACTTGACAGTTTTGGTCCCTATTTTTGAATTCTGTAACGGATGCATTAATTGCGTAATTAATGCATCCGTTACAGAATTCAAGAAAGCAAACAATGATAGGAAAGGGCAATATTAATAAGAAAAGGGCATAATTGTAGCTTTGTATAAAAAATAAATAATAACAATTTTATCTTTCCTCTTTTATAGAGTTTTGTCCTTTTTGCCCTTTGGCTAAAAAACTGTCACTAACGAAAAGTTAATTGCCATAGAATGTATATGAATCCATTGAATGTCAACTGTGTTAGGAAATTATCGAAAAAAAAGGTTCCTGTAAGGAAATGTTACAGAAGTAGTCTATATGGAAATTGTTTTTACACAAATGGTCCTTTTGGTGATAAACTGTGTAAGAATGGTCCCTGTGGAATGAACTCTATGACGAATTATAGAACACAAATAGAATAAACAGGAAAAATTCCTTCGTTAAGATGATTATACACTAACATGATGGTTTAAAAGAGCAATATACAAAAATGTACTTTAATAAAAAATAAAAGTGCTAAAAAAACAAAAAAAAATGATGAAATTAAAGTAAACAAAATAAAAAGCAGCAATATGAAAGACGTCAATCACATTTAATACATTTTCGGAACATTAGTTTGGATCTAAGAGTAAATACATGAAAAAGAACATAAGAGAAATAGAATAACACAAAAGAAACACAATGAAAAAGAATAAAAATAAAAGTGCATTTGTCAAAATTGTTACATGTTTATCAAAATACACATTAGAAACATAACAAAAACATAAAAACAGCTTCATAATCAACAGATAAATCATGAATTTTAAAATGATTATACACTAACCTGATGATTTGAAATTATGTGAATGCAAGGTTGTTGAATTCGGAGGTTATCTATAGAATTCATGAATCAAAAGACAAACACGCAACAGGTATTTGAAAATGAAAACGTAATAAATTGTTACTGTGGAAAGGCTTTTATAACTGCAAATAAGAAATAAGGAAATGAGAAAATAAGAAAATAATAAGTTGATGATTTGAAACATATGATATTTAGCCTATAAATCCGGAATAGTAATCAGATCTGAATATTATCAATCGCAATCCATTTCAATTTTTTACTGATTATATGCAGAGAAGTAATTTGAATTTAAATGTATACTGATTTTATGGAATTATATGGGTTTTATTAGCATTAATTTGGCAGATTGTGAACTCCTTTTTTGCAGGGATTTGAATGGATTATTGATTTTATGGTATTGACTTTGATAGCAGGTAATTTAGGAAATAAGATAATGATAGATAATTTTTGGATATTTAGGAAGTAAATTCGATGGATGCAACGAGCTACTGGTCGGGAAAAGTAGAGAGTAGATAGCTGGTATAATGACACGTAGCATGAGAAATTGCTTATAAGAGGACACGTGGCTAGTTTAGGAGTGTGGTATTAAGCATGGAGATAACTTCAAATATTAACAAATGTTCTAATTTTATTAATATAATATAATTATACTATCTTTGATTTAAAAATAGAACATTCTATCCTTCCTATTTACGTTATAATTTTTTTTGTCTATATAATTTTTTAATTATACGTACCGTGGTTTCCATGGGTTATAACCTAGTATAATAAATATATCAACTATACTTTACTTGTTTGACTGTTATGAAGGTCACCTACAATTTACATAACTTTTAAGTGTGTCCTCATTACATAATGATTTCCTTAGCAGAAGTATTCGTTTACCTGATTCCTTACCTATTTTGTTAAACTTTGTGTAACGCCCCGATTCTCAGGTATTAATTAAATAAGAATTTCTGGATGAAGCTCTACTCGACGAGTTGGTCGACCTACTCGTCGAGTAGCAGCGGGGTGGGAACGCGTGTTAAGTGACCTACTCGGCGAGTCCACTATGGGACTCGGCGAGTCCACTCTGGGACTCGGCGAGTAGGAGCTGGCAGATGAAACCCTAAATCCCGGGGTTTGCACCCCTATTTAAGGAAACCTTAGCCTCCCTTGGGCCTCTTTACAGTTCTAGAGAGTCCTTAAAACCCTAATACGTGTGTGTGTGCCATTGTGTGATTGAAGCTTGAAAAGAGGATTTTGGAGGGAGAAGGCTTAGAAGAGAAGGATATTGGAACAAGTGGAGTGTGGGAATCAGCTCTTATCTCAGTTGTCATCTTCTGGAGGTAACCAAATCGCCTTTCTTCTTGTGAATCTCTTCTATTATTGAGTTTTAGGGTTTTTGGTGAAATACTAAGTTGAAAGGATAAGTTATGGGCTAGATCTGAGGTTGTAACTTCAGATCTGGACCCTCCTTGGATGCTAGAATCATAAAGTTGTTGTATTGGTTGTGATTGAGGTCCCTCTTGGACTTGAAGCTCCATTAAGAACTTGAAATAGACATTTAGAGCTTTATAGCCATACATGCACGTAAAGTTTGCAACTTTACATGATAAGTATGTCCTAGAAGCTTGGATCTGTGATTTGGAGCCACTGCATGGCTCAAAACAAGTCTGTATGGAAAGAGGACTGAATGGACTCGGCGAGTCGTAAGGTTGACTCGGCGAGTCACATGAAGATAGCCGTGAACTCGACGAGTTGGATGAACAACTCGGCGAGTCCGTTGAAGATCACCATGAGACTCGACGAGTTGAAGAACAACTCGGCGAGTCGGATGAGTTTCCCCTAGGATATGTATGCGTGTGTATCCGTCGGGTTGCAAGGAGGAAACTCGACAGATGGCCTGAAAGTTTGAACGAAAATCGTTGGAACTCGACGACTCACCCCGATGACTCGGCGAGTGGGATTGTGCTTCAAGGCACTCGACGAGTAGCCGAGGGTAGTCGGCGAGTTGGGGTCAACATGGACTGTTGACCTTGACTGAGGACTTTGACTTTGACCAGGGGTTGACTAGTGGGTTATGGAGTACCTTATAAGGTTAAGGACTTATGGATATATTGTATTATGGTCATAGGTGGTGGAGCCTGTGTCAAGTGATCCGAGAGTTGGAGTTTATCTTCCGAGTCGACATCTGCGAGGTGAGTTATCCTCACTATATCGATAGGGTCTACGGCACCAAGGCCGACCCTTTATGATTTACATCCTGGTTTAGGATGGTTGCTATGTTATCGCTATGTTAGATTACATCCTGGTTTAGGATTGTTGCTATGTCATTGCTATGCTAGATTTCATCCTGGGTTAGGATGGTTGCTATGTTAGATTTCATCCTGGTTTAGGATGGTTGCTATGCTAGAGATCGGTTAGATCGATTGTTATGGTATGCTACATATGGATTTGATCTGTTAGATCGGAATCAGGATAGATAGTATGTTATGCTTTTATGATCCGTAAGGATTGGTATGTTAGTGACCTGCTAGGTCGGTACTCTAGTTACGAGAGGATTCTATAGTTGATGATCAGTGTGACAGATATGTTGATGTTTGTATATGCCAGTATGTGATAGTTATGCGCACATGGTTATTTGCTTGTTGGTTGGGTTGAGGCGGTCCTGCTTTGTGCTGAAGGCCAACATACCCTATGAGCGGTCCGGGGAGGCTGCAGGCCCACGAGGCGGACCAGTCATGCCGAAGGCTCGGGATAGATTCAGATAGGCTGCAGACCCAGTAGGGCCGTCCAGGGACAGATTTAGATAGACTGCAGGCCCAGTAGGGTGGTCCAGTCAGGCCGATGGCCCAGTATGCACGACTGTTGATTGATTGTTACTGATATGGTATTGTCAGTGTGGTATTGGTATTTTGGGGGTAGCTCACTAAGCCCTTGGGCTTACAGTTTTCAGTTATTGTTTCAGGTACTTCAGGAGATCGTGGCAAAGGCAAAGGCGTGACCGTACCGCTCCTCATCCTTATGTTATGATTTTGGGACACTCTGATGGATATTGATTTGAAAATATTTTGTAAACAATACTATTTGACTTTTAATTATGATTTAAAAAGTTTGAATTTGGCTTGAAATTTATAGATGTTACACTTTGTCATCCATGAAATTTAAAATGAGGCAGAAATTACAATGATAAGGTTATATGGTGCACCACTCACCGCATACCGCGGTAAGATGCATAATGCGATGAACACCGTACCGAGTGTAAAAGAAGAGTATGGTACGGAAAAATTGGGGTATGGTTTTTCCGCATGTGAACGTTGGGAAGAAGTAGTTGGCTTTTTTTTTCTTTTTTTTAATTTCCCTATAATCAAAATTCAATTCTCAATTTTAAATCACCAACAAACACCAAATTCTCTCTATATTTTTCAAAAACTATATTTTAAAATGTCTTCTTCTTCTTCCACTTCGTCCGATACCTTGGCGTTTTGGGAAGTGGGGTTTATCAGGGATGTCATGCGCACAAAACTTGCTTATTTGGAAGAAAATGAAGGTGAAAGTTTGCGTCCAAAAACAAGAAATCCTCCTTTACGGAGGGATCGTGAAGCCGAGCACAACCTACTGGTGAACGACCACATTTCTGATGATGCAGTGTTCGCGGAAAAATTCAGGCGTCGATTCCAAATGCGTAAGGTATTATTTTTACGCATTGTTGTGTAACGTCCCGAAAATCCAAGGTATTTTTTTCATTTTTAAAATAATAAATCATACAAACGAGTTGTTCCAAAACCGATCAAAGTGATTATGTCATTTAAACATCAGAGTAATATCAATAATTGCCAATGTGGAAAGCTCTGAGGGATGTTGTGCAGTCATGGCGGACCCTTCCCTTTCGAACCGAAAGTACCTGAAACCATAAATATGAAACCGTAAGCACAAATCTTAATGAGTCCCCCAAAATACCACATACCAAAACATACAGGTGTCATGGGCTACCCCCATGGTCATTCCTTGCAATACCGAGGGCTAAATCTCGATCTTACATACAAGTGTCATGGGCTACCTGTTGGGTTTTGAGCATTCTAACACTCCTAAGTGTACATTCAACCCTAAATACCTTGGATCTATGTTTTCTCTATTATACATGCAAATATGAACTTTCAAGGTATTCATCCTAACTAGCATACAAAACTTTGATTCATATGAAATATAAAAAGTTAGAATTACATACCTCTTTGATGTAGAATGTCTTCATGAAGCTTGAGTGCCTAGTGCCCCAAGTGTGACACCTCAAATGGTTCACAGAACACCAAATACACTTGGAATAACTTGAGAGAACATCACACTTCATGAAAATCGACTAGCCCTTTCTATCACACATAGTGGCCGATTTTCTCCAAGAATAAGATCATTATATAGTTAGGGTTACACCATGTAAACCCTAATTGTCATGGCCTTTCATTTCCATGATCCATGGGTACAAATACACCATGGGGCATCCATGGAGCATCTTATGGGTTTTAGCCCAACTTGACAATCCATGGAGCATTAGCCCACTATATAAGTATGGATGATTTACACAATCAACCCATATATTTAATTAGTCTTCTTTTGATCACTTAATTAATACTAGATTAATTCTTGATCAATAATAATTAAATAATCTTATTAATATATTAGAACTTATAATATATTAACAAACCTTAAGTGTTATTTCTCTCATTAAAGTCTATCCAAATGCATGATGCCATGCAACCCAAATGGGCCATGCCGGGTCGGGTCAAGTCTTACCAATTATAGTTATGGACTTAGACATTAATCCAACAGTCTCCCACTTGGATAAGTCTAAAACTATTATTGCGTATGACTTCAAGAACCGACTGGCAATCGTAGCTCTCAAAATTTGCCGTCGAACTCTGACCTTGCAGATGATCTCTGATCTTTGTCAATGACTTGTCTATTAGATAAGGGATCATATATTCCTCCATTCTAGATATCATATGGACTGAGACATGGATTATAAATCATTCTCTCTGTCCATCTGTTGTTTCCCGATTTCCGATTTATGACGACTGACTGATTGAACAAATCAAATCAGTCATGGCTTGGCCAAGCACTCACATGTGTCATCGCTAAATCATCGAGGGGCCCACAGATATCGCTTTTATCCCGAAGGTAAAAGGAATGGATAAACTTCGACTCATATGGCTTGTTCTACTACTTGTTGAATCATACACAAAGGCACGTTTTATAACATCGAGTTACCAATGCGTTTTCGCGCAATCAATGTACAACCAACTCATAGTAACAACTCATATCTCTAGGTTTGAAGAATATAAGATATTATCGTCTCATGATCACTCGTGATAAAATCCATGAAGTGATTCAAATGAGCGCGGGTTGAATCCAATACTCAGAACTTATGAGCACTCATGAGTGTTGTAGCACAACTTTGTCCACCAACTTGGACCTCTACAAGCCAACCCATGACAGTCTTGATTCATATCTACTTCCAACATATGACCGACTGTGGATAGTTTTTGAATAACTTAGTCATTCCGGAAGAATAACCTAGTTATTATGGAAGTCAAAACATGCAAAGTGAAACACAAGAATAAATGAATCAGATATGGTATCAAACCCTATGAATATAAATCACCATACTGATTACTCATTATTCATTGTTTCGGTTTTATCAACTTTATACTTGAATTAAAACACTAGTTGTCCCATGCTCCAAGCATGTACACTATGTTTTTCTAAAGAATAGCTTTGCCATACACCAAGTATGCACTTTATGTTTTTCTATGATCTTTACTTTGTGAAATAAACCAATTGAACATAATTTCAATGATTCTAATTTCACACTTCCAAATCCTTATCGAAAAAATGTGAGAATTTCAAATTCCTATCATTTATCGAAATCTGTTAGATTTTAAACTTATATGCATTGATCCTCTTGTAATGATTATGCACAAAGTCACAAAGACTTGTCAACAGACATTACAAAGTATTCCAGTGGATATCAACTCCATGGAAATATCCTTCTTGCATTAAGTTTTATCTAATCTTACACAAATTGAATAATTTCCACCTGTGGAAACATTTCCATATTCCCATTTTGACTATCACTTCTGAACAATAGTTGCCTCTTTTCAGAGTATATCAATATGGTCCTTCCAAAATTAACACTATACTTCCAACTGTCCCTGAGCAACCAATCTTTGGTAGACCTTAGATTGTCCTCGACAATTGCTTAATCATTCTAGTCATATCCAATTCTAGACCTTTTCCCTTCTTAATGCCCCAGGCATTTGGAAAATTTAGAAAGGACAAATATTATGGCACATGCAATCGATCCTATACCCAAAGCTAATGGGACACGATTCATGATGTCTCACATAAAGACATGATCCTAGACCATTCTTTTGCTACAATATTTTTATTTGCCATGTTCTCTAAATTTGACTATGAAGAGGGATGTCGTAATCACAATCGAATTTTGAGAACGCAATATATGGAATTTCCTTAAGTTGAACCAATCCAACATGAAATTCATATATATATTCTTGACTAAAGACAATTAAAATCTCAATCTAATCCTTTTAGAATTGAAATGAAGTATAATTTCCTCTCCCTTAATTATAGCAAAACAACTTTTCAACCCCTGTAACTCACGAATTGAAACATTTGTTTTCTATAATTAACATTTGCTAACTTGCAACCTTTATCATAATTATCATGCTCCCACTAACATGATGATTATTAGCATAACACTTATGCTCCCACTAGCTTTGACATGTACTCAGAAATCAGCTAAACTTCTAGAAAAAAACAATACTTTATTGACTTTCTTACCAAAGTTCAGATTTATGATACTAGATTGCTTTGATAAAACTTTATCAATATCATACACCTTATCTTAGATAGCTCACAGGTGTGTCTAAACAATTTTAAGAACTATGAAAAGGGATGTCGTAATCATAGTCTCGATTGTTTAGACCTTTGCCACTGCTTCAAATCTACTTGGTGGAAGTGTTTCCTCACCATCATTTTCATGAATCAGAGAGAAACCTTATGACCCTTAGATCTTATGGTGTAGGTGTTCTTATCCATGTGAATCGTCAAAAACATAGTCACAAGACAAGGATAATGACAAATCCAAACTCATATGGACTGAACTTATGCAATCTTAACTTCTTGCCACCTAGCAGTACAGGGCCTGCCATTGCTTCCAAGTTGTTATGCAACCAATTGAGAACTTTCAGAACTCCTACGCAAAGCCAACTTTAACTGGAATGGGCATAGAATATGTCAACCCGATAGGTTATAAACCTCAAGTCGTGTGCTAGTGAAGAACCTCAGGTTTTATTCTTGATTAGTTCTTGAAATTCTTTTTAGGATCTTTAAGACTCCCACTATCCTCTTGACATATAAGACTATCTTGCCAAATATTCAAGAGATAGTGCGGATTCTTTATCAAGACAAACACTTCACATAATTGGCCTTAGTTGGTCTTTGTTTATCCAAAACATCACAACTTACCAATTTCAAATGTACAAGAGTAGGACACTTTTACTCTTACATTTGACAAGTGTTTTGAACCTTTCTTTAAGATATGTCACTCAACATACAGTCTTGGAGTATGACTCTAAGACTTGTTTTGAAACGAAGTATGACTCATCTTCCTGATCTAACCATTTCAACAATTCATGACTCCTCCTATTAGTCATAAGAATGCACTAAGATGTCCTTAGAAGACCAATTGTGATGTGGTTCTTTAATCATTAAGATGATCACAAAACATGATACTAAAGTACTCTCCCATCTTTTCAGATTTGAGAAACTTTTATCTTTCTGCCTAATTTGATTCTTCTCATTCGTTCTGCCATACATTGAAACTTTTCCAATGCTTCAGAATTATACTTAAGCCTGTAAGTATAACCATATTTACTAAACTTTAGTAAATCATGACGAATATTCTTATCGATCTTTTGTGGTGGGTTTGATCAGTGCACAAGAATGTGTACTCGATCCCTTATTCCTTTACTTGACTCACATATACATGTGAACAAGGAATTAGTCTTAATTTTCCAAAGATGAAAATTCTCATTCATCATACTATACAAATTGCATGATTCCAAGTTTTGGTCCAATTGAGAACTTGGGTGATGAGAATCTTTCCTTATTTGGTAAATTTAGACACTACCACAAATGAAAGAATCAATTTCATATTCCGATGTTGCTATCAATGGAATCATATAAACAACAATTTTCCACAAATGCCACTGTAAAGATATATATAAAAATAAATAAAACAAAATTTTCTTTTATTTAGAACTTGCGGAAAAACTTATCCTTACAATGCAAATGCATATGAAAACTATGTTGTTACCTATTCCTAAGCAATCTATCACAACTCTTAAGTAGTAGCTCAAAAATTCTGATCACCGAACCATGCGATTGAAATCTATCTTCGCGATCAGAATCAACATATACTTCCTTTAAGTTTCTTCACATTTCTTTGATTCTTAAAACATCAACATGTAACCCAGTCACATCATGTGACAAGAAACTCAGAATAAAAACTTAACAGAGTTAGATAGTGGACTTTACCTGAAGTCGAGTCTTGACTTGATCAACCTTGTGATCTTTCAGGTAAATAGGCAGCTTCGTAGTCAATGCCCCTTCCTTTGGCAAGAGAAACATATGGACTCTTTGGGAATGGTGCACTGGACTATCTCAGACTTGCCATTCTCTTTACCATTTGGTCAACCGAGTTGACTATGGTTGATCCCTTTCCATTGGGAAGAGAAAGCTTTTACTGGGTATCCAATGTTACCATTGTCAATGTCCATTGAAGGCTTGGGAGTTGATCTACTAATCAGATTTGCTCTGCCAGTGCTCCAAATCATTGCTGATTAAGCACCCCAAAGCAAATAGATAAGATCATTAAGGGTCATGTCATAGTCCTTTACATAGTAGTCCATAAGTAACTTACTATGTGACTTAGAAAGTGATTGAGCATCCAACTTTCTTAAGACTTTGACACCCAACTCTCCCGGCTTGTCAATATGTGACTTCATCTCCAAGATGTGAGCACACATAGACCTTGCTTGCCAATAGGGATTGAGTGACCTTAAACTTTTCAAGAACTTGTGGGTTAGGGAGAATAACTGGAGGAGGTGAAAGAAGTAAAGTTCCCAGAGATTTGGGAAGATCATAGATGTCTAAACTTAGACATCTTTTGGGAGATATTCAAGATAGTTGATCTAAAGTCCTTAATATGACACCCAATATGAAATATTAAGGCTAGGACCCAACAAACTATTTTATAACTTAGAAGAGGGATGCCGTAATCCAAGCTATAAAATATTTGAAGGTAGGTGAATGACGATTCACCAATTTCCACCAAGATAAACGAAATGTATTATTAGGTTTTAACTGGATTTGAAACTCCTAGAACTTTTGAGATTCATTGAACTTTTCAATGGCATGTTTCAATCTCGAGTGTGCCCTTCAGGTTTTGTGACTGGGATGCCGAGGATCACAAAACAAGGTGTGAAGTAACCATGCAAATTACTTGGTACTCTTAAATGTTTATCACCCAACCGATGTGCCGGTAAACCACACACGCTCCACCAGCCTATGATAAACTTTAAGAAACCCTTTGCCTACCTTGTTAAGTCCAAGTTAGTGTGTCGGTTAACCACACGAGCTCCACTAACGGTTTAAGCAAAGTGCAAAGTGTAATTTCATGGATTAGCACCTTATTCACATATTTCCTAAGTAACTAAGATTGGGAATTAATAAAAGGTTTAGTTACTTAGTATTTATCATTAATACTTTTAATGAAGGGAGAATTATAGTCCTTGTCCTACCCGTTCGGCTAACGACCCTCCACCAGTCAAGGAAGCGGTGGGTGAGAGTGGACACCCATTAAGCTGCCATTTTATAGGCAACAACCTTATACCCCCCTTATAGACCGGCTTCGTGAATGAGGCCTACTAATGGTAAGACTGACTTTACTCTTATACATATATATAAATATTATTAACTTATAATATTATAAAGTATAAGGGTTGAATTTTAACTTTTAAAATTCTAAGGGCTTAACTTGGAATTAAAGTATTCTTGAGGGAAACTTTACATATTCCAAAACTTGAGGGCAAGTTTTGAAAATATTCAAAACTAATTAATTCCATAACTTATATGTTTAAAGTAGTTTTAATTAAAAACTCTTCAAGTTCCATAACTTGAGGACAAGTTATGGAAGACTTTAAACTAATAAAAGAATGTAACTTTTCTTTATTTTTGTAACTTATGGAACTAATTAAGGTTACACATTTTATTAATTTAATGAAGTGACTCTTGAACCTCCATAACTTGAGGACAAGTTATGGAGTCATAAAACCATTTAATGAGGACAAGACTCTTCATTTTTGTAACCATTGCCAACTTTTATGAGTTTTAAGAAACTTTAATGTGACTTTTCATGTAACTTGAGGACAAGTTACACAAACACATTTTAGAATCCACTCTTAGATTAAAATGGATCAAAGACACATAATCAATAAACCTTTTCTATAAATCTAAGCAACTCATATGAACAAGATAATTAGAATCAAACTTTTTCATGTAATTAGCATAACACTTAAACTAATACAAAACATGAATCTATAGACAATTATCTTTGAAATTGGATTAGCATGAACATTACCACATCAAAAACAAGTTTATAAGTTCAAAAACAACTTATGGTAATGTTCCTAGTCCATTTCCAGCCAAAAAACTCGAAGATATGCTGTCAGGGGGTCCAACTCGTCGAGTGCATGAACCAACTCGGCGAGTTGGATCGTTTTGAACACTTTTAAGGCATGGACTCGTCGAGTCCCTTCATGGACTCGGCGAGTCTGCTGTTCAGACAGCAACAAAATTCGTTTTCTTCAGCCATTTTGCAAGAATAACAAGAAAACAAGCCTAGGCTCTGATACCATTGTTGGGTTTTGAGCATTCTAACACTCCTAAGTGTACATGCAACCCTAAATACCTTGGATCTATGTTTTCTCTATTATATATGCAAATATGAACTTTCAAGGTATTCATCCTAACTAGCATACAAAACTTTGATTCATATGAAATATAACAAGTTAGAATTACATACCTCTTTGATGTAGAATGTCTTCATGAAGCTTGAGTGTCTAGTGCCCCAAGTGTGACACCTCAAATGGTTCACACAACACCAAATACACTTGGAATAACTTGAGAGAACATCACACTTCATGAAAATCGGCTAGCCCTTTCTATCACACATAGTGGCCGATTTTCTCCATGAATAAGATCATTATATAGTTAGGGTTACACCATGTAAACCCTAATTGTCATGGCCTTTCATTTCCATGATCCATGGGTACAAATACACCATGGGGCATCCATGGAGCATCTTATGGGTTTTAGCCCAACTTGACAATCCATGGAGCATTAGCCCACTATATAAGTATGGATGATTTACACAATCAACCCATATATTTAATTAGTCTTCTTTTGATCACTTAATTAATACTAGATTAATTCTTGATCAATACTAATTAAATAATCTTATTAATATATTAGAACTTATAATATATTAACAAACCTTAAGTGTTATTTCTCTCATTAAAGTCTATCCAAATGCATGATGCCATGCAACCCAAATGGACCATGCCGGGTCGGGTCAAGTCTTACCAATTATAGTTATGGACTTAGACATTAATCCAACACTACCCCCATGGTCTTTCCTTGCAATGTCGAGGGCCAAATCCTAGTCTTACATACAAGTGTAATGAGCTACCCCCATGGTCTTTCCTTGCAATGCCGAGGGCCAAATACCAGTCTTACATACAAGTGTCACGGGCTAGATCATGGTCTTTCATACAGGTGCCAGGGGCCAGACCCTGGTCTTTCATACAAACATCACATAGATAACTAGCATTCCACATTAGTGCCTTCGACCCATGGATATAGTAAGAAAACTCACCTCACAGTCTAAAAGAATAACTGAACCGATCACTGCTCTAAAAGCTATCTCTACCTGTCACCTGTACAATTAACAGGAACCCAAATCTCAAACTATAAATCAAAGTACCCAAAATTCCCTTAGGTCAAACTTAGTGAACCCTAGTCAAAGTTAAAGTCAACGGTCAAGGTCCAAAAGTCAATATTTCATCCCATCGAAGTACACCCTACGTACCAAGAGAGTACGCCCAGCATACTATGATGTTGACCAAAAGCGGGGCGCTGACCGCGTACGCGCAACGTACCACCAGGTACGCCCAACGTACGCAACCCAATCCCAAAACTCCATTAAGAGCTTATTCCATTAAGCACTTACGTCCAAAACTCAGATCTGAGCCCAAAATGATATCCTAATTCATAATGTTTCCAACTTTATGACTTTGCATGGGTATAAAGTGCTTAATGACCAAAACCGTAAGTTCTTAACCTAATAAGACATCACAACTCTTGTATGGAAGGGGTGGAAGGGCCAAGATCACATTTTTATGGTTCATAATAATTCCATAAAGGATAAAGTTTCCAACTTTATCCATTAGAATGGTCCCGAAAAACAAGATATAGTCTTTAAGTCTTAAAGGGACCCAAAAGTGCATCTTTTTCAACTTAATACATTAAGTACAAGTCTCCAACCCTCATATCTGAATCAAAATGATGTTTGGATGGATAAAGTTTCCAACTTTATCCATAACAAGGTCACAAACTTTCAAGATCTAAACTTTATGCACTTAAAGTGACCAAAAGCTCATAACACCCAAAACTAGTTAGATCTAACAATTTCATCATTAAGATTCAAACTTTATACCTCTAGAAGAAAGATCAAGGTGAACAAAGTTTGGATCTACAAGCTCCAATGCAACCACCACTTCTTCAATAAGTTCCTTTTTTCTCCAAGGTTCACCAAGAACACTCCAAGGCACTAAAAACACCTTATTTTTGCTCACAAGGCTCAATCTAGGGTTAGGGTTACAAGAGAGGGTGTTGGAGAGGTGAAGGCTGAGAATGGAATGGGTTTAGGGGAGTTAGGGAGCTTAAATAGGGCTCACATCACAAAAATAGGGTTTGGGCACTGATCACGCACGCTCACCATACCAAATTTATGCCCATCGTACTCAATCATACTCAGTACACCCAATGTATGCAATTTACGCCCAACATACGCGTCTGACCCAAAAATCGTCCTAACTTCAAACGGTCGTAACTTCTTCGTTCCAACTCCGTTTTCGACGTTCTTTATATCAACTGAAAGTTATTGAAGAGCTCTACAATATTATCTAAATATCTTGGACTAAAAACATCGCGAAAAAAATCCATATTTCGTGCAAGAACCCGGCCTTTGACTTTTTCCGTTTTACGCTTCGACTCCAAAACACAATTCAAGGGTTTAGATCTCATAACCATCATTACCTCCTTCCAAAAGGTCTAAAAACCGCCTCCTTAAGGCCCAAAGCCTTTAAAAAATCAACTTTTGTCCCACGGCCCTGAATTACAGAATGATCCCGAACAGGGTGTTACAACTCTCCCCCACTTAAATTAGATTTTGTCCTTGAAATCATTCCTTACTATCTCCTTTACCATCTAAACAATCCTGACTGAACTCCATGAATCCCAAAAATGATTGGGGAAGTCACCTCGCTCTGATGACCGCCCACCCTCACCATTGTCGAACCCAAAATAGCAGATATAATAAGTCCTAACAAAGAATGAACCTCAACTTTTCCTCAATGCCAACGAGTATCCAACTGATATACCTAAAATTGAAAACCCTGAATAATGTCGGACTCCCAGACACACAGAACCAATCAAAACTGTTACCACAAAGACTCAACTTCCCAACCCGAACTGAACAAACCTATCCGGTCTGAACATAATTGGAACACCCCAAAAATACGGTCCAAAAATTTCGTTTTAAATCATTATAAAACCATAGAAATCCGATCACCTCGTAAAAACATAGGTTGTGATATCTCAAAACATGATGTCAAAACACTGTATCCAAATTACATATCAAAATATCAGAGTAAATCCTCCCAGGCTAAACACTGTGGTGTGTACAATGCAGTCTTCCCGATCTTTTCCCTTTGCTACCAGAAGTACCTGAAACCAAAAATGAAAACTGTAAGCACGAAGCTTAGTGAGTCTCCCCAAACTACCATATACCATACACATAATTACATAATCACATATAACATAATTTGGGCCCCGCCCTGCTACATCGGGCACTGCCCGGTATCGGCCTTGTCCGGCATCAGGCCCCGCCCGACATCGATCAAAACTCGGCATATATATGAGCATAACTACTAATACATATAATATGAGCATAACCACCTAATCATAGACATATAAACATTCCTCGGGCCCTGCTCGACATCGCACCGAAATCTGGAAGCATACAGGCATTCCTCGGGAACCGTCCCTGCATCGAACCGTAGTCCGGAAACATACAAATAACAAACACATGCAAGAATCACAAAGACATCAAGCATACGGACATTCTTTGGGTACCGCCCCGGCATCGGATCAAAATCCGGAAAAACATATAAACCTACATCGGGCCCCGCCCGATATCAAACCTTAATCCGGAACATACTAACATACATAAACGAGCCGGCCTTGGTACCTTCGACCCGTTCCTACTGGAGGAAAACTCACCTCACAAAGCTGGCTGCTGAATCTCTCGGTAAGGAATCTCTATCGGCTGCTTCTGCGACTCTCCGGCTAACATCATCACAATAACACTTAATCAATATCCAAAATCTTTCTTAGGGTAAAATGACTATTTTACCCCTGGTCAAAGTCAACACCCTGGTCAAAGTCAACATTCTGGTCAAAGTCAACATTCTGGGTTGACTAAACTCGCCGAGTTCTATAACTCAAAAATCCTGAAATCGCGATCCATCTCACCGAGTCATCTCCCTGACTCGTCGAGTTCTATCTGGTACATAATCGAGACAAAACGATTCAACTCGTCGAATTCCTCCATGGACTCGACGAGTTCTTCAATCTGTTTGGGTCTTCTTAAAGGATTAAGTCCCTATTCTTCAGATCTCAGCTTCTTATTCGTCATGCACACTGAAAACGTCCTTTTAAGGGTAAAGTTTCCAACTTTACCTGTTAATAGCCTTTCTTCATGCGTTTAGCTCAAACCCTAAACCTTTAGGACCTAGATCTTGGTCCACAAGCCATCCATACTCCAAACTAAGGCATATTCACTGAGATCCAGACTCCAAGCACTCCATGGACACATAAAGTTCCTAACTTTCTCCCCATGCATGGCCTTTTGAAGCTTAAAAGGCTAAAATGGCAACTTATATCTTGCATGGGGATTCCATAGCCATAAAGTTTGCACCTTTATGCCATGTGAGCCCTTCAAGGTTATAGATCTGAAAGTATATCCACTTGGGACGTCCATGTCCCAAAGATCATGTTTCTTGAACCAAAAACCCCCCATAAAATGATAACAAGGAGATCTAATAAGCTATTAAGCAAGGTTGAGACTTGATTACCAGAAAATGAAGAGGATGAGATGTTGTTTCTGGATCTACTAGCTTCCTTCTGAATCTCCAAGGTCCTCCTTCTTCAACAAGCTTCAAAACACACTATCTTCACTCAAAAACAACTCACAAGCTCATACAAGGCACTAGGGTTTCGTGGATTAGGGTTTGGGAAGTGGAGGCTGGAAATGAGGCCAGCAAGTGGGAATTAGAATGCTTAAATATGGTACAAAACCCCGAAATTAGGGTTTCATCCAAGCATCCCTACTCGCCGAGTTGAGGCTCTCAACTCGTCGAGTAGATTGCTTGAAACCCGCGTCCATTCTGATTTCTACTCGACGAGTTTGGGGCTTCCAACTCGTTGAGTAGCTCTACAAACATGAATAAATTATAATTAAATGCGTACTAGGAACCAGGCGTTACAATTACAGATACCCGAAAACATATACACCCCGACCACCTACCAGATCCCTGATAAAAGTCGACCCTAATATATGATGGCATTCCAATAATCGAACCCATCCTAAGCAGAACTCACATACTGACGACGGACGAATCCTTACTCCTACTGACCATAACCGATAAAGGAGAACCATCACTACTCAACTCAAAACTAGGAATGCAATACCTTATCTGACTTCCTAACATACAAAACCATTCTAAATCACATCCAATATGGCTACACTTCGTAATTTAATCCGAACAAAATCCTTATGACCTTAAATTATCCTGTTGACCAACATTTTCATTTTCTATCCATCTAAGATCTTTTGAGATACGAGCTGATCCACCAATTATCTGAAGCGCAGGATGTTGGGTTTTGAGCATTCTAACACTCCTATGGTGTACATGCAACCCTACAAACCTTGGATCTATGTTTTCTCTAAATACATGCAAATTTGATTTTCCAAGGTTTACTTCCTATCTAGCATGTTATGGGGAACTTGTAATACAAAAATCAAGTAGAATAACATACCTTTTAGTAGCTTGGATTCCTTGATGACTTTGTGAGCCTAGCACCCCAAATGCGATGCCTCAAATGCTTCACACAACACCACGATTCTTGGAATAACCTTGAGAAAAGTTCATTATACTCAAAAATCGAGTAGCCCTCTTACTTGCTTGTAGTAGTGCCGATTTTGCTAGTCTAGGGGTCTTTATATAGTTGTGGCACAAGTAGGGTTACACCATGTAAACCCTAATTGTCATGGATTTCCATATTCCATGATCCATGGGTTTGTAACCTCCATGGACTATCCATGGAGCACCTTATGGGTTTTAACCAAATCCATACAAACCATGGATCATTAGCCCACTATACAAGAATAGATTATTTACACAATCAACCCCATATATTTAATTAGTCTCTTTTTGATCACTTAATTAATTCAAGATTAATTCTTTGATCAATACTAATTAAATAATATTATTAATATATCAGTACTTATAATATATTAATAACCTTCAGTGTCCTTTCTCTCATTTTGGTCTATCCAAGTATTGCAATGCCATGCAACCCAAATGGACCATGCCGGGTCGGGTCAAGTACATACTAAATAAAGTTATGGACTTAGACACTATATCCAACACTCTCCCACTTGGATAAGTCTAATAACTATAGTTGCATATATGACTTCAGAATCCGACTAGCGGTCGTAGCTCTTTCAAAGTCTCTTGGAACTAAGATGATGATGATGATACGCCATTTAAGATAAGTGATCATATAATCCTCTGCTCTCAAGATATCAGCCAGACAAATACATGGAACATGTTCTTACTTATTGTCTAGCGTTTGTTTCGCGATCTCTGATCTGTTTGACATAGAACTAAATTGAACACATCAATTAGGTTCTGACCGGGCCCGGTACATAGGTCAAAACAAAATCATCGAGGGGCCCAGATATCGCTTCTAATCCTAGAAGGAACAGATAAACTTCGACTCATATGCTTGTACTGACTACTTATTGAATTATGCACAAAAGCACGTTTTATAACATCGAGTTACCAATGCGTTTTTGTACAATCAATGTATAACCAACTCATAGTCAACAACTCATATCTCTAGGTTTGAATATTTATATGATATTACCGTCTCACGATCACTCGAGATAAATTCCATGAAGTGATACAAGTGAGCGTGGGTTGAGTCCAATACTCAGAACTTATGAGCACTCATGAATGTTGCAGCAACCATTGCTATGTCTAATACACCTTAGACAATCTACAAACCCAATTCATGGCAGTCTTAATGCAATACCTACTTCCAAAGTATGACTGACTATGGAGAGTTTGAATAATATAATTATCCTGGAAGTCAAAACATGCAAAATTGGAACAATAGTAAACGATTAACATAAGATAGTAACACTTTACTCATAAATAAAGAACAACTTTTATTTAGTCATCAAATGTCAATTACATTTTACAAGTTTCAAAACTATCTAATTATTAAGACTAATATCATCCTTCAGCCTGATGCGCCTCGCATGCTGTAAATGCTTAACCCTACTCAGTCCCTTTGTGAGGGGATCTGCTGGGTTCTCATCTGATGATACCCTCTTAGCCACGAGGAGTCCTTCTTCTATTCAATGTCTAATGAAATGGTATTTTCTGCCAATGTGTTTGGATCTCCCGTGATCCCTTGGTTCCTTAGCTAAAGCAACTGCACTTTCACTGTCACAGAAAATTTCCATTGGCTCTTTTATAGCTGGTACAACTCCAAGGTCTCAAATGAAGTTCTTTAGCCATATCGACTCTTTTGCTGCCTCGCTTGTTGCTATATACTCTGATTCGCAAGTTGAATCAGCTACCGTCTCCTGCTTGGAACTTTTCCAAGTAATTCCTCCTCCATTTAGGATAAAGACCCAGCCTGACTGAGAGCGGAAATTATCCCTATCAGTCTGAAAGCTAGCATCGCTATATCCTACCACTCTCAAGTCATCACTGCCACCAAGGATAAGGACCCGGTCCTTAGTCCTTCGCAGATACTTGAGAATGTTCTTTACCGCAGTCAAGTGAGCCTTGCCAGGGTTCCCTTGATATCTACTGACCATGCTCAAGGCAAAGGCCACATCAGGGCGAGTACAAGTCATAGCATACACGATTGAGCACACAACGGAAGCATATGGTATATGACTCATCTCAGCTATCTCATCCTCTGTACTTGGACTCTGAGTCTTACTCAGTTTGGCGTTACTCTGAATCGGGTTTTCCCCTTTCTTGGAATCCTGCATACTGAACCTCTTCAGTACCTTATCCAAGTAAGTACTCTGACTATAGGGATGAGCGTTGGAACCGGACCGGTTGGGAACTGGAACCGGTTTTGAGATAGTATAAGAACCGGTAACCGGACCACCGGTTGCAATATCGGTTCCGGTTCCGGTCCCGATTTTCCAGTTATTTTTCCAAACAAGAACCGGTTTTCCGGTGAAACTAATGACTTTTTCGGTTAAAAATTAGGTACAACTATTTTTGATGCAATTCATAATACTTACATGTTGTTAAGTTGGCTTCCAAAAGAACATAATATTCAATAATCAAGTTTCAAAAAAAACCATAATATTCAATAATCAAGTTTCAAAAAAAACATAATGGTGTTCAAAAAACAAACTCGTCCCCACATATCAATTTTAATACATTCAACCAATCAAGTTTAAACCAAAATAATTCTTTCTAACTATCATCTACTTCTCCATTGGTCTCTTTCCCATTGCTTTGTCATTGTGTAAAGCTTCCTCAATCTCTATATAAAACACAAAACAAAAATGTTGTTAGCATTTACTAAAATGTAAAGGTCGTATAAAAATATAACAAGGATTAAAAGTACAAAATACCCATAGCTACTTCATCGTCATTTAAAATGCCGTCCACGTTGTCTATTATAGGTTTTCTACTCTTTCTAACCCAATCTTGGGTACACAACAAAGCTTCAACTATCACGTTAGACAAGTTAGCATGATAGTCGGTTAAAACTCTACGACTTGTCCTAAAGGCAGACTCCGGTGCTACAGTTGAGATTTGTATCCCCAAAATTGTTGGATTACTGTCTAAGTCCATAACTATTTTGGTATGTACTTGACCCGATGGTGCATGGTCCTTTTGTGTTGCCTTCACCAAAGCAACTTGATAGGATGAATTATGGAGAGAGAGGATTAATTATGATTTATTAAAATATTATGAGAATAATATATTAAAGGAGAAATCATATTGTTTAATTAATATTAGTCAATAAATAATTAAGAATTAATTTTGTGGCTAAAAGAGATTAATTAAAGTTAGGGGACTAGAACTATCAATTCTGTGATAGTTGAATATTGGGCTAATGGACTTCTTATTAGAGGGGTGGACGAAATCTATGGGGAAACCCATTAGAAATCGTCCAAGGCCTCTAAAGGAGGAGTCCATGGGTTGCTTAGGGGCTAAGCAGTCAAATTAGGGTTTCCTTGTTAAATAACCCTAATAGCCTCACTATTTAAGCACCCCTAGGGCACCAAAGACGTGGGTAACTGAATCCTTAGGGTTTCTAGACGTTTTTGAGTTCCTCTTCTCTTCTCCTTCTTCATCCTCTTGCTCTTGGTGTTTGTGAGCCAATAGAGGAGTGACATTTGTGACTCTAAGCTTTCAGAAGTCAATTACAAGAAGGAATAGATTGTTATTTCTACATAACAATCAAAGGTAAGATCTTGTGACATCCCCATTTTCACGGCCAGAAAAGACCGATTTTGTTTATGCTTTATAAAAATCAGAGTACCTCTTTTAATAAAAATGTTGCGGAATTTGTTCCCAGTAAAACATGATAAATACGTTATCAAAGCATTTCTGAAGAAATGTATTTTTATTCATTTTAAAACATTTGGGATGTCATCGTCAATACAGAAACATAAGCATAAACAGAACTTACATTCATTATCACTAGTGATTTATATCTCCTTAATCTCTCAGTGTAATGTAACTTCATATCGACACCTGTGATACAAATAATCAGGTTGGGAAACCTGGTGAGTACATAGGGTTTTCAACCCACAATAATATAATTATTATGTTTAATCATCAAACAGTTAACCCAATTACCCATCCCCATTATCTTCTTTATTCTTAAGAATCTACCCTAAGAATCAGCTATTTCTTGTTCATTCATTCCTAAGGATTATCCTAAGGAATAGGTACGAATTTCATCGTTGTCAATGACACATCTATCAAGCACAGCTGCTAGTTCTATCACTTAGGCGCATCTGCCAAAATTGTGACATTCTCTACGAGGCGCATCTGCCGGTATTGTCCTTTAGGCGCAGCTGCCAGGGTTATCTCGTTTATCGACAGTATCGTTTCCGAGAATCCACTCGCAATACATGTCAATGGGTTTTTAGAGTACACCGGTGAACACATCGTTCACAACACCTACATGTTGCGAACCTGCTAGTGTTCCACTGGACTGTCTAGAATAGTCTGTGGTTGTCATCCATACTCTGCTAGATGACGGGGCCATCGCTTGGGTCGTCGTTTGGCTCATCGTTTGGCTCATCGTTTTGGCTCATCGCTTGGGCTCGTCGTTTTGGCTCATCGCTTTGGCTCATCGCTTCACACCATATTTTATCACTCATATATCATCGCTCATCATTCATCTCATCTTTCATCGCTCATCATTCATTTCACCTCTAATCTACCCATGTTTTACCCAACACATTTTGTAGATATAAAATACATATACAATTTAAATCATTTAAAACGTGTATAAAATCGTTCTTCCAGCATAGAAAACAAGTATTCAGATAATATGCACACATAGCACGTAATTTATATAAAATACTGCATATTTATGTGCAAGATGAAAGTAACTATGCACTCACTTGATAAGGTGGTGACTTGGCACTCGGACAGCACTTCGTTACTCTTAAAACAATTTCCTTCGACAAAACCTAGTACCATTACCACTAGGGTTTAGTCTAATATTTACCGAGACTAATTAATAGTCTAGCCATTATTATTATTATATAAGCGTTAAGCAACACTCTTATATAATTCATAATAATAGCCCAAATAATTATTTTAAGGTCCTAATAATGTTACTATATTGAAACATAAGTTATACTAAAGATAGGGTAGGCGTAGCTCACTTACAACGGGTTTTTATCAAAACCGGGCTTTGCTGGAGCAGCGTTCCCGAGCCGAAAGGCTCTTCTTCTCGGAGCCGTCGGGCGCTCCGGGGCTTCCGCCTCGTGCTAGGGAGGTTCCCTAGGCTTTTCGGGGGGTTTCGGGGCTAGAGAGAAGTTCTAGAGAGAGAGGGAAGTGAGGGGAGGTGTGAGGAATGAAGAGGGCTTCACCTCTTATTTATAGGAGGCTGGAGGGTCACCCACGTCGTGAGTTTTAAGGTTCTCACATCGTGAGCCAGGCTGGCTACAGCCAGGCACAACCTGGTGCTGACACGTGGCATCGCACATAGGGTGGAAATCAGCCGATTTTCAAAAATTCATAACTTTCATATACGAGCTCCGTTTTTGGCGTTCTTTATATCCACGCGTAGGTAAAAACAAGATCTACAACTTTCATTTAGACTCCGTCGGCTAATTATCGACCGATCTTAAATTTAACAGCAGGAAGAGATTAGACTGTTAAATGACCGTGAAGAATTCGTAACTCCTTCATACAGACTCCGTTTTCGTCTATCTTTTTACTGTTGAGTTCCTATTAATGAGATCTTCAACTATAATTAAGGTTGCGTAAGCCAAAAACCGCTCGAACTAAAATTCGAGTTTCGGGCTGTACACTACTAAGCCGAAACTTTGAAAAATCATAACTTCCTCATACGAAGTCAGATTTGGGCGTTCTTTTTTTGTATGTTCTTGGTTTAATGTATACTACAACTTTTGTTTAGATCACTAAGGCTAAAAAGTCCTCTATCTTAAATTCACTATTTACGTCTCCCGGTGTCGTGCCGGTTTTGCCGAAAAACTTCGACGGGCCATAACTTCTTCGTTATAACTCGGATTTCGGCGTTCTTTATATGTACGGAACCCTTGAGACATATTCTACAACTTGGTTAAGATTATTTATTCTAAATAATCTTTTGTCGAAAAGTCGTTTTCGACCCCTATTATCTCTAAATTGACTAGCCCGAATCTACGGGCGTTACAGATCTAAACCCTATTCTTATGTTAATATTGATTATCACATGCTAGATCTAGGGTTTATGGCTTTGGATGATTATTGCATGTTCATTAGACAAACTAGATCCAAAGCTTTAAGGTTTGCATGTACACCATAGGAATGTTGTAGTGCTCATAACCCATCAGTGGTATCAGAGCCTAGGCTGTTTGTATGATGAATTGATGCTTAATTGTTCATTGTTTGCTTGAAAAATCGAATTTTTTGGGTTCTGACTGGCAGACTCGCCGAGTCCATAAATGGACTCGACGAGTAGGTCCTACTCGACGAGTTCCATTGTAGACTCGACGAGTCCAAGGATCTGTTGCCGGATTTTTCGATTTTTCCACCAGATTTTGTTGAGGATAATTGCCAAAACTCGTTTTTATTGCCTAAAATCGATTTTTTATGTTTGGAATGATTATCCTTGTCAAAATGGATGGATTTGGTTAAATATGGATAATATAGGATTATTATTAGTAAATATTTGACCTAGTAAGTTTGGAAAAGTTTCAATTTTCACCCCTTAGGTTTTATAGTTTAAATTTGAACTTTAAAAGTTTTAGTTTTGAAATTTAAATAGTTAAACCCTAATATTTTTGAAAGGTTTCAAAATTTGTCCTCAAGTTTTGGAATTTAAATTTTTGATTAAAAGGTTAATTTGGAAATATTTAAATTCTAAACCCTAATGTTTTTTTGAAATGTTTCAAAACTTGCCCTCAAGTTTTGGAATTTAAATTTTTGATTAAAAGTTTAATTTTTGAAATTTTAAATTCTAAAACCCTAGTTTTGAAAAAGTTCGAATTACACCCTTATGGTTTTATTAAGTTAATTAATAGTATAATTTAAAGAGAGTTAATAAATCCATAATGATATGGTTTATATTTAATTAAATTAAAAGTGTAATTTATAAAATTAAACCATCTAGTATTTTAAAAGTGTAAAATACACCCTATACTATATAACATTAAAAGTCTAATATTATATATGAATAACTTAAACTGCTAGTCTTACCGTTAGTAGGCCTCATTCACGAAGCTGGTCTATAAGGGGTGTTTAAGGAAATTGCCTATAAAATGGCGATTGAATGGGTATCCACTCTTACCCACCGCACTCTTGACTAGTGGAGGGTCGTTAGCCGAACGGGTAGGATAGGGCAAACCCTCTCCTCATTAAAAGTATAATGAATGTAAAGTAACTAAATGTTTTACTAAATTCCCAAATCTTAGTTACTTTAGGAAAAAGTGAAATCGATGCAATTCCATGGAATTACACTTTGTACACTTGTCGAGACAATTAGTGGAGCGTGTGTGGTTAACCGGCACACTAAGTTGGATTTGGCATTGGTAGCGAAGGATGAATCGATGTTTGTCATAGATCGATGGAGCGTGTGTGGTTAACCGGCACGTCGATTAGGTGACTGTAACATTGAGGGCACCACATACATTCGCATGGTTATTCACACCTTATTTGTAATCCTCGGCATCCCAGTCACAAATGAAGGGCATAATCGAGATTAAACATGACATTGAAAAGTTCAATGAATCTCAAAAGATCTAGGAGTTTCAATTCATTTAAAATTTAACCTTCTTTTCATTTTTTCATGGTGGAAACTGGTAAATCGTCATTTACCTACCTTCAAATGTTCTGCGAGTTGGAGTACGGCATCCCTCTTCCAATTTGTAGGATATTGTGTTGGGTCCTAACCTTAATATCTCATTTGGGTGTTTTATTAAGGACTCAATCAACTAACTTGAATTTTCTCCTGTTTTATAGATGTCAAAGTCTGACAACTATGGTATTCCTAAATCCATTGGAAAAAGTTTCCAAATGAAGATGATGTTCCACGATTGTATTGTGGAAATGGAAATCATGCTTCGTTTTCTCCACCTCCTCCAATAATTCTCCCTGACCCACGTATTCGAAGACTTGAAAGGTTGAAGGTCACTCAAGCCCTATTGGCAAAAGACATGAAAATGGAAAGTCTATATGTGCTCATGTCTTGGATAAAAGGTTACATATTGATTGGGATTGTTAGGTGTCGATGTTTAAAGGAAGTTGGCTGTTGACTTGGTTCTTCAGTCATTTCCCGAATCATAGGGTAAGTTCGTTACAGAGTACTGTATGATGGACCACGACATGACCCTTATTGATTTGACTTAATTGCTTATTGCTGCTGAATCAGAAATGATTTGGCACACTGGTCAGCGAATTTGTCTAGTAAATCAATATCCCAACCTTCTATGGGCAATGGAAACATTGGAAGTCCAGAAAAGTTTTCTCTATGCAAGAAAAAGGCTGAGTATGAGATAGTCTCGTGTACCATTCCAGAAGAATCCATATGTTTCTACTGCCAAAAGAGGGGGCATTAGTTACGAAGCTGCCCTGACTACCTGAGAGATCTAAGAGATGGGAGAGTCAAGATGTATGACTCTGCATCAGGTAAAATCCACTATCTAACTCTATTAAGTTCCTTTTAGATTCTTAATACATGATGTGATAAGATTACATTTGGTGTTTTGTAGAATCGAAGAAAAAGGAAGCTTAAAAGGAAAGAAGTGAGCTAAATCTGGTCATGAAGAAATGGATTTCGATCGCATGATTCAAGGATCAGACTTTTAAGCTACTACTTTAGAGTTAGGATAGATTGCTAAATAATATTTTTCATAGTTTTCATTTATAATCGCGTTGTAAGGACAATATTTTTCCGCAACAAAATAAATTTTGATTTATCTTATTTATATTTCCTTACGATGGATTTTATGAAAATTGGTGTTTGAATGGTTCTATTGTTAGCAATATTGTGAATGGTTTTGACTCTTAGTTACGTTATTTGTGGTAATGTCAGAAATTTACCAAATGAGGAAAGTTTCTCATCACCCAAGTTTCAATTTGATAGAAACTTGGAATCATGCAACTGGTATTGTGTGATGAATGAGAACCTTCGTATTTGGGAAATTGAGACTAATTCCTTGTTCACATAAGTATGTGAGTCAAGTGAAGGACTGGGAGATCTGGTACACAATGTTGTGCACTGGTCAAGTCTACTACAAAGAACGATAAGTTTATTCGTCATGATTTACTAAAAGTCTAGTAAACGTGATTATGCTTACAAGATTAAGTGTAATTCTGAATCATTGAAAAGTTTTAATGAATGGCAGAACGAATAAGAAGAATCAATTAGGCAGAAAGATAAAAGTTTCTCCAATCTAAGAAGAAGAGAGAGTACTTTTGTATCATATTTTATGATCGTCTTGGTTATTGTAGGAACCATATTACAATTCATCCTCTAAGGATACCTTAGTGCACTAGTTTTGGCTAAGAAGAGGAATGGTGAATTTTAGAAATGGTTAAGTCAATAAGATGTATCGTACTACGTTCCAATATATCAAGTCTTAGAGTCTTAAATTAGACAAAGACCAACTAGAACCAAATTGCACGTAGTTTTGTCTTGACATAGACACATACTGACTCTTGAATATTTGTTTTGTCAAGAAATGTTTCTTGATAAGAGAATCTTATATGTCAAGAGGTCAGTGGGAGTCTAAAGATCTTGAAAAGTTTCAAGAACAAATCAAGAAGTAAAACTATTAAACACTAGCACACGACTTGAGGATTGTAACCTATCGTGTTGACAAATTTTATTTCTGTGCCAATCCAGTTGAGTGATTATGCATATGAGTTCTACGAGTTCTCAATTGAATGCATAAGGGAAAACACCTTGATCAATGAAAGTACATTGACTGGCATAGGTGAGCTGCTAAATAACTTGGAAGCAATGGTGGGACCCTTGATGGCAAGAAATTAAGGATGAACAAGTTCTGTCCATAAGAGTTTGAATTTGTCACAAACATTATCTTACGATTATGCTTATGAAAAATTTGCATGGATAGGAACACATGCACCATAAAATCTAAGTGTCATAAGGTTTCTCTCCTTCATGAAAATGATTGTGAGGAAACGCTTTCACTAAGAGAGATTTTAAGGAGATAGCGATTATGTAAATTGCATTCTCAAATTCGATTGTGATTACGGCATCCCTCTTCATAGTTCGAATTGTGAGATTCGGCAATTAGTTTGAACAATCGATACTCATTGCTATAAGTTTTGGAATTGTTTAGACACACATGTGAGTTGTCTAAAGTAAGGTGTATGAGTTTGAGATGCTTAGATAAAAGCTTATCAAAGCATATCGTATTAGAAACAATGAAATTTGGAAGTCAATAAGTATTGTTTTTCTAGAAGTTTAGTTGGTTTCTAAGTATACGTCAAAGCTAGTGGGAGCATAAATGTTATGCTGGTATAATCATCATGTTAGTGGGAACATGATTATTATTGCAAGTTAGCAATGTTAATTATAGAAAACAAAAGTTTCACTTTGCAAAGTTGCATAGGTTGAAAAGTTGTTTAGCTATAATTAAGGGAGAGAATAGTATACTTCGTTTCAAATCTAAAGGTTTAGATCGAGAAATTTTAATCAAATTTAGTCAAAAAGATATATGAATGTTATGTTGAAAGGATTCAACGTAAGAGAATTCTATATATATGGAAATATTTGTTGTGTTCTCACACTCGATTATGATTACGGCGTCCCTTTTCATAGTTCGAATCGTGAGAACATGGCAAATAGAAATATTATAGCAAAAGACTGGTAAAGTATCATGTCGTTGTAATATTGGACCGTTCTAAAATTTTCCAAATGCCTAGGGCATTAAGAGGGAAAGAGGACTAGAATCGGATTTGACTGAATTAGTTAAGCAACTGTCAAGGATAATCTAAGGTTCGCCAAGGATTGGTCACTTGTGAACAGTTGGAAGTATAGTAATGGAAGGACCATATTGACATTATTATTATTAGATATGATTCTATTAATACTGAGTTGTCATATGGAAAATAGGGAAATGTTTCCTTATTGGGATTTGGACGTTAAGGATCTATGTCTAGATTAGAAACTTTTATGCAAGAAGAATGTTCAAAGGAATGTACTTTGAATGTGAGACTTCACATCTATGGAATTGTCTTGTAACAATATCCAATAGAGAATTTTGTAATTTCATTGGCCGAGTCTTGGTGACTTTTGTGCCGTGACATTACGAAAGGACCGTTGCATAAAGTGTTAGAATCTAACATATTCTATAAGTGGCAAGAATTTGGTATTCTTACACTTGTGGTAAGGATTGGGAATTGTAAAATGAGTGTGATTGAAAATGTTATTCAATTATACTATTTCACAGAGTAAGGACCATAAGTAAACATAGTGAGCATGCTAAGAGCATGTGACAATTGTCGTTATAATTCAAGTAAGAAGTTGATTAACCGAAACAACAAATAATAAGTAATCAATATGGTGATTAAATAAAAGTATTTTATTTATACTCAAAAGTTTGGGGTCATATAAGATTAGTATTATTCTTGTGTTTCAATTTGCATGTTTTGACTTCCTAAATAATTGAGTTATTGAGAATAATCGAATTATTTGAACGTTCCACAGTCGATCATACTTTGGGAGTAGGTATGAAAGAAGATTGTCATGAATTGGTGTGTAGATTGTCTAAAGTGTATTAGACATAGCAAAAGTTTGCTACAACGTTCATGAGTGCTTACGAATATGATTTGAGCATTGGATTAAACCCACGCTCACTTGGATCGCTTCATGAATTTTATCACGAGTGATTGGTGAGACGATAATATCTTATGTTCTTGAAACCGAGATGTGTGAGTTGTATCTTGCGAGTCGGTTGCACATTGATAATATGTAAACGCACCAGTAACTTGGTGTTATAAAACATATTGTTGTGTGTGATTCGGTGAGTGAGTACAAGCGAGCATTGAGTCGAAGTTTATCCATTCCTTTTACCCAATGTGGGATAAAAGCGATATCTGTGGGCCCCTCGATGATTTAGTGATGACAAAGGAAAGTGCTCGGCCGGGCCAGGACTGATTTGATTTGTTCAATTAGTTAGTCGTCATAAATCAGAAATCGGGAAACAACACATAGACTGAGAGAATGATTTCAATCCATGTCTCACGTCTATACGATATCTAGAATGGAGGAATATATGATCCCTTATCTAAAGGATGTGTATCTGATAAGATCAGAGTTGACAGCGGCTTTTGAAATCTACGATTGCTGATCAGGATCTGAAGTCATATGAGGAATAGTTATTAGACTTATCCAAGTGGGAGACTGTTGGATTAGTGTCTAAGTCCATAACTATTTTGGTATGTACTTGACCCGATGGTGCATGGTCCTTTTGGGTTGCCTTCACCAAAGCAACTTGATAGGATGAATTATGGAGAGAGAGAGAGGATTAATTATGATTTATTAATATATTATGAGAATAATATATTATAGGAGAAATCATATTGTTTAATTAATATTAGTCAATAATTAATTAAGAATTAATTTTGCGGCTAAAAGAGATTAATTAAACTTAGGGGACTAGAACTATCAATTGTGTGATAGTTGAATATTGGGCTAATGGACTTCTTATTAGAGGGGTAGATGAAATCTATGGGGAAACCCATTAGAAATCGTCCAAGGCCTCTAAAGGAGGAGTCCATGGGTTGCTTAGGGCCTAAGCAGTCAAATTAGGGTTTCCTTGTTAGATAACCCTAATAGCCTCACTATTTAAGCACCCCTAGGGCACCAAAAACGTCGGTAACTGAATCCTTAGGGTTTCTAGACGTTTTTGAGTGCCTCTTCTCTTCTCCTTCTTCATCCTCTTGCTCTTGGTGTTTGTGTGCCATTAGAGGAGTGACATTTGTGACTCTAAGCTTTCAGAAGTCAATTACAAGAAGGAATAGATTGTTATTGCTACATAACAATCAAAGGTAAGATCTAAACCCTATTCTTATGTTAATATTGATTATCACATGCTAGATCTATGGTTTATGGCTTTGGATGATTATTGCATGTTAATTAGACAAACTAGATCCAAAGCTTTAGGGTTTGCATGTACACCATAGGAATGTTGTAGTGCTCATAACCCATCAAAAATATCTATTAAAAATAAATTATTGTTAAATGTAACATCATTAATTATTAAAAGAAATATGAAATATTAAAAAAAAGTCATTACCTTTTGTCATTCGAGCAACTATTGGGAATCTTAACCCGTTAAGTTTCCACCAACTTAGGAGATCAAAACTTTTGTTGTACGTAACCCGGGGCTCTTTCAAATATATAATTAATTCATTTTCCACCGCATCCAAGTTGTCACCTCCACTATTAAGGAAGTTGCCAAAAAATTCGTTATCATCATCACAATCAACAACTTGTTGTTGAGAAGACCCGCCCATGTCATATTTTTCCAAGTAGGTCTTAAAAAATTTCTCAATCTTCCTCTCGACCTCATAAAGCATTTCATATGCTTTCAATTCTATCTCCGACTTTGATAACGTTTCTGATGGGTTATGAGCACTACATCATTCCTATGGTGTACATGCAAACCCTAAAGCTTTGGATCTAGTTTGTCTAATAAACATGCAATAATCATCCAAAGCCATAAACCCTAGATCTAGCATGTGATAATCAAATAACATATGAATTAGGGTTTAGATCTTACCTTGATTGTTATGTAGCAATAACAATCTCAATTCCTTCTTGTAATTGGATTCTGAAAGCTTAGTGTCACAAGTGTCACACCTCTAATGGAGTCACAAACACCATAAGCAATAAGGATGAAGAAGGAGGAGAGAGAAGACACCAAAAACGTCTAGAAACCCTAAGGAATCAGTTTTCCCACGTTTTGGTGCCCTAGGGGTCCTTAAATATGTGAGGCTATTAGGGTTTTGAACTAGTAAACCCTAATCTGACTACTTAGGCCCTAAGCAGCCCATGGAATCCTCCTTTAGAGGCCTTGGACAAATTCTAATGGGTTTCCCCATAGATTTCGTCCACTCCATCCTCTATGGAGTCCATTAGCCCAATATCCAACTATCACACAATTGACAGTTCTAGTCCCCTTTATTTAATTAATGTCTTTTAGCCACAAAATTAATTCTGATTAATTCTTGACTAATATTAATTAAATAATATGATTTCTCTCTTAATATATTATTCATATAATATATTAATAAATCATAATTATTCTCTTTTTCCGTAAATCATCCTATCAAGTTGCTTTGGTGAAGGCAACCCAAAAGGACCATGCTCGCAATCGGGTCAAGTACATACCAAAATAGTTATGGGCTTAGACACTAATCCAACAGTCTCCCACTTGGATAAGTCTAATAACTATTCTACATATGACTTCAGATCCTGATCAACAATCGTAGCTTTCAAAAGCCGCTGTCAACTCTGATCTTATCATATACGCGTCCTTTAGATAAGGGATCATATATTCCTCCATTCTAGATATCGTATAGACATGGGACATGGATTGAAATCATTCTCTCAGTCTATGTGTTGTTTCCCAATTTCCGATCTACGACGACTGACTAATTGAACAAATCAAATCAGTCCTAGCCCGGCCGAGCACTTTCCTTTGTCATCACTAAATCATCGAGGGGACCATAGATATCACTTTTATCCCACTTTGGGTAAAAGGAACGGATAAACTTTGACTCAATGCTCGCTTGTACTCACTCACCGAATTGCACACAACAATACATTTTATAACACCAAGTTACTGGTGCGTTTACATATTATCAATGTGTAACTGATTCGCAAGATACAACTCACACATCTCGGTTTCAAGAATATAAGATATTATCGTCTCACCAATCACTCGTGATAAAATCCATGAAGCGATCCAAGTGAGCGTGGGTTTAATCCAATGCTCAAATCATATTCGTAAGCACTCATGAACGTTGCAGCAAACCTTTGCTATGTCTAATACACTTTAGACAATCTACAACCAATTCATGACAATCTTCTTTCATACCTACTCCCAAAGTATGAGCGACTGTGGAACGTTCGAATAATCTTATTATTCAGGAAGTCAAAACATGCATAGTGAAACACAAGAATAATACTAATCTTATATGGCCCCAAACTTTTGAGTATAAATAAAACACTTTTATTTAATCACCATATTGATTACTCATTATTTGTTGTTTCGGGTAATCAACTTCTTACTTCAATTATAACGACAATTGTCTCATGCTCTTAGCATGCACACTATGTTTACCTCTGGCCCTTACTTTGTGAAATTGAATAACATTTTCAATCACACTCATTTCATAATTCTCAATCCTTACCACAAGTGTAAGAATACCAAATTCTTGCCACTTATAGAATATGTTAGATTCTAACACTTTATGCAACGGTCCTTTCGTAATGTCACGGCACAAAAGTCACCAAGACTCGGCCAATGAAATTACAAAATTCTCTATTGGAGATTGTTACAAGACAATTCCATAGACATGAAGTCTCACATTCAAAGTACATTCCTTTGAACATCCTTATTGCATAAAAGTTTTTCTAGACATACAGATTCTTAACGTCCAACTCCCATTATTGAAACATTTCTATATTTTCCATATGACAACTCATTTTAAATAGAATCTTATGTATTCATAATAATGTCAATATGGTCCATCCATTACTATACTTCCAACTGTTCACAAGTGACCAATCCTTGGCGAACCTTAGATTATCCTTGACAGTTGTTTAACTAATTCAGTCAAATCCGATTCTAGTCCTCTTTCCCTCTTAATGCCTAGGCATTTGGAAAATTTTAGAATGGTCCAATATTACAACATATGCAATCGATCCTATACCCGAAGTGTATGGGATACGATTCATAATGAGAAACGTGATGCTTTACCAGTTTCTTGCTATAATATTATCATAATATTTCTATTTGACGTGTTCTCAAAATTCGAACTATGAAGAGGGATGCCGTAATCATAATCGAACTTTGAGAATGCAATTAATAAATATATCCTTGACTAAATTCAATTAAAATTTCTCGATCTAAGCTTTTAGATTGGCAACGAAGTATAACATTCTCTCCCTTAATTATAGCAAAACAACTTTTCAACCATTGCAACTTTGCAAAGTGAAACCTTTTGTTTTTCTATAATTAATATTGCCAACTTGCAATACTTAAAATAATAATAATCATGCTCCCACTAACATGATGATTATATCCATTTCAGCATAACATTTATACTACCACTAGCTTTGACATGTATTCAGAAAACAGTTGGACTTTTAAAAGACAATACTAATTGACTTCCAAAGTTCATATTTCCAATACGATGTGCTTCGATAAGCCTTTATCTAAGCTTCTCAAATTCACACACCTTTCCTTAGATAGCTCACATGTGTGTCTAAAATAATTCGGAACTTATATTACTAAGTCCTAAATGTTCAGACTGACTGTCAAGTCTCACAATTCGAACTATGAAGAGGGATGTCGTAATCATAATCGAATTTGAGAGTGCAATTTACATAATCGCTATCTCCTTAAAATCTCTCTTAGTGAAAGCGTTTCGTCACAATCATTTTCATGAAGGAGAGAAACCTTATGACACTTAGATTTTATGGTGCATGTGTTCCTATCCATGCAAATTTGTCATAAGCATAATCGTAAGATAATGTTTGTGACAAATTTAAACTCTTATGGACAGAACTTGTTCATTCTTAATTTCTTACCATCAAGGGTCCCACCATTGTTTCCAAGTTATTTAGCAGCTCACCTACGCCAGTCAATGTACTTTCATTGATCAAGGTGTTTGCCCTTATGCATTCAATCGAGAACTCGTAGAACTCATATGCATAATCACTCAACTGGATTGGCACAGGAATAAAATTTTGTCAACACGATAGATTACAATCCTCAAGTCGTGTGCTAGTGTTTAATAGGTTTACTTCTTGATTTGTTCTTGAAACTTTTCAAGATCTTTAGACTCCCACTGACCTCTTGACATATAAGATTTTCTTATCAAGAAACATTTCTTGACAAAACAAATATTCAAGAGTCAGTATGTGTCTATGTCAAGACAAAACTACGTGCAATTTGGTTCTAGTTGGTCTTTGTCTTATTCAAGACATCACAACTTACCAAAATGTGCTAGTGTAAGAACATTCCTACTTAAGATTATGTCCCTCAATTCACAATCTTGGAGTATGACTCTAAGACTTGATATATTGGAACGAAGTACGATACATCTTATTGACTTAACCATTTCTACAATTCACCATTCCTCTTCTTAGCCAAAACTAGTGCACTAAGGTATCCTTAGAGGATGAATTGTAATATGGTTCCTACAATAACCAAGACGATCATAAAATATGATACAAAAGTACTCTCCCTTCTTCTTAGATTGGAGAAACTTTTATCTTTCTGCCTAATTGATTCTTCTTATTCGTTCTGCCATTCATTGAAACTTTTCAATGATTCAGAATTACACTTAATCTTGTAAGCATAATCACGTTTACTAGACTTTTAGTAAATCATGACAAATAAACTTATCGTTCTTTGTAGTAGACTTGACCAGTGCACAACATTGTGTACCAGATCTCCCAGTCCTTCACTTGACTCACATACTTATGTGAACAAGGAATTACTCTCAATTTCCCAAATGCGAAGGTTCTCATTCATCACACAATACCAGTTGCATGATTCCAAGTTTTAGTCCAATTGAAATTGGGTGATGAGAAACTTTCCTCATTTGGTAAATTTCTTACCACTACTAGAAAAACAGCCTTTTACGACGCGCAAGTAATGACACACACTGATAGAGGACGCGCATTTGTGCTTGCCCTAAAAATTAATGTCAGTTTTCCAAAATTTGAAGGATAGAGGGCATGCATTTTTGCGCGCCCTAAAATTAGTGTCCAACAAAAAAAATTAAAAACACGGAGGGCACCTATCATAAAAAGCGTGTCGTGTAAATGTGTAGTTTTATATTTTTTAGAAAGGCGCGTTCTCCGTTGTTTTAATAATCTATGGTGGGAAATGAAATCCCAAAAAATTAAAGAGCCCTTCTCCTTCTAAAATCCTCAAAAAAAAACCCTAATAATCCTTTTGAAGCAGCCCTCTCTCTCTCTCTCTCTCTCTCTGGAAAACCCTAATCACCCTTCTGGTTTTCTGAACCAGGTTCATCCGCTCATGCCTCCGCTCCTATCGGACCACCACAGTCCCCCACCGGATCGCTAAAACAATAGCCACCGATGCACCATTTCACTACCTTTCACTCTCTAAATGTGCGACTACTCAATGTAATGGCCTTCTAGGGTTCGTTATCCCGCTCCCTTAATGTCTGCGATCGACAATGGAGATGATGGCCACCAATACTACTCCATTACTCACATGTCGATCTGTCTCCATACACATACCATCACAACGCACAATCGTTTCAAAATACCCTAGCTAAACAACAAAATACCATTCCTCTATTCTCATTCCATGCTTGTGAACAACAAAAGGCTGAAGCAACGAAAACCTTGTAACTTTGTCTTAATTTTTTCATGGTGGTTGACAAGGTTTTCCTTGTGTATCAGTTATCACTATCGTCGCCGTCATCTGACCTTCACTTGGTTCTAACGAAAAGGAAAAAATCGAGGTTTGTGTATTTGTAAACCCGATATAGAGATTTTTTGGTCCGATTTTTAGGGATTACCATATCACTCATCTCTCCTCTACGCCACCGTCGCCGACCTACGCTCCGCCCGTCAACGATGCCCATCTGATCCTGCTCCTTCTTGGTTCAGTCCCAAAAGGTACATTCTTTATGTTTCTTCTCTGTTCGTATTTTCACTTCTTGATCAACTGAGAAGAATACAAATCAAAGTAAATTTATTGAACACTGGGAATGTTTCTTCTATGTTTCTTCTCTGTTCGTATTTTCACTTTTTTTGATATTTTACTTTTGTATAAACCTAATATTCTTTTGATTTCTGAAATATATTGATTTGTGCAGGGGAAACGAGGCTTATAAGAGTGGAGATTTATCAGAAGCCGAAGTATGTTATTCAAAGGGTATTAGTTCAATACAACATACAGAGACACCTGGAGATTTATCAGAAGCCGAAGTATGGCTCTTGGAAGAATGAGGGAAGGTCTAAACGACTGTAGAATGGCTTCTGCATTAGATCCCAATTTCAGGAAGGTCAACTTAAGATCTGCAAAGTAAGATTTCTACTGTCAGTTACTTATGAGATAGGAAAAATCATAATCTAATTATCTTTTTACATCCTGTTTTCAACCTAAAGAAAATTCAATTTAAAGATCCAACAAGACTGAAAAATAACGAATTGAATCACTCATTTTCCATTTCTATACAGACTTGTCTTTTTCAAATTTGATTTTTTCATCTGTTTATATTCAATTTGATTATCGTTTCTGGGTTTTGTTCTATTCGAAACTTACATCTAATTATCGATTCAGTTTTGGTTGGTTTTCACCCACATAACTTTCGTCTTTCAATAACATTTGAAGAACTTAACAGATATACAATTTTAAACAGTATCTAACCATTAATCACCCAATTCCTGATTTGAAATCTAATCCTAATCTTTCTGCAGTCTTGTATATATTTTGAATTCAAACTAACTATCACATCTTAGATTATTATCCTCACAGAATGGAATCCTTACCAGAAGCTATAGTCCAATACATTTTATTAAACATGAACAATGCTAAAGATGTGGCATCTTGTAACTGTGTCTCCAGAAAGTTTAAAGACTCCATGCCTTACATTAAAAGCCTTTACTTCCCTCGTAGCATCTTTGACAACTTAAAAGACGGTCATACCCCTGACTGCATTATCTTAGAGATTGTCTCATCAAATTTTCAACTTGAAGAGCTTGTAGTTTACTGCCCATTCACCAGCACAGGGCTGACCTCATGGCTCTCACTTGTGGGACCCACCCTAAAGAATCTTGAACTCCGTCTGGATAATCTTGCTGATCAAAACACAGACAGTATGTCTAAACTTGAATGCATTCAATTTGCTAAAAATCTGGAGTCATTAAGACTTTGGGGTGTACTAATGGTTCGTGCTCCAAAATGGGATGTGTTTCAAAAAATGAAGAATCTTGAAATTGTTGGAGCAAAATTGGAGGATTCAGCTTTGACTGAGGCTTTGACAGCAACTCCTAATTTGAAAAATCTTGTGCTTCTTGGTTGTGAGGGTTTTAGGACTGTTTGGATTGAGCTTCTTCAACTTGAGCACTGTAAACTTGATTTTTATGGATCAGGTAGCTGCTCACTTACACTTTCAGCTCCAAAGATTGAATATCTTGAGGTTCAAGGGTGTAGTTGGATTAGAGTTCGTGACACCAATTGCTTGAAGAATCTCCCCATTTCAAACAATGCGGGTAATTTTAAGATCATCTTTAAGCCTTTTTCTTGTTACCTTATAATTTCAAGATCATATTTTTTATGACAATATCAAAATTTGTGTTTGTGGGTGTTATTTATTGGTTGCGGGGAGGGTTTATATGGTGGATTTTGGTAATAAGCTCATGGAACTTGAATCTTTATGCATAAGAGGTGTTCAATGGTGTTGGGATGCAATAAACAAAATTCTTCAACTTGCAAGTGAAGTAAAACATCTGTATATGAAAGTTGAATTCACTGGAGATTTCGAAGCTCTTCTCCCCTTTCCAGAAATTGACTTTGTTGACTTTTTCAAAAGTCATCCAAAGCTCAAAACATTCGACATCCATGGTGCAATGTTTGCTGCTCTATGCCAAAAGAACAGTCTAAAGAATGTGAGTTTCTTGAACAGAAAACGCATGAGTCAGCAACCAATGCATTGGGAACTATCACCGATGCTTTGTCAATAATCTCCTATTCAGAGAAACTACTGATTTGCCCCTACTTATTACAGAGCTGGGGAAGCATAAAGAGGTGGTTCAACTGTGTGAGCAAACCCTAGATACATCGGGTACTCAAAATTCAACCAATTTTTTCACTACTTTCCCTTTACTTTTGAGTTTTAACCGATTATATGATATTTATAAATCAGGGAGGGGAACTTCAGTGGTGAAGATATTGTTAGGGTTACCACCATGAACAAGCATGGGAAGCATGATTTGGATATTCCAGTCATTGTCAACCCAAGAAATGACTCTCCATTTATTAATGTCCCTGAGTTCATCATGTTGGAGAATGTGACAAAAGATGAAGGTTTCTTGATCTTTGATAGACAACGAAATAATTTTAACTTCTCTATTGGGGATCCAGATCATATTCACTTTCCAGGTATATTACAGTTTACAAGGAATAACAACGTATTTTTATGTATTTGCTTATTGTAAAAACATTTTACTTTTATTTCTTTCTATTACATTTTACAACACTGCACTTTTCATTTATTTTTTCTTATTAAGAGATTGTACTTTGATAAATCTACCAGGTTATAGCCATTTTTTTTCTTATTGCAGGAAATAAGAGTCACTTCCGTGTGATGTTTTCTGTGGAAGTTAGTTCTGGATATTTCTATGCAAACCTGCCAGTTGAGCTTACACGTTGGTGGAGTTGTTATGGAGTTCTTTCAGGCTCTCATCCAGAAACAACATTTAATTGCATGGTTTTGGGTGTTATTACTAGTTTGTGTTATTCTAGTAGTGATCACAATTCTTAGTTTATACTCTCAGCACCAAATCTATCGTCTTTCACTTACTATGGTATGGCTTGCTTTTCATTATCAGCCACAGAAAAGAAAAACAAAAAATTGTAGTTATACTTGAACACTTTGATCAAGTTGTTGGTGACTGTTTTATGGATTGTGTCAACTGTCTAATTGGTTTTGCCAACAATAAAACTTGTAGAGGTTTGTTTGTTTGTTTTTTTTATTTAATATAATCATCCACTAACTAAAAATATTGTTTAGGATATGGTGCCAGGTGGCAGCTTGAAACCGATTGATGATAATGCAGATGCAACTAGTGATATAACAGAGCATTATTGGTTCCCAATGTAGGCTGGATTGTCTGATTTGATATCTAACCCGAGACCTGAAGTTAGTAACTATGCACTAGAGGTGTTGTTTGAGTTGTTATGCAACTTTTTCAATACTTTTTACAAGGTATGTAGAAAGCTATGTTTTTTTATTTACTTTAATTTTAGGGTGACGATTTAGTTGATCAGTAGGTGAAGTTGAAGGTAGACATGAGGAACTGCTAACAGAAGCACAGTTGGCAGTTGCAGCTGAAGAAAAGTCCCTACTAAAGTTGTTTGTGCAGAGCATCTGGAAATGCGAAAGGAGATACTGACTCTTCTAAATCTTCAGAAACTGGTATAGTTGACTCATACATATATCCTTTTGTTTTTCTTCCACTGGTTAACATTGTTGAATATATATACATGTAAGAATTGTGATGTGCTTCAAAAAAATCAATAACCAAATATATGACACAAACATTAGAGTTAAAAAAATGGTACAACTGTACATGACATTCATTAAGAACTACAATGCAATCAACTTTGTTGATATAAGTTCAGACAATTATTCACCAGAGGATAACCAAGGCCTAGACTATGAAACTGTATTTTAGTGGAGGGGCAAATTAGGTATTTTGCTTAATACATTTTGTTATGAGAGAATCTTATTTGTATGATACACATTTTGTTATATTCTTTGAAAATTTTGCTAGATTGGTAGGTTTAAAAGTAGAATGTCCTAATAAGAATTAATTTTAAAAGTAGAATGAAAATGATAAGTGATTTTTTGTTGTGTTTACAGGGTTGATGAAAGCGAATAGCTCTGGAGTTAGATGAGGAAAAGAAAGCTCAAGCTGAAAGAGATAAGATGCTGCAAATGCAAGTGTTGCATTCTTCATTTCAATTGTTAGTATGAAACACAGAGTAGATTAGATGAATGCAAATTTATATATTGTAAGAAATAGAATTGTATGACATTAAATTTTATGCAATGGATTGTATTTTTGTATATGGTATTTTATTTATATTATGAGACATTAAATGCAAATTTAATTTAAAAATTAATAAATATATAAATATATTTTTTTAAACATTTAAATTTACGATACGCAAAAATGTATGTCATCTTCATTTATGACATGGCCTTTCTTGACAGGGGTTTTAATGATACGCATTGCGTGTCATAAATGTGTGTCGTAAATGCACGTCGTCTATAGACGACGCGCAAAAGCGTGTCGTCTCTCGTTATGACAGGGTCTTTCTTGACGCGCATTTGCGCGTCGTCTGAGCGTTTTACGACACGCATGCGCGTCGTAAAAGGTTGTTTTTCTAGTAGTGGACATTACCACAAATAACGTAACTAAGAGTCAAATCCATTCACAATATTGCTAATAATAGAACCATTCAAACACCAATTTTTCATAAAATCCATCGCAAGAAAACATAAATAAGATAAATCAAAATTTATTTTATTGCAGAAAAATATTGTCCTTACAACGCGATTACAAATGAAAACTATGTAAATATTATTTAGCAATCTATCCTAACTCTAAAGTAGTAGCTCAAACAATTCGATCTTTGAATCAAGCGATCAAGATCCATTTCTTCATGACCAGATTTAGCTCATTTCTTTCCTTTTAAGCTTCCTTTTTTTTCGATTCTACAAAACAGCAAATGTAATCTTATTACATCATGTATTAAGAATCCAAAAAGAACTTAATAAAGTTAGATAGTGGATTTTACCTGATGCAGAGTCATACATCTTGACTCTCTCATCTCTTAGATCTCTCAGGTAGTCAGGGCAACTTCGTAACCAATGCCCCTTCTTTTGGCAGTAGAAACATATGGACTCTCTGGAATGGCACATGGGACTATCACAGACTCAGCCTTTCTCTTGCGTAGAGAAAACTTTTCTGGACTTCCAATGTTGCCATTGCCCATAGAAGGTTGGGATATTGATTTACCAGACAAATTTGCTCGACCAGTGCGCCAAATCATCGCTGATTCAGCAGCAATAAGTAAATAAGTCAAATCAATAAGGGTCATGTCGTGGTCCATCATATAGTACTCTCTAACGAACTTACCATATGATTCGGGAAGTGAATGAAGAACCAAGTCAACAACCAACTTCCTTGAGACATCGACACCTAACATTCCCAAACTATCAATATTTAACCTTTTATCCAAGACATGAGCACATATAGACTTTCTATTTTCGTGTCTTTTGCCAATAGGGCTTGAGTGACCTTGAACTTTTCAAGTCTTCAAACATGTGGGTCAGGGAGAATTATTGGAGGAGGTTGGAGGAAATGAATCATGATTTCCATTTCCACAATACAATTGTGGAACATCATCTTCACGTGAAAACTTTTTCCAACAGATTTAGGAAGACCATAGTTGTCAGACTTTGACATCTATGAAACGGGAGAAAATTCAAGTTTAGTTGATTGAGTCCTTAATAAAACACCCGAATGAGATATTAAGGCTAGGACCCAACACAATATCCTACAAATTGGAAGAGGGATGCCGTAATCCAACTCGCAGAACATTTAAAGGTAGGTAAATGACGATTTACCAATTTCCACCATGAAAAACGAAAAGAAGGTTAAGTTTTAAATGAATTGAAACTCCAAGATCTTTTGATATTCATTGAACTTTTAAATGTCATGTTTAATCTCGATTATGCCCTTCATTTGTGACTGGGATGCCGAGGATCACAAATAAGGTGTGAATAACCCTGCGAATTTATGTGGTGCCCTCAAGGTTACAGTTACCTAATCGACGTGCCGGTTAACCACACACACTCCATCGATCTATGACAAACATCGAGTCACCCTTCGCTACCAATGCCAAACCCAACTTGGTGTGCCGGTTAACCACACACGCTCCACTAACTGTCTCGACAAGGGTACAAAGTGTAATTCCATGGAATTGCATCGATTTCACTTTTTCCTAAAGTAACTAAGATTTGGGAATTTAGTAAAACATTTAGTTACTTTAACATTGATTATACTCTTAATGAGGAGAGGGTTTGCCCTATCCTACCCGTTCGGCTAACGACCCTCCACCAATCAAGGAAGCGGTGGGTGAGAGTGGACACCCATTAAACGGCCATTTTATAGGCCATAAGCTTATACCCCCCTTATAGATCGGCTTCGTGAATGAGGCCTACTAACGGTAAGACTAGCAGTTTAAGTTATACATATATATAATATTAGACTTTTAATGTTATATATAGTATAAGGGTGTATTTTATACTTTTAAAATACTAGGTGGGTTAATTTAATAAATTATACCTTTTAATTTAATTAAACATAAACCATGTCATTATGGATTTATTAACTCTCTTTTAATTATACTTTTAATTAAATTAATAAAACCATGAGGATGTAATTTGAACTTTTTCAAAACTAGGGTTTTAGAATTTAAAATTTCAAAAGTCAAACTTTTAATCAAAAAATTTAAATTCCAAAACTTGAGGGCAAGTTTTGAAACATTTCAAAACATTTGGGTTTAGAATTTAAATATTTCAAAAATTAAACTTTTAATCAAAATTTAAATTCCAAAACTTGAGGGCAAGTATTTGAAACTTTTCAAAACATTATTAAGAACATTCTAGATCAACTTACAAATAATAACAATTAAACAATTAATTGGTGATTATCTAAATATGATCTAATTCAATTTCTTGCAAGATAATCTATCAAATAATTCAAATAAATAAAGTTTATCACATAAGGCAATGATTATCTAGTTAATTTGACAATTATCTTCTATTCTAGCAAGGATAATCAATATCAAACATAAAAAATCGAATTTTAAGAGTTAAAAACGTTTTTGGTAACTTATCCAAGCCAAATCAGCAAAAAATCCTGAAGATACCTCTGTCTGACCCTTGGACTCGCCGAGTCAGGGACTGGACTCGCCGAGTCGGCCAGACTCGCCGAGTTCATCCACCGACTCGCCGAGTCAGTTAGGCAACTAGCAAGAAAAACGATTTTCAGCCAAAGAATGATCAAATATACAACAAATTCATCAACAAACAGCCCTAGGCTCTGATACCACTGATGGGTTATGAGCACTACATCATTCCTATGGTGTATATGCAAACCCTAAAGCTTTGGATCTAGTTTTTCTAATGAACATGCAATAATCATCCAAGGCCATAAACCCTAAATCTAGCATGTGATAATCAAATAACATATGAATTAGGGTTTAGATCTTACCTTGATTGTTATGTAGCAATAACAATCTCAATTCCTTTTTGTAGTTGGATTCTGAAAGCTTAGTGTCACAAATGTCACACCTCTAATGGAGTCACAAACACCATAAGCAATAAGGATGAAGAAGGAGGAGAGAGAAGACACCAAAAACGTCTAGAAACCCTAAGGAATCAGTTTTCCCACGTTTTGGTGCCCTAGGGGTCCTTAAATATGTGAGGCTATTAGGGTTTTGAACTAGTAAACCCTAATCTGACTGCTTAGGCCCTAAGCAGCCCATGGAATCCTCCTTTAGAGGCCTTGGACGAATTCTAATGGGTTTCCCCATAGATTTCGTCCACTCCATCCTCTATGGAGTCCATTAGTCTAATATCCAACTATCACACAATTGACAGTTCTAGTCCCCTTTATTTAATTAATGTCTTTTAGCCACAAAATTAATTCTGATTAATTCTTGACTAATATTAATTAAATAATATGATTTCTCTCTTAATATATTATTCATATAATATATTAATAAATCAGAATTATTCTCTTTTTCCATAAATCATCCTATCAAGTTGCTTTGGTGAAGGCAACCCAAAAGGACCATGCTCGCAATCGGGTCAAGTACATACCAAAATAGTTATGGGCTTAGACACTAATCCAACAGTTTCATCCTTGGAACCAATCATTTATTTAAAAGTATACAACAATAATTGAGACTTCATTGTAGGATCTACCAAGATCGCAAAGTAAACATAATCACTCATCTTTGCATAGTTGCCCCAATATTTGTCATATTTGTCCTTCATGTCGGTTATCAAATGAACAAAGTTGACTTTGGTTGACCATTTTTTAAGATGTAGGTTTACATCTAAGATTTCCCGGATTAATCGATGGACTAAAGGTTTTGTTGAAGCCGAAACGTTCTCCGTTTTCGTCTTAAACTTTTCAAGGAAATCCACCATCTCTTTTATCGCCTCGAGGTCCAAACGATCAGGTACTCTTTGTAGATCCTTCTCATACGATTTTTCTATCAAAATCCAAAAATAAAAACCAATTAAACTTTCATATATAAATAAATGAAAAAAATGTTGCATTGATATGATGTCTTTCCGGGCTTGTATCTAATTCAATATTTAACCAAAATATGATTTGTAAAATTCTAAACTGAAGTATAAACAGTAAGCTACATGTTGAAAAACAAATCAAGTGATTCTGACTTCATATGAGTGAGTTATGCTATTTTAAAAACCGGGACACAATAATAAAATGTGCTGAAATAGAAAAAATGTTGCATTGATATGCTATCTTTCCAGGCTTGTATCTAATTCAATATTTAACCAAAATATGATTTGTAAAAGTCTAAACTGAAGTATAAACAGTAAGCTACATGTTGAAAAAAAATCAAGTGATTCCGACTTCATATGAGTGAGTTATGCTATTTTAAAAACCGGGACATGCTGAAACAGAAAAAATGCTGCACTGATATGCTATTTTAAAATCAAGCTACATGCTGAAACAGAAAAAATGTTGCATTGATATGCTATCTTTCCAGGCTTGTATCTAATTCAATATTTAACCAAAATATGATTTGTAAAAGTCTAAACTGAACTATAAATAGTAAGCTACATGTTGAAAAAAAAATCAAGTGATTCCGACTTCATATGAGTGAGTTATGCTATTTTAAAATCTGGGACACAATAATAAAATGTGCTGAAACAAAATAAGAAAAGTAATACCTTTGATGCCAAATTCCAAAAAAGCTTCCCATAACTCGTAGGCGGTTTTCAACAACTCGAATGTCGAGTTCCATCGGGTTGGAGAGTCGCCACACAAAAATTTCTTTGTTTCCAACCCCACATCTTTGATGGCTTTTTTAAACTTCTTAATCCTTTGTGTTGAACCTCTAATATACTTCATCGCCTTTTGTACACATTCCACATGATAGTTATGGTATTTTAACCCAACCTTCACGATAAGGTTTAGGATGTGAGCCATACACCATATGTGGAAATGTTTTCCACCGTCATAAATCGTGGGAAACATTTTAACCAAAAATTCGATTGCCGTGTCGTTACACGTGGCATTATTGACGGTCATTGACATAACATTTTTCATACCCCACCCATGTATGCATGCTAGTAACTCTCGTCCAATTTCTTCACCTTTATGTGTATCTATCTCCCTAAAATTGATGACTCTCTTGTGCATGACCCACTCGTCATCAATAAAATGGGTCGTGACAACCATGTAATTGACCTTTTTACAAGAGGATGTCCAAGTGTCGGTCGTCAAGTGTACAACGGTGTTTGCATTACTAAAATACTTGAACAATTTATTCCTCTCATCTAAGTAAAACTTGCCTACATCTCGGGAAATTTTATGTCTAGAAGGCAAGATCACCCTACCATTAAGCGCATTAGTATATTCAATAAATGCTTCATTTTCAACATACTTGAATGGTAGTTCACCAACGGTAAAAAGGCCTAGTAATGCTCGTTTGATCCTAGTGTCATCATGTTTCCATGTTTGTACACTAGTCTCACCATTTGGTTCCTTCTTAAAATTCAATTTGGCTTGCTTTTTATCATTTTTTTCTTTGTTGTCCGGGTTTAACTTGCAATTCCTCCAATGTTTGTTCAGATTAGACGTCCCGTTTCGGTCCGTATCGGCTTTAAGTATTGTATGACAATTAATACATTCCACACTTTTCCTTTCAACACCATCATCCTCTACAATCCACACCGGCTCGAACGCTACCCAACAAGGAGCGGTTCCTTTACCATTATTCTTTGTTCTATCCCGTTTGCTAGTAATTGGTTTTGGCACGCCTCCATTCCTTTTTCGTTTCTTAGGACTTGGCTTTGGCACGTCTTCTTTTCCGGATCCGTCACTAATATTAGTAATTACCTGTGGTGTCTCACCAATAAAATCATCTTCATAATCCTACATTTGGAAAATGAGTTCAAAAAATATTATATATCATCAAGCAAAATGAGTTCAAAAGAAGTTTAATTCAATTTGGATCAGTGACATTATTTTACACCATACTAAGTTCTAAGTTTTTATTTGTATATTATTAGAGTTTTCTCAAACATGAATTGAATATTGAGATTGAGCCTTTAGGAGGAAAACAATTAACAAAATCTATTATATCTTTTTACCTTATATCATAAAAAATATTTTAAATATGAAATCAATTAATAAACAATGTAAATTGTAAAGGGATATGTTATCTGTCAACCAGATATCACAAGAATTACTACAAGATAAGGCTAGAAAGGTCTAGGTATCTTGAAAATTGAAATACATCATTCCCCTAAATTGGAATGGAACCAAATGCTAAGCCACCCTTGCAGTTCACTTATAAACGGGAGAGTAAATCAGGAAAGAAACCTAAAGAATAAGTCTCAAATGGGTTGAAGGGTAATTAAGTAATTTAGTAATGGAGTTGTTTTTAGTAATTTAGTAATGCAGCAACAATCGACAAGTGCAATCATTAGCAAACTTTTGTCTATCAATCCGTTGTTTCTTAAATCAATTGGAGATTGCACTTGTTGATTAAGATATCTTAGCAAAAAAACAGTTGGTAGTTCAATTGTGTTGCATCAAAAAAGCAAGCACCAATGATTTTTATACAATAAGCAACAATAGCAACAATGAATTACTTGAGTTTCATCTTCTGTATTAACCAAATTACTTGAGTTTGGCTTCTCCATTGTTACAAAAAATCGATTTTTGTTTGTCAGGATCGGTTTTTTTTTCACAATGTCGACTATTGATCGTGATTTCCTAAGCCCCAAGCAAAACCGATCGTCCCTATTTTCCTCTGTGTGGTGATCGATTTTTTTTTAACTTGGACTTGCCGTTTTGTGTTTAGGTTAATTAAGGAATAGATTAGGATATATGATATATCGATATACAGTCAATTAGATAATATTTTAAAAATATATTTGCATGGATTCCGACTCTTACACTTCCGAGCCGGTTCCGGTTTTTTAACCGGTTTTTGTTAGAACCGAACCGGTGGTAGAACCGGAACCGGTTTTGCCATAAGTCAAGAACTGATAACCGAACCGCTCTACTAATTTATGTCCGGTTCTGGTTCTGGCGGTTCAAAAGCTCATCCCTATCTGACTAAGCCCAATTAGTCTCATACTCCTGTCTCTTAATATCCTTATCCCTAGGATATAGGCAGCTTCACCAAGGTCTTTCATAGCTAAACACTTCCCAAGCCAGGACTTAACCTCCTGCAAGGTTGGGATGTCATTTCCTATGAGTAGTATGTCATCCACATACAACACCAAAGAGCGAACTATACTCCCACTAGCCCTAACATATACACAAGACTCATCCTCACTCCTCGAAAAGCCAAACTCTTTGACTTTCTCATCGAAACAAAGATTCCATCTGCGAGGTGCTTGTTTCAATCCATAGATGGATTTCTCAAGCTTACACACCTTATTAGGGGTACTCTGTGCTGACAAAACCCTCTGGATGACTCATGTAAACATCCTCAGCCAACTTTCCATTAAGGAAAGCGGTTTTGACATCCATTTGCCATATTCATAGTCATGAAATGCATCAATGGCTAACATAACCCTAATAGACTTAATCTTTGCTACTGGTGAAAAGGTCTCATCATAATCAACTCCCATAGTTTGAGAATAGCCCTTTGCAAGCAGTCGCGCCTTATAAGTGTGTACATTACCATCTATGTCAGTCTTCTTCTTGAAGATCCATTTGCACCCGACTGTCTTTCGACCTGGTACATTGTCAACCAAGTTCCAAACTTGATTTTCATACATGGACTGTATCTCGCTGTCCATAGCCTCTTTCCATTTAGCAGCCTCAGGGCCTGCCATGGCTTGCGTCTAGCTGTTAGGTTCATCCAGACTTACTAGTGTACTATCACTGATAAGCATATCACCTTCTGCAGTAATATGGAAACCATAGTAATGCTCAGGTGCATTCCTAACTCTCGTGGAACGCCTCAGAGGTATGGGCTCCTCAGTCGGATCAACAGGAGTTTCCTCCTCAGGTTGATTACTAGGGTTTGAGGTTCCTTCACCACTTGACTCTTGAATTTCTTCAAGGTCAATTTGCCTCCCACTGTTTCCTTGACTTATGAAATCTATCTCTCACGAAAGACTCCTCTTCTAGCTACAAAGACCACATTCTCACTAGGTCTGTAGAAGAGTTAACCAAAGGATCTTTGTGGGTAGCCGATGAAAATACACCTCTCACTTCGAGGTTCGAGTTTATCATGAGATTCACGCCTCACGAATGCCTCGCAACCCCAGATCTTGATGTGGTCCAAATTGGGAACTTTCCCAGTCCACAGGGAACTTTCCCAGTCCACATCTCATGAGGTGTTTTGGCAACCTTCTTTGTAGGGACTAGATTAAGGATGTGGGTGGCAGTCTCTAAGGCATACCCCAAAATGAGATTGGTAACGAAGCTCGAATCATCTTGGAACGAACCATGTCCAACAAGGTTCGATTGCGCCTCTTAGCTACACCATTCAAATGTGGTGTCCTAGGAGGTGTCAATTGTGAGACAATCCCATATTCCTTAAGATAGTCAAGGAACTCGATACTAAGATACTCTCCTCCCCGATCGTATCGGAGCATCTTGATGTTCCTGCTCAGTTGATTCTCCACTTCTTGCTTAAAATCTTTGAACTTTTCAAAGGTTTCTGACTTATGCTTGATTAAGTAGATATATCCATATCTACTATGATCATCCGTAAAAGTCACATAATACCGATTAGCATCCCTTGTGGCGGTTTTCAAGGGTCCACACACATCAGTATGTATGAGGTCCAACAAACCCTCGCCCCTCTCACAAGAACCAGTGAAGGGCGACTTTGTCATTTTTCCAAGTAAACAAGACTCGCAACTATCATCCAACTTTAGGTCAAATGATTCCAAAACTCCAGCCTTTTGGAGTTGGCCCATGCGCTTCTTGTTAACATGTCCAAGACGACAATGCCACAAGTATGTTTTGTCTAAGCTATTTGAAGAATCAGTACACAACACATTATTTCCTAGATTATCTACAACATTCACATCTTCATATACACCATCACAAGGTAATGCTTTAAAGTAAAATACATCATTGTAATAAACATTAATAACACCATTATCATTATCAAATGAAAAGGAAAAACCTTGTTTGTACAAGCCATGAAAGGAAATAATATTTCTCGCCATTTCAGACGAGTAACAACATTTATTCAAATCTAACAATAACCCATTATTAAGCAATAAAGAATAAACTCCTATCTTGGTAACAGGTGATGCTTTCCTATTGCCCATGATTAAGTTTATCTTCCCGTGCTCCACTTCTTCACTTCTTCTTAGGCCCTGCAAATCAGTACAAATGTGAATACCACAACCTGTATCAAGTACCCAAGAGTTAGAACGCAATGAGTTATTAGACAATATAGTATAAATACATGCATGGGTGGGTTTAACTTTCCCATCCCTCACATCCTGCAAGTATTTGGGGGAGCTTCGTTTCCAGTGCCCCTTTTCCTGGTAGTAGAAGTATTGTGCTTCTTTAGGGTTTGAAGAAGGAGGAATGGAACCTTTCTTGGTTCCACTTCAAGAGGAGCCATCAAGGGACTTTCCCTTCGTACCTTTCGAAGGGGTCTTCCTCTTCTTCCCTTTTCCTTGCCCAATTGCCAGAACAGGGGCAGTAGTAGGAGTAGGAGTAACAGTTGATGTACTTTTTAGGCCACTTTCAGCGGTCCTTAAAAGTCCTTGAAGCTTGCTGAGTGTGACTTACTCCTTGTTCATATGATAAGTCATGCGAAGCTGATCATAACTTGGAGGTAAGGAATGGAGAATGATGTCAATCGCCATGTCCTCAGGGAAGTCCACATTAAGCTTCAGTAATCGGTCCACGAACCTTTGCATTTTCTGTAAGTAACCGGTGAGGGGTTCTCCCTCTTTCATCCTAGCTGTTATCATGGAGGAAATGATTTCATACCTCTCCTAAAGAGCACTCTGATGGTACCTATCCATCAGATCCTGGTGCATCTCAAAAGGGTAAAAATCTTCATAGGATTTCTGGAGTTCCGCTGTCATTGTGGCCAACATGATGTAAGACACCTTAGTGGCATCTTTCTCATGGGTAGTGTACTCAGCAATCTCCTCAGGAGAAGCAGTTGACTCATCGATAACCTTTAGCTCCTTATCGAGGACATACTCTTTGCCCTCATAGCGAGTAATCATTTTGATGTTCCTAATCCATTCATTGAAATTGGAACCATCAAAAGTGACTTTCCCACACAAGTTCATTAAGGAAAAAGAGCGTGTAGGATTTGAGCCAGTAGCTGTGTTGGAAGACATCTGAAAAGAAAGAAAGACAAGTTTTATTAGATAAAGAGTCCTTAATAAGTCACCCAAATGAAGTATTAAGGCTAGGACCCAACAAACTATTTATAGTTGGAAGAGGGATGCCGTAATCCAAGCTATAAAATATTTGAAGGTAGGTAAATGACGATTTACCAATTTCCACCACGAAAACGAAATAGATTATTAAGTTTTATTGGATTTGAAATTCCTAGATCTTTTGAGATACATTGAACTTTCAATGGCATGTTTGAATCTCGATTGTGCCCTCTCAAGTTTGTGACTGGGATGCCGAGGATCACAAACAAGGTGTGAATAACCATGCAAATTGACTTGGTATCCTTAACTTTTATCACCTAATCGATGTGCCGGTTAACCACACGCGCTCCACCGATCTATGATAAAATTAAGTTACCATTTGCCACTCTTACTAGTCCTTATTAGTGTGTCGGTTAACCACACGCACTCCACTAATGACTTGGTAAGGTACAAAGTGTAATTTCATGGGTTAGCACCTATTTCAGATTTTCCTAAAGTAACTAAGATTGGGAATTATTAATGTATAGTTACTTTATAATTTCATTATACTTTTAATGAGGATTTAAAGTCCTTGTCCTACCCGTTCGGCTAACGACCCTCCACCAGTCAAGGAAGCGGTGGGTGAGAGTGGACACCCATTAAGCTGCCATTTTATTGGCAACAACCTTATACCCCCCTTATAGACCGGCTTCGTGAATGAGACCTACTAACGGTAATACTGACTTATTCTTATACATATCTATATATTTAAACTTTTAATATAATAATAGTATAAGGGTTGAATTTTAAACTTTTAAAATTCTAAGGTCCAATTTGGAAATTAAAGTATTAGGGTGTAAGACTTTACAAATTCCAAAACTTGAGGGCAAGTATTGAAACTATTCAAGACCTTTCATTTCATAACTTATGAGTTTAATGGTTCATTAAAATGAAGACTCTTCATTTTATGTAACCTCTTATTCTTTAATGACACTTTTAAAGAAGTGACTTTTGGTTATCCATAACTTGAGGACAAGTTATGGACTCCATCATTAGCCATTAAGATCAAGAATCATCCTTACAAGCAAGTTACACATAATTCCTATGATCTTCTAAAACTCATAAGAACATGAACATTCATATCAAAATTTCAAGAATCATATTAACACATATAAAACATGGAATTTTGATATTAGTCATTGTAAATGGATTAGCATAAGCATTACACCATCCAAAATAAGTTTTAAAACACCAAAACAGTTTAGGGTAATGTTTCTAGTCCATTTCCAACAGAAAAACTCGAAAATCTGCATTCAGGGGCTCCTACTCGTCGAGTGCAAGAACTTACTCGACGGAAGAGTAGGATGAATTTTCACATGGACTCTTCGAATCCCCCCATGGACTCGGCAATTTCATGCTGCAGAGTCCAGATTTTTTAGCTTTATCAACAAGTTTGCATCAAGTATCAAGAAAACAAGCCTAGGCACTGATACAACTGTTGGGTTTTGAGCATTCTAACACTCCTATGGTGTACATGCAACCCTAGAAACCTTGGATCTATGTTTTCTCTAAATACATGCAAATTTTATTTTCCAAGGTTTACTTCCTATCTAGCATGTTATGGGGAACTTGTAATACAAAACTCAAGTAGAATAACATACCTTTTAGTATCTTAGATTCCTTGATGACTTTGTGAGCCTAGCACCCCAAATGTGATGCCTCAAATTATTCACACAACACCACAATTCTTGGAATAACCTTGAGAGAAGTTCACTATACTCAAAAATCGGCTATCCCTCTTACTTGCTTGTAGTAGTGCCGATTTTGCTATCGTCTTTATATAGTTGTGGCACAAGTAGGGTTACACCATGTAAACCCTAATCGTCATGGCTTTCCATATTCCATGATCCATGGCTTTATAACCTCCATGGACTATCCATGGAGCACCTTATGGGTTTTAACACAATCCATACAAACCATGGATCATTAGCCCACTATACAAGAACAGATTATTTACACAATCAACCCCATATATTTAATTAGTCTCTTTTTGATCACTTAATTAATTCAAGATTAATTCTTTGATCAATACTAATTAAATAATATTATTAATATATCAGTACTTAAAATATATTAATAACCTTCAGTATCCTTTCTCTCATTTTGGTCTATCCAAGTATTGCAATGCCATGCAACCCAAATGGACCATGTCGGGTCGGTTCACTACATACAAATAAAGTTATGGACTTAGAGACTATATCCAACACTGGATTCCCGACCGGTTGCTGAAACTGACATCCTTTAAAATGACTGTACCACGAGACTCTGTTCAAGAGTCTGTCTAGCCAAGCTACTCTAACCTACTTGTATATAAGGCTTCAATAGCCCTCCTGTTCCAACCAGGGATATCATAACTAGCCATCACACTGATGCAATGTAACTTACTTTTCTCTAAATGAATGCTACATGTCCAACTATAGTCTTACATCACGACGGAACCCATACGACCCACATTCTTTCTTGATTCCATGAATGTTATGGCCTTCCCGCAGTCTCACAACACCTCTATTACTACCTGCCAACCTAGTGAATGCTATGGCCACCCCGCAGTCTTACAACACATCCACACTCCCTGCTAACCTAGTGAATGCTACGACCATCCCGCAGTCTTACAACACTTCCACACTGTCTGCACCTGCTTTGGTTTCCTCTTCCCGAGGTGCTCCAAATCAATCTCCCACTCTAGTGCTCTAGCTATTATGTCCTCCAAAATCTGACAGTCTGAAAAGCTGACAAACTCCCTTATACCATCTCGCAACATATCATGGTACTTTCTCTCCTTCATCTCCTCGTCTGTGGCATCCTTTAAAATGAATGTACCACGAGACTCTGTTCAAGAGTCTGTCTAGCCAAGCCACTCTAACCTGCTTGTATATAAGGCTTCAATAGCCCTCTTGTTCCAACCAGGGATATCATAACTAGCCATCACACTGATGCAATGTAACTTACTTTTCTCTAAATGAATGCTACATGTCCAACTATAGTCTTACATCACGACGGAACCCATACGAACCACATTATTTCTTTATTCCATGAATGTTATGGCCTTCCCATAGTCTCACAACACCTCTATTACTACCTGCCAACCTAGTGAATATTATGGCCACCCCGCAGTCTTACAACACATCCACACTCCCTGCTAACCTAGTGAATGCTACGACCATCCCGCAGTCTTACAACACTTCCACACTGTTTGCACCTACTTTGGTTTCCTCTTCCCGAGGTGCTCTAAATCAATCTCCCACTCTAGGGCTCTAGCTATTATGTCCTCCAAAATCTGACAGTCTGAAAAGCTGACAAACTCCCTTATACCATCTCGCAACATATCATGGTACTTTCTCTCCTTCATCTCCTCGTCTGTGGCATACTGCGAAACCAAAATAGCCCTATCCCTAAACTTGGAAGTGATCTTTTCCACGGTCTCAGTCGTCTTGCGAAGGTCCAGAAACTCCCTCGCCAACTGTTGCACCTCAATAGCTGGTGCACATTCTGTAACGCCCGCAGATCCGGGCTAGTCAATTTAGAGACGATGAGCATCAAAAATGAGTTTTTGATGGAAAATTATTTAGAAGAATTAATCTTAACCAAGTTGTAGTATATGTTACAAGGGTTCCGTACATATAAAGAACGCCGAAATCCGAGTTATAACGAAGAAGTTATGGCTCGTCGAAGTTTTACGGCAAAACCGACACGACACCGGGAGACGTAAATAGTGAATTTACGGTAGAATACTTTTTAGCCTTAGTGATCTAAACAAAATTTGTATTATACGTTAAACCGAGAACATACAAAAAAAGAACGCCCAAATCTGACTTCGTATGAGGAAGTTATGAATTTTCTAAGATTTGACATAGCAGTGCACGGCCCGAAACTCGAATTTTAGTTCGAGCGGTTTTTGGCCTATGCGACCTAAATGAGAGTTGAAGATCTCATTAATAGGAACTCAACGGTAAAAAGACAGACGAAAACGGAGTCCGTATGTAGAAGTTATGAATTTTACGCGGACATTTAACAGTATAATCTCCTCCTATTGTTAAATTTAAGATCGATCGAGAATTAGCCGACGGAGTCTAAATGAAAGTTTTAGATCTTGTTTTTACCTACGCGTGAATATAAAGAATGTCGAGAGTAGAGCTCGTATGTTAAAGATATGGACGAAACTTGGTCCCTACTCTTCGAGCGCGATAAATTTGATACAGTTTTGAAAATCTGAGATAAAATGAGAATTAGATGACGGCGTCTAAATGAAAGTTGTAGTACTCGTACATACCAACGCGTGGATATAAAGAACGTCAAAAATGGAGTTTGTATGAACGAGTTACAAATTATAATAGCATATTTACATATTAAAATAAAGTATAAATCAATCATATATACGTACACATATATATACAAATGTATATATCATTAGAAAGGTATCGACGATGTGGTTATTATAAGACTAGTGTTGAGTACTTTCGACATTAGTTTAGTACAAATATCGTTAAATCTATTTAAAATAGTATTATGAATGGGTGTTTAGTCGTTTATATAACTATAAGGTCATTAAGTAATTATGGAGGGTAGTTTTTGTAAATTCAATTACTATAAATAAGAGGCTTGGGCTGTCATATTTCTTGCACCATTCTCTTGATTCAAGAGTCTTTCTCTTCTTATCCCCCGAGCATTTCGGTCCCTCATGATTCGACTTCTCTTTCTGTAGTTTTAGTATAGTAAGGTGAGCGCTGAAGCGCTGCACGAATCTTTCTTAGAATGATTCAGCGACGAAGTTCTGCCACTGCAGAGCCCGACTCCTAGCTAAAACTCATTTGTAAGTAAGTTATGCTTACCTATTTTAATATAGCTTATATTTAAAATTAGTATTGGTATTATGAGCTTATAATAAATATTTGAGCTATTATTATGACTTATATAAGTGTCGTTATAATATCTTTTTAACTACTCGCGGTACGGGGAATCTGGTTTAAAGGGCCGCATAGGGTTGTTGGATTTCAGAAGTGCTATATGCCAAAATGGTCATGCCCTCCGGTGTTTTATGTCTGGCCCCTGTCTGTACATAGTGGTTGGAAAGTATTGTTTAAACGCTTACATAATGATAATAATAATAAGACTAATAATTAGTCACGGTAAATATTAGACTAAAATCTAGTGGTAATAATACTAGGTTTCGTCGAAGGAAATTATTTTAAAGTAAACGAAGCGTTGTCCGAGTACCGAGTCACCACCTTATCAAGTGAGTGCATAGTTACTTTCATCTTACACATAGATATGAAGTATTTTATATAAATTACGTGTTATGTGTGCATATTATCTGTATACTTGCTATCTATGTTGGATGAACGATTTTATACAAGTTTTATATGATTTAAACTGTATATGTATTTATATCTACATAATATGTTGGGTAAAACATGGGTAGATGAAATATGAGTTGGATGATGAGTTGAGAGGTGATATAGACCATGAGGTAAGGGTGAGAGGTGAACGATGTGAGAAGCCTTGTCCCAAATGTTGGCCCCGTCATCTAGCAGAGTATGGATGACAACCACGTTCTATTCTAGACAGTCTAGTGGAACACTAGCAGGCTCGCAACCTGTCGGTGTTGTGAACGATGTGTTCACCCGGTGTACTCTAAACCCTGGCGATCATGCAAACTTGGTGCCTAAACCTTGGCGATCATGCAGACTTGGTGCCAAAACCCTGGCGACTATGTGGACTTAGTGCCTGTTGTATAAACCCTGGCGACTATGCAGACTTAGTGCCTAAAACCCTGGCGACTATGCGGACTTAGTGAATGTTGTATAAATCCTGGCGACTATGCAGACTTAGTGCCTAAACCCCGGTGATGATGGACTTCGTGCCGAATCCTTAGGATGATCCTTAGGAATGAATGAACAAGAGATAACTGATTCTTAGGGTAGATCCTTAAGAGTAAATAAGATAATGGGGATGGGTAATTGGGTTAATTGTTTGATGATTAAACATAATAATTATATTATTGTGGGTTGAAAACCCTATGTACTCACTAGGTTTCCCAACCTGACCCACTCAGTTTATTTGTATCACATGTGTCGATATGAAGTTACTTTACATTGAGAGATTTAAAAGAGATGTAGATCACTAGTGTAAATAAATGTAAGTTCTGTTTATGCTTATGTTTATGTATTGACGATGACATCCCAAATGTTTTAAAATGAATAAAAATACATTTCTTCGGAAATGCTTTGATAACGTATTTATCATGTTTTTAAGGGAACAAATTCCGCAAGATTTTTATTAAAAGAAGTACTCTGATTTTTATAAAGCATAAACGAAATCGGTCTTTTCTGGCCGTGAAAATGGGGATGTCACACACTCTGCCCTAAATCGGGTCACAAACTCCTCCCGAGTCATAGTTTCAATGGCATCGCCTACCAAAGTGAAGTCCACCTCCTCCAACCAATCTCGGGCTCTGTCTTTCAGAATACAAGATGCAATCTGACCTTCAACCTCTCGGGGTAGAAGCTCGACCGACAAGCGTTCAACATATCCGCTAACCACCTCTTACTAGCAACATGGTCCTTCTCCCCAAAGAACTTGGGAACTCTACAAGCACAAAACTTACGGAAGGAAAGACTGACAACCCCCACAATAGCCAAAATCTTCGTGCGGAACGTTCCCAGACGCTCATCCAAAATCTCTGTGCGTAACGTTCCCAGGCGCTCATCCAAAATCTTCATAATCCCTTCCTTGACCAAGCCAAAAATCACAAGAATCTGCTCCAAAATGTTGCGGGTGATCTCCGACGATATGAAGTCCCGCGTTTGCTCATCCAATGGTTTAATGCCAACACCTGAGCCTGAACCAGAGCCTGGACCTCCTCCACGAGTGCTCATCACCATACTGAAAAGTAACCATACAATAATCAGAACATACATAAAGAATCCTCTTCCCATAGGTTTCCTAGATTCTCTGTGACTCCTCTCGTTTCGAGTATGGATCCTGTGCTTTCAGAAATACGGGTCCAATACTACCTTCCACACCTACCCATACTTTCCTTAAGAGTTATCTTGAATCATCCAAGTCACCTTCTCAAATCGGTACTCCAAGTACCTGCTAAACAGCATAACCCAACCCTCTAAAGCACTTCCTAGGCTCTCATAGGTTCCTAACCTCACCCTTCCATCAGCTGCTGAAAAACTCCTACTAGTGTCGGCTAACCACTTCATGAATACAATCACATGCAACAAAGCTTAGATAGTCCTTCGAGTAAAAGACTCAACCCTATAATGGTTGGACTCAGACAAGAGTTGCGCAATAGAGTCAAATCCATCACTCTGAGATTATTTAACCTTTGCAACATGTGGCTTAACATATTCACTTAATAGTTAACTCACATCACTAAGAGTTCCACAAAGTACAAAGCAAGCAACACTCGTGTAGTAACACTCCAAGCCATAAAACAAACAAAGGGCATCCCACACTCACTTGCTACCACCATGCTAGGAACTTCTACTCTCACTTTTGGTTGCCTTATGCATGCAAATTATACACAATCCAGGATCTAATAGACTATTGAATAAAAGATTCTACCATAGGACCACAACCAAAAAAGGAACATAAAATAAGGCTAAATCAATCATTTTAGGGCTATATGATCCTAACCGTATACAGTTTTTAAAGCATACACTTAGCAATTATTGTTACCAATACATATTTCCCAATCATAGAATCCAATGCTTCCTAGGCTACAAGGCATCACACATCAGGACGATCTATCATGCAATTCCTGAAAGTATCCCTAGCCTTATCCTAGCATGTGAACATTCATATCATATATCATATCAACATGTATGGGTATTCTGAGAATCACTTACTTGAGTTCGGTTGATTGCACACATCACACCCCATTTTTCTTTATAAAAATCTTTTCAAAAACTTATTTTCTTTACAAAAATCTATTTAGAAACTTATTTTCCTTCAAAAGATTACCAACTCTTCAGTTTGAGTTCAGACATACCCAAGAGTGTGTTTGAATCCCTCAAACAAGGCTCTGATACCAAATTGTAACGTCCCAAAAATCCAAGGTAATTTTTTTCATTTTTAAAACAATAAATCATACAAACAAGTTGTTCCAAAACTGATCAAAGTGAATATATCATTTAAACATCAGAGTCATGTCATTAATTGCCAATGCAGAAAGCTCTTGAGGATGATGTGCAGTCACACCGGACCCTTCCCTTTCGAACCAAAAGTACCTGAAACCATGAATATGAAACCATAAGCACAAAGCTTATTGATTTCCCCAACATACCACATACCAAAACATACAAGTTTCAAGGGATACCCCCATGGTCTTTCCTTGCAATGTCGAGGGCCAAATCCCGGTCTTACATACAAGTGCCATGGGCTACCCCCATGGTCTTTCCTTGCAATGCCAAAGGACAAATTCCGGTCTTACATACAAATATCATGGGCTACCCTCATGGTCTTTCCTTGCAATTCTAAGGGACAAATATCGGTCTTACATACAAGTGCTATTGGCTACCCCCATGGTCTTTCCTTGCAATGTCGAGGGCCAAATCCCGGTCTTACATACAAGTGCCAGGGGTCAGATCCTGGTCTTTCATACAATTGTCACGGGCCAGATCCTAGTCTTTCATACAAGCATCACAGAGACAACTAGCATTCCACATAACAATTAATGGGTCGGTATTGGTTCATTCGACCCATGGATATAGTGAGAAAACTCACCTCACACTCTGAAAGAATAGTTGCACCGATCACTGCTCTAAAATCTATCTCTACCGGTCACCTATACAACTAACAGGAACCCAAATCTTAAACTATAAATCAAATTACCCAAAATGCCCTTAGGTCAAACTTGGTGAACCCTAGTTAAAGTCAAATTCAACGGTAAAGGTCTAAAAGTCAATATTTCTTCCCAGCGGAGTACGCCATGCGTACCAAGAGAGTACGCCCAACGTACTCTGATGTTGACCAAAAGTGGGGCGCTGACCACGTACGCGCAGCGTATGCAGCCCAGTCCCAAAACTCCTTTAAGAGCTTATTCCATTAAGCCCTTATGTCCAAAACTCAGATCGAAGTCCAAAATGATATCCTAAGTCATTAGATTTCCAACTTTATGACTTTGCATGGCTATAAAGTGCTTAATGACCAAAACCCTAAGTTCTTAAGCTAATAAGACATCACAACTCTTGTATGGAAGGGATGGAAGGGCCAAGATCACATTTTTATGGTTCATAATAGATCCATAATGGATAAAGTTTCCAACTTTATCTGTTAGAATGGTCCCGAAAAACAAGATATAGTCTTTAAGTCTCAAATGGACCCAAAAGTGCATCCTTTTCAACTTAATCCATTAAGTACAAGTCTCCAACCTTCATATCTGAATCAAAATGATGTTTAGACGGATAAAGTTTCCAACTTTATCCATAACAAGGTCACAAACTTTCAAGATCTAAAATTTATGCACTTAAAAAGCAAAAAGCTCATAACACCCAAAATTAGCTAGATCTAACAATTTCATCGTCAAGATTCAAACTTTATACCTCTAGAAGAAAGATCAAGGTGAACAAAGTCTGGATCTACAAGCTCCAATGCAACCACCACTTCTTCAATAAGTTTCTTTTTCTCCAAAGTGCACCAAGAACAAAGTCTGGATCTACACCTTCTTTATGCTCACAAGGCTCAATCTAGGGTTAGGGTTACAAAAGAGGGTGTTGGAGAGGTGGAGGCTGAGAATGGAATGGGTTTGGGGGAGTTAAGGAGCTTAAATAGGGCTTAAACCATGAAAATAGGGTTTGCGCACTTATCGCGTACGCCCAACGTACTTAGGCATACTCAGTACGTCGAACGCACTCAATTTACGCCACCAAAAAATCGTCCTAACTTCAAACGGTCGTAACTTCTTCGTTTAAACTCCTTTTTCGACGTTCTTTATATCCACGGAAATGTATCGAAGAGCTCTACAATATTATATAAATATATTGAACTAAAAAACTCTCGAAAAAAATCCATATGTCATGCAAGAACCCGGCCTTTGACTTTTCCCGTTTTACCCTTCGACTCCAAAACACAATTCAATGGTTTAGATCTCATAACCATCATTACCTCCTTCCAAAAGGTCTAAACATCGCCTCCTTAAGGCCCAAAGCCTTTACACAATCGACTTCCGGCCCACGACCCTGAATCACAGAATGATTCCGGACAGGGTGTTACATGTTGATGATATACATAATCGTTTTCCATATTTTCAGCAGCGGGTTGGTGAAAGAGGTAAAAAAGGTTTTTCTACAATCCAAAAATATACAGCTGCAATTCGTCAACTAGCATTCGGCATGAGACCGGACTCATGGGATGAGTATTTGAGGATGTCAGAGCGCACAACACGAGATTATCCTCTATCGCAGTCGTTATGTATGTAAGCCTACAATTAGCGACATCCATCAACTATATACAACTCATGGAAACAAGCATGGGTTTCCTGGAATGCTTGTTAGTATTGATTGTATGCATTGGGGGTGGGCAATGTGCCTTAATGCATGGCGCGGTTAGTTTACGCGGGGTGATCAAAAGCGGCCGACAATAATTTTAGAAGCAGTAGTGTCGTATGACCTTTGGATTTGGCATGTATTTTTTGGTCCATCGGGTGCCAACAGTGAAATCAATGTTCTAGACCAATCACCGATATTCAACGACGTCTACCTTGGGAAATCGTATGATGTGCCGTTTGTAGCAAATGGGACGTCATACAAGTATGGGTATTACCTTACTGATGGAATATATCCCGAGTTAGCAGTATTTGTGAAATCATTCACATGTTCGAATGATGAAAAACGATTACAGTTTAAGGCGGCACAAGAATCTACTAGGAAGGGTATTGAGCACGCATTTGGTGTCCAAAGAGGCATTAGCGGATACTCTATGTACCGGCACGGTCTATAGGCATGTATCATATTGCATAATATGATTTTAGAAGATGAAGGGAGGGCGATTTGCCGCTACAATGAGAATGAGAATTTACCAAATATCGAAGGATTTTGTATTGGTTCGGAGGCGTACATGGCGAACAAAAGTGTACGATCGGGTTGGACACCACAACCATCATGCAGATTTGGTGGAACACGTCTTCAATGCTCAAAAGGAACCCGTTGTCGACGATTTTGTTGAAGACGACTTATTCGACGATATAGATGAGGAATCGGAAATGCTTGAAGGAGATTGGGATGAAGATTTTGATGACGTGCCAAACAACGATGAATAGAAGACTTGTTCATCTATGTTTCAAATATATATATATATATATATATATATATATATATATATATATATATATATATATATATATATGCCTAGGTTATTCTATTCAAACTAATTATTGTGTTATTGTATGCATAAATATGAGCCAATCATTTTACTTATTTTAAGAAAGTGATTAATACATATTATTGAATTAAAAATAATCGAAAAATACCATCTAATTTAACTAGAAGGGTATTTTAGTCAATTAACATATATTTAATAAAGAAAGATTGCATATTTTAAGGGATCATAGATTCTATTAATTTGAAAAATCTGATTTTACGAATTATTAGGTTTTTAATTCAGACATTCTGACAGAATATGTTTGAATGTATTCAAAAATAAAAGAATTCTTGAACCATAAAATAATAAAAATATTCTTGAACATATTTTTCTTGTAGAATAATAAATTCTCGAACCAGCAATTGAAGAATTAAAACAAAAAGTATATTAATTCTTATAGAATACATGTAACAATTGCTAAGAATTACATTTATTGTTAAAGAATAAAACTAAAAAACTTTCAAATCGGGGAAAAAAACATCAAAATCTAACAAATACACTAATTTATTCTAACAAAATAATGTTGCTAAGAGGCGTCGTTCAAATTTCGTGGTCCGTTCTTCACAACTTCTGTGGAAAAAAATCCAATGAATAAATTAGTGAGAAAATATCCATATTCCATTCTAGCATAATTGGAATTCGTGATTCCATTCTGATAGAATTGGAATTCATTTACCAATAATTGTTTTTATTCAGGGCATTCTAACAGAATATGTTCATGATTATCATAAAAAACATTCTTTTCTGATAGAATACTATAAACGAAGAAATACCATTCAGTTGAAGCATTTTAGCGAGCGCTTGGTGTGCATCAAAACAACTTTTAATTTTGGATGAACAACATACAAAAATTGTTCATACCACATCAGCCTTCACATAAATGAATAACATTATTCCAAGATTCAGTAATTGTCAAATACCAAATGCAATTAAAATTTCACTTGGGCATGATATACCTGGCCTCCTGTAACATATTGTATGGCTGTAACACATTGTATGGCAGAGTAAATATAAAGAAAGCAAAAGCAGTTAGTTCCATCCAAACTCAAATTATACAAAGGAATCATAAAAACAACAAAAAAAATCTCTACCTTTAGATGGAGCAGCCGGCTATGACAACCCCACCTTCACCTTCTTCTTCGTCTTCTGGAACGACCACACACTCTAGTGTAGTGTTTTCTTCTTGTTCTGTCGATCAAAGCACAAAACATACACCACCCCCAAATCACTACTTCTAAGAAACAGAAGTTGACGCAGCTAGAGGCTGCTAAAACAAAAAAAAAAAACAAAAAAAAAAACTAATTTCTTCCTTCTTCATTTCCTGTGAATCAACAAACCCAAATTCCCTTCATTTTCATTGATTTCCCAGCAAACCCAAACACCCTAACGATTTCTATCAAACAAACAAACAAAATCCAAAAAGAAATTTTTACCTGTGGTTGATTTGGAACTGCCAAAACAAGGAAACATCGTGATCTTCGAGCAAACACCACCGAGGTCCTCACCTGCGACAGATGGCTGCCATCAGAACCCCCTTTCCCCTCGTTTTCTTCCTTCTCTGTTGTTCCCATCGAACACAAAGCCGCACAGGTTTCACCTTGCCACTGCCGCTCCTTGCGAAGCCGGACATCACACCTCGCAGCCGGAAGAGACGAGCAAAACTCCGTTGTTTCTTCATTTGGCTTCTGTCGACCAGAGGGAGGAGACGCGAAGAAGAGGAGGTGCGATTTTGGGAGGTGTCGATCGGATTTGAGAAGCGAAGAAGGAAAAAACGATACTGGCTACAATTTAGGGTTTTTGAATCTTGATGCCGATTGAATGTTATAAATATATCTGTGCTTCTTGCGATTTACTAGGAATACAGCTAAGAAGAGTCAATGGTTACCATAATTATAGGATATTATTTGTGGAAACTAGTTATCAAATTACCTATTTACCCTTATTTATTTATTTAATTATTTATTTTTATTTTAAATTTTGATTGACCCACATTTATGTTGGATTAGTGTCTAAGTCCATAACTATTTTGGTATGTACTTGACCCGATTATGAGCATGGTCCTTTTGAGTTGCCTTCACCATAGCAATATGTAGGATGAATTAAGGAGAGAAAGGTTTAATTATGATTTATTAATATATTATAAGAATAATATATTAAAGGAGAAATCATATTGTTTAATTAATATTAGTCAAGAATTAATTAAGAATTAATTTAGTGGCTAAAAGAGATTAATTAAACTTAGGGGACTGGATTTGTAATTATAAGATAATTGCAATTGGGCTATGGATCACCTAAATAATATAGGTTGGACGAATTCTATGGGAAGCCCATAAGAAATTCGTCCAAGGGATATGTTAAAGGAGTCCATGGGCTGCTTAGGGCTTAAGCAGCCAGATTAGGGTTTCCAAGTTGTAAACCCTAATAGCCTACATGTATATAAAGGCCCCCTATGCCCCAAAAACGTGGACAAGTAATCCTTTAGGGTTTCCAGCCGTTTTTGGTGCCTCCTCTCTCCTCCCTCTTCATCCAAGTTGCTTAGTGGTGTTTGTGACTCCATTAGAGGTGCAACACTTGAGGCACTAAGCTTTCTGAAGCCAATCAAAGCAAGGAATTGATTGTTATTGCTATATAACAATCAAAGGTAATTACTAAACCCTTATTTCAGTTCTTATTTGATAGATCTAGGGTTTATTGCTTTGGATTATCAATTGCATGTTCATTAGACAAACTAGATCCAAAGCTATTAGGGTTTGCATGTACAACATAGGATTGATGTATTGCTCGAAACCCATCAATTTATGCATACAATAACACAATAATTAGTTTAAACAAATGAACCTAACTCTCTCTCTCTCTCTCTCTCTCTTTATATATATATATATATATATATATATATATATATATATATATATATATATATATATATATATATATATATATATATATATATATATATATATATATATATATATATATATATGTTTCGCTTTTTTAATTTAGCATGTATTTTGTTTAATTAATGAAGTATTTTCCTTTTTTTATTTTTAATTGTTTATATTTTATTCAATTAAAAAAACAAAAGTGTGGTAAATTAAGTTATGACACCCATCAGTTTTGTAATATGTGGTAAAAACACTTGAAAATATGGTGAGTGTCATATAACACCCACCAACCTAATTCTGAAACATGACGAGATATTTCTCATAGTGATAAACTAATTACCATGGTTCTAAAAAACGTGTCATGGCGCGCCTCAAGGCGTGTCATGGCGCGAGGCGTGGTGTAGCCGTTACGAAAACGTCTAAGGCGGGTTTGTTAAGCTTGACGCCCAATAACGTGTCAAGCGCACCTTATCACGATATGACGCAGATTTTTTTCAAGGTGCGAATTTTTTTGTTTTTTATTTTTTATTTTTTATCGGACTTAAAATAATTGAATTTTTGTTAACTTTTTATATTAAATACTAATATAACACTTCTAAAAACTTGATATACTTGATAAAAATCAATAATTATATGATTTATCTCTTTTAATATATATAAAATAGCCACGCCTTGAAAAACGTCATGGCTCCCAAGGCTTGTCATGACTTAACTTTTACCTTGCCGCCAAGACACGCCTCACGTTATTTAGAACCTTACTAATTACTGTCAACAGTTCAATATCTTCGACTATCGGTTTAAGATAAACATTACATTGATTTATCTCATTCAAAATACATTTTGATATTTACCAACTCATTAAAAGGTTTTATATATGGTATTAGGTATAGATGCATTTTTCAACAAAATTGGAAGAATTCATAAGCAATTTGTTGTCAGATTAACATGCGTTGCGTCTTGAGAAAATCGATCGTTGTAGCAAACATGACGAGATTTTGGGTTCAACCATGACTCAGTTTTCCTGCAGGTTTACCATGCATCCATGTGAAACTGGTAATTTGTGAGTAAAATTAATTTAAAACGATCTCATTTTAAACAACTTAATTTGGTTAAAATCATAACAATCTTTTTGCACGTCTCTAGTTTCAATGATCTCTTTTAATTAATTCATAGCAATATTTTTTTAGAATGGCTAGATTTTATTAAAACACCAGCAAAAAGCTAGCAAAACTCCATGACAATTACAAATTCATTGCAATATTGTATATCGATGTTTCGTGGAACTTGTTTGAAGTATATTTAAATCTGAATCAAGTGTCCATGTGAACCCAAATATTTAAAGTTGACTTTGTTAGAGTATATATACATTTATATAAATGAAACAAAAATGGTAAATATCATTTGACAATTTGTGAAGATGAGATTAGAGGGTGGTATGGGTTTTCTCTTGGCTGTTCTTTTTGCAATTACGCTCATTTCTCATATGGTAACAGCCGAAGCACAACGAGAACGAGTAGTGTCCATTCCACCGCCACCACGGGCTACCGGAAGTTGGGGCGGCAGCTGGAGTTGTTGGGGTGACCGCCTATGCGACAAGAAAAGAGGTAATTCTAATTAATGATTTGTAAAGTTGAAAATAACTATAAAAAAGACCATCCTTCTTATTTACTCACTTAATTTTTCCTTTCAAGTAATATATATTATCATGAGATCGTTATTTTGTTCTTATGCATGTTTGCTCATATTTCTTATTTGTTATAAACAGTGCGAAGACCGGTATCACCACCACGTGCTATCCGCAAGAAAGGACGTTAAGATGATAAAGTCAAGATAATGGTGATGGTGTGTGGGTTACATGAGCAAGAGAATCCGTCCTCCTACTAATAATATGTACTCTTTATCTCGAAATTAATATATATGGTCTTTGAGTATTAAATGTGTTAGATTTGTTCATCTTCAGTTTTAGATATAACCCAATAATTATATTTTGTTCTAGTTTAGCTTTTCAGTTTCAAATTACCTTCCTCTTCCTTCCTAATTTCTCTTCAGAACTGCTAAAGTTTCACCAACAAACACATTTTATGGTTTAAAATTGTGCTTATAACTAATATCGTCTATCCTCTTTTCCTTCTTTTTTTATGTCATTTGATGCATAATGTACGTAACCCAAATCACGAGGCTAATTAATGCATCTGAGGGTCATTTTTTACATCCGTTCCCACCCTGTATTGCCCCTCCATCAGCCGTTCTTTAACTTAATTAGCAATTTATTCACAGTATAATTAACAATTAATTAAAAGATACAAAATGAAAACAAAATACACAAAAAGAGGTTGATGAGTATTTGCTATGGGGCTGTATGGAGTATTTGGAAATCACGAAACGAAAGGTTGTTCAACAACAAAAGGAGACAACCTACCACAGTGGCGGATATTACTATATCTACAGTATTTAGTGTTGGTTCAGGCCCCACAAAACACACACAATCACACACACGCTTAGACTCACGTAATGTAGATTTTGAGTTTTACTACCTGAACACTTTTCATTAATCTCACAATTAACATTTGAATAAGAAACAAACAAACTTGATCCTAAAGAAAAGGTACCTAACCTATTTAAGCCCATGACTTTTGACCTGGTAGACTCTAATAAAACTTCTAAAATACAAGAATAAACAAGTGAGTTACAATATGCTAAACTATTGTAAACCCATGAACTGATCCACAAACACCCCGATTAACCCAACATTTACTTGGGCGAAATACCGGGGAAAATCAGAAGAGATTAGTTGGAGAGATTGGTGTTTAAACCCCTTTACTGGATTGTAATTCCTTTTCCGTTTTCTGTTTGCTTATTTTGTACTCAGCTCCTAGCACCTTGCTGGGTTCTTTATTTTTTTTAATATATATTTCATTTGCCGGTAAAAAAAAAAAAAAAAGTTAAAGATCTGTCGGATAACATGTATTTGTTAATTAATTGAGTTCGTAGCCAGATAGCTACTTAGCTAGCTATTAATATTCTTTCAAAAACACATCATTTCTTTTCTATATCAGTATCCAAATACTTAAGCTGATGATATATGCTAAATCAACATACTACATGCACTTTCATATTTATTTATGTTTTTCAATTACTTGCATAGTATTACTCTAAAAATAGTTCATTTGTAAAAAATGGAGTTTGAAGTTTTAGTTGTCAATTAGTCTTTTTTTTTTATTTATAGATTTCTAGTTTTCTTTTATCTAATATATAGTTATAATTTAAAATGGACAAAATTGCAAAAAAGGTCCTTGTGGTATGCATTTTTTTGAGGTTTTAGTCCAAACCCAGACTTTTTTGGTTTCATGGTCATTTTAAGCTAGTTTTGTTGTGTTTTTTGTCCCTCTGAATAGTAAAATGACTGTAATACTCTTGGGGTATTTATTTTTCATTTTTCTTTCATTTCTTCTTAAATCTAATAGTAATTTATTTATTTTAATAATTAAAAAAATAAGAAGGGGCCCACATTCTCTCTCTCTCTCTCTCTCTCTCTCTCTCTCTCTCTCTCTCTCTCTCTCTCTCTCTCTCTCTCTCTCTCTCTCTCTCTCTCTCTCTCTCTCTCTCTCGTGAAATCAAGAACAACACTACAAGAAACGGGACCTATAGGGACAACAAATGTCGTCTCTATAGGTTAAAAAGTCATCCCTATAGGTATGCAGGACGACCTGTCGTCCCTATAGCTTTCATCACCATAGCCCCGTCGTAATAGATCTTTTTGGTTGTCGCTATAAATATCGTCGCAATAGGTATCCTTTAGAGACACATGTCGTCTTGTTCTGGTTTGTCGCGATACGATGCCGCTCTCCATAGACGAAGCTATAAAGACAACATGTCGTCTCCATAGATATAGATAGATATGTAGAGTCGACGCGTCATATCCTTTAGTAACATGTCGTAGTGGTAGATGTACCAGTAAAGATGACATGTCGTCTCTATAAATGCACCTATAGAAACGACATGTTTTCTCTATAGGTATGTCAATACAGCTGATTTTTTTTTCTCTATAATTTCCCAATTTTCACATCACAAAATTGCTAAAACAATAAATTTACAAAATAGCTAAAACGGTTGATTTAATTGCAAAACATTAAAATATGATAAAATCTCAAAACACTACATTATTGCAAATATAATTCATATGAAGAACAAAATTATTAACTTGAGGAAATTTGCATAATCATCGCATGCCTTATCATTTGTGTACATAACACTACATTCTACATGATTTATAAAAAGAAACAGCATCAACAATGGATTGCTTCTCATCATTCATGCCCTTCTTTGCTCCCTAAAGATCTTCTTCCAAATACCACCGCTGTCAAATATTTGGGTGATGCTGGATTTTTCATGGACTCCTATTTTCTTTTTGATTTCTGCCTTTTCGGTTAAATAAAAAGTCAAAAAAGTAGTAGCCATTACCTGACATATGATAGTTTGTACATCTCTCTGTGAATCAATTCGGTATTGACCATCTCTCTATGCAAATTGCATATTAAAGAGAGATAAACAACAATGAAATAGAAGTAATTTATTTTCCATTTTTTAAAAAGTACAATACAATAATAAGCAAGTAAGTAAAGTAAAGTTACAAGATAATCAAGCTCCTTGATATGTGGGAAGACGCCTCCTCCTATACGCACCATCCATAGGAACTTATTTATGTCATCACCTGACACACACATGAACATAAATGAAAACTTTAAATAATTAATTTCTTATTTTCAATTTTTTTTAAAAAAGAAAAAAGGAAAACCAACCTCCAAAAACAACAAGGACATTAAAGGAATTTTGGGTATTAATGTAAAAGAACAAGAAGACACCATTAGAATAGAAACCTTTGTGGTGGGCGATAGTTCTTAGTAGATTCCTTGAATAAATAAATTTTAAAAAAAAGTAATGATTACTAACAATCACAATAGGACAGGAAAAAAGATGTTGTGCTGCATTGGGACAGGGTCTCGCTCTCTTCTGTGCAAAAGACATAAATGCCCTCACACTGACTTGGAATGCAAAGAAATGAATAAAAAAAGCACATTTACAATTACCAACAGTTTACCCTGCAACATTGTTCTTGTATTACCATTCAAGACATCTGAATCCTTGGTGCCAATAAGCTATATGATATATATATATATATATATATATATATATATATATATAAATGGCCATTTATATTGGACCAAATCCAAACCACATGGACGAAAAATGCAACTTACCCTATTTTTCATTACTTTATAAGTGGAAATTATTATAAGGAAAATGCATTATTTATAAAGATTATGTTGAACTTACAATATGGAGCACAGGTGTAGGTCCTTGTCCTTTGGCTGGATTTTTTGAACAACAACATGACAAGCTTCTCAAATAGGATGAACTCCATGGAGGTGCTCATGCCACATATATATCTTCCTGTATCAGCAAATAATGGGATGAACTCCATAGAGGGCAAAATAGTCATTTTACAAGGGAAAAGAAATTACCCCCAATTAAAAAGACCAGCAACAGCCTTGTGCTAACAAACATATTGTTTTTCAGTATTCTTTACAGAATCATGTAAAGCTTCTAATTCAGCCAAACTCCTCAAAAAACTCTACCCTGCGTTGGAGGTGCAAAATAAAAACATAAGTTGTTGATCAATAAGATAATATATGAACTTTTATATGCTGAATGTTACCTCTACCCGGTGTAACACGACTTTCAACAGCTTCACTCTGGCTTCCAACACGTGCTCCCTATAAAAAATCAGATTTGATAATTGATATTAAAAAGAAAAGCAAACAAATATAAACATCTAAACATAACCACTAAATGACCAGATTAAATAGTGTATTGTAGAAAACTAGAGTAACAAAAAAGTAAAAAGAATAATAGCAATGTTGGTGTGCATACCGTTGAGAATATGTTACCTTTTCCATTTTAACTTTTATGCAATGTTTTAGACTAAGTTAATTTGTTAAAGTTAAAAACAAGGAAAACTAAAGATCTTGAGACCAATGTCACTCGCCCAGATTTGGAGCCATTAAAAACATCATTCTTTTGAAGATTACCCTGAGAATTGCTAATATCTGCCAGCACTTTTCTTCCCACTTTACCTTGAGTTGTGATGTGAAGCATAAAATTGTTAAAAAGTTGTACAAACAAGAAAACTTGTTTTACTGAAAGTAAAGTTGCATAATACTTACTAGAGCTGGTGAACAACCCATAGAGCAAAACGCAATCAACAGCTAAAGCAAATATCAACAACTTACACTCCTATGATAAAAGCATATTACATGTTGATCAAATCAGATTACTTAAACGTGGTTGTGTATGAAATCAGCAAATACATAGATTGTGTATGAAATCAGAAAAGAACAAATTTTAGATAACTATAAAATCAGATTAAAAAAAATCAACAAAGACATGACATTCAAACAATGGCAAAGAAATCGAAACTTACCTGAGTCGTCGTTGCCTTAAAACGTGGTATGTTCTAAGTTCCTAATTCCCTTTATAGGTTGTCATTGTTGGATTAGTGTCTAAGTCCATAACTATTTTGGTATGTACTTGAACCGATTATGAGCATGGTCCTTTTGGGTTGCCTTCACCATAGCAATATGTAGGATGAATTAAGGAGAGAAAGGTTTAATTATGATTTATTAATATATTATGAGAATAATATATTAAAGGAGAAATCATATTGTTTAATTAATATTAGTCAAGAATTAATTAAGAATTAATTTAGTGGCTAAAAGAGATTAATTAAACTTAGGGGACTATATTTGTAATTATAAGATAATTGCAATTGGGCTATGGATTACCTAAATAATATAGGTTGGACGAATTCTATGGGAAGCCCATAAGGAATTCGTCCAAGGGATATGTTAAAGGAGTCCATGGGCTGCTTAGGGCTTAAGCAGCCAGATTAGGGTTTCCTAGTTGTAAACCCTAATAGCCTACATGTATATAAAGGACCCTTAAGCCCCAAAAACGTGGTGAACTATTCCTTTAGGGTTTCTGGACGATTTTGGGCAGCCACTTCTCTTCTCCTCTTCATCCAATTGCTTAGTGGTTTTTGTGACTCCATTAGAGGTGCAACACTTGAGGCACTAAGCTTTCAGAAGCCAAGGAATTGATTGTTATTGCTACATAACAATCAAGGTAAGATCCAAACCCTAGTTTACATGTTTATTTGATTAATTGTATGCTAGATCTAGGGTTTATAAGTCTTGGAGGTTTATTGCATGTTCAAAGTAGAAAAACTAGATCCAAGCAATTAGGGTTGCATGAACACCATAGGAATGTTGTTATGCTCAAAACCCATCAGTGGTATCAGAGCCTAGGTCGTTTTTCTATTGAATAGATGCATAATTGAATTGCCAAAGACCTGAAAATCGAAATTTCTTGCTGTCTGCCTGATGAACTCGCCGAGTTGCTCTTTGAACTCGACGAGTAGCTTGAACTCGACGAGTTGGTTGTTCAGTTGCCGGATTTTTCGAATTTTTGGTCAGATTTTGATGTGGATAATTACCAAAACTCGTTTTTATTGCCTAAAATCGATTTTTTTTATGTTTGGAATGATTATCCTTATCAAAATTGATGGATTTGGTTAAATATGGATAATATAGGATTATTATAAGATAAATATTTGACCTAATAAGTTTGAAAAGTTTCAATTTACACCCTTCAGGTTTTATAGGTTAAATTTGAACTTAATAGTTTTGGTTTTTGAAATTTAAATAGTTAAACCCTAATGTTTTGAAAAGTTTCAAAACTTACCCTCAAGTTTTGGAATTTAAATTTTTGATTAAAAGTTTGATTTTGAAATATTTAAATTCTAAACCCTAATGTTTTGAAATGTTTCAAAACTTGCCCTCAAGTTTTGGAATTTAAAATTTTGATTAATAGTTTAATTATGTAATATTTAAATTCTAAAACTCTAGTATTTTTGAAAAGTTCAAATTACACCCTCGTGGTTTTGTTAAGTTAATTAAAAGTTTAATTAAAAGAGAAAGTTAATAAAACCACCTAGTATTTTAAAAGTGTAAAATACACCCTATACTATATATATGTAACATTAAAAGTCTAATATTATATATATATATATATATATATATATATATATATATATATATGAGTAAACAGTCAGTCCTACCGTTAGTAGGCCTCATTCACGAAGCTGGTCTATAAGGGGTGTTTAAGGAAATTGCCTATAAAATGGCGATTGAATGGGTATCCACTCTTACCCACCGCACTCTTGACTAGTGGAGGGTCGTTAGCCGAACGGGTAGGATAGGATGAAACCTTCCATTATAAGTATAATGAAATACAAAGTAGCTACAAGCTTTTATAAATTCCCAAATCATAGTTACTTTAGGAAAAATGTGAAATTGTATGCTAATCCATGGAATTACACTTCGTACCCTTGTCAAACGTTGGTGGAGCGTGTGTGGTTAACCGACACACTAATTTGGGGTTGACATTGGTAGTGAAGGGTGGCTCGATGTTTATCATAGATCAATGGAGCGTGTGTGGTTAACCGGCACATTGATTAGGTGGTAGTAGCGTTGAGTGCACCACGTAGATTCGCATGGTTATTCACACCTTATTTGTGATCCTCGGCATCCCAGTCACAAATAGAAGGGCATAATCGAGATTAAACATGCCATTGAAAAGTTCAATGAATCTCAAAAAGATCTAGGAGTTTCAATTCATTTAAAACTTAAATTTTTTTTTTGTTTTTCATGGTGGAATTGGTAAATCGTCATTTACCTACCTTCAAATATTCTGCAACTAGATTACGGCATCCCTCTTCTAGGTTGTAGAGTATTGTGTTGGATCCTAGCCTTGATGTTTCATTTGGGTGTTACATCAAGGATTCTTATCAACTAACTTGAATTTTCTCCCGTTTTGTAGATGTCTAAATCTTACAATGGTCTTCCCAAGTCCCTTGGAACAAGCTTTCCAAATGGAGATGACGTTCCACGATACGATCAAGGAAATGAGAGTCATGCTTCACTTCCTCCACCTCCTCCAATTATTCTCCCTAACCCACAAGTTCAAAGGCTTGAAAAGTTCAAGCTCACTCAAGCCCTTTTGGCAAATAAACACGAAGATAGGAAACCTGTGTGTGCACACGTCTTAGAGATGAAGTCACACATTGATAGGTTAAGGATGATGGGTGTCGATATCTCAGAAATATTGGCTGTCAACTGGGTTCTTCAGTTACTTCCCGAATCATATAGTGAGTTCGTTAGAGAGTACTATATGATGGACCATGACGTGACCCTCATTGATTTGACCTATTTGCTTATAGCTACTGAATCAGAAATGATTTGGCGTGCTGATCAAGCAAATTTGTCTGGCAAATCAAACTCCCAAACTTCAATGGACATTGAAAATGGTGACATTGGAAATCCAGAAAAGGTAAATTCTGAGATAGTTCCTTGTGCCATTCCAAAAGAGTCCATCTGCTTCTACTGCCAAGAGAAGGGGCATTGGAGAAGAAGCTGCCCTGTTTACCTGAGAGATCTAAGAGATGGGAGAGTCAAGACGTATGGCTCTACTTCAGGTAAAATCTATTAACTAACTCTATAAGTTCCTATTCTTTGATTCTTAATACATGATGTGATAAGATTACATTTTGATGTTTTTGCAAGATCGAAGAAAAGAGAGGAACCTTAAGGAAGAAGCGTGCTGAATCTGATCATGAAGAAATGGATTTCGATCGCATGGACTCGAGGATCAGATTTTTGAGCTGCTACTTTAGAGTTAGGATAGAATGACAAGAAATATGAAATAACATAGTTTTTCAGTTGAATTGCATTGTAAGGACAAAGTTTTTCCGCAATAAAATAAATTTGTTTTTGTCTTATTTATTTATCCTTGCAATGGCATGTATGAAAAAAATAGATGTTTGAATGTTTCTTCTATTAGCAATAATGGATTTGATTCTTAATTGTGTTATTTGTGGAAATGTCGAGAATTTACCAAATAGGGAGAGTTTCTCATCACCCAAGTTTCAATTGGACAGAAACTTGGAATCATGCAACCTGCATTGTGTGATGAATGAGAAACTTCATAATTGAAAATTAGACTAATTCCTTAACAAAGTGTCAAGTGAAGGACTAAGAGATCGAGTACTCTAGTTTGTGCGTCGATCAAGTCCACCACAAGAGTAATAAAGATATTCGTCATGATTTACTAAAGTTTAGTAAATATGGTTATACTTATAAGATTGAGTATAATTTTGAGTTGATTGAAAGAATTTCATTCAATAGCAGAACGAATAAGAAGAATCTAGTAGGCAGAAAGATAAAAGTTTATCTATTCTAAGAAGAAGGGAGAGTAACTTTTATTGTGTTTTATGATAGGTCTTAATGATTAAGAACCATGTCTCAATTGATCCTCTAAGTGAGTCTTAGTGCAATTGCATGTCTAAGAAGAGGAATCGAGAATTGTAGAAATGGTTAAATCAAGAAGTCAATCATACTTCGTTCCAATATCAAGTCTTAGAGTCTAAGATTGTGACTTGAGTGACAAGTCTTAAGAAGGTTTATGGCACTCATCAAATGTGGAATTTGGAAAAGTTTTCATATTCTTGCACATTTGAAATTGGTAAGTTGTGATGTCTTGGATAAGTCAAATACCTACTAAGACCAATTGTGTGAAGTGTTAAGCTTGATAAGAAGCTACACTAACTCTTGAATATTTGTTTGTCAAGAAATGTTTCTTGACAAGAGAACCTTATATGTCAAGGAGTTAGTGGGAGTCTTAATGGTCTTGAAAAGGTTCAAGAATAAATCAAGAATAAACCAAATTGATCATCACTAGCGCACGACTTGAGGTTTGTAACCTATCGTGGATGACAATTTTGTTTTCTGCGCCATTCCAGTTAAGTTAGTTATGCTTCTGAGTTCTATGAGTTCTCATTTGTATGCATAAAGGCAAGCACCTTGATCAATGGAAGGTACATTGATATGTAAGGGTGAGTTGCTAAACTATTTGGAAGACATGGTGGGCACTCGTGTTACCATAAGGCAAGAAATCAAGATTGAACAAGTTCAGTCCATATGGTTTTGGATTTGTCGCATAACTTCGTTTTGACAAATTCACATGGATAGGAACACATACATCATAAAATCTAAATGTCATAAGGTTTCCCTCCTTCATGAAAATGATTGTGAGGAAATGCTTTCACTAAGAGAGATTTTAAGAAGATAGCAATTGTGAAAATTGTATTCCCAAATTCGATTATGATTACGGCATCCCTCTTCATAGTTCGAATTGTGAGATTTGGCAATTAGTCTGAACATTTGGGACTTAGTAACATAAGTTCTGAATTTGTCTAGACACACATATGAGCTTTCTAAGGCAAAGGTGTATGAGTTTAAGACGCTTAGATAAAGGCTTATCAAAGCATCAGGTATTAGAAATATGAACTTAAGGAATTCAATAAGCATTGTTTCCTGGAAGTTCAATTGTTTTCTGAATACATGTCAAAGCTAGTGGGAGCATAAGTGTTATGCTGGTAAGAAAATAATCATCATGTTAGTGGGAGCATGATTATTATGGTAAGTATTGCAAGTTAGCAATATTAATTATAGAAAACAAAGATTAACTTTGCAAAGTTGTAGGGGTTGAAAAGTTGTTTTGCTATAATTAAGGGAGAGAATATTATACTTCGTTTCAGTATCTAAAGCTTAGATTGAGAAATTTTAATAAATTTAGTCAAAGGATACATAGTGTGTTCTCAAATTTCGATTATGATTACGGCATCCCTCTTCATAGTTCGAATTGTGAGAACGTGACACATAAAATATTATGGCAGAAGATTGATAAAGTATCATATCTTTATGTAAAACATTATGCATCGTGTCCAATACGCTTCGGGTATAGGATCGATTGCATATGCTATAATATTTGACCATTCTAAAATTTTCCAAATGCCTAGGGAATTAAGAGGGAAAAGGGACTAGAACTGGTTTTGACTAAAATAATTAAACAACTATCAAAGGACGATCTGAGGTTCACTGAGGATTTGTCGCTTGTGAGTAGTTGGAAGTATAGTACTGGATGGACTATATTGACATTATTTGAGTTGAAGTTTATCCATTCCTTTTACCCAAAGTGGGATGAAAGCGATATTTGTGGGCACCTCGATGATTTAGTGATGACACCCTAAGCGCTTGGCCAAGCCGAGACTAAGTTGATGTGTTTAATTGTAGTCTGTTGTCAGTCGTCATAAATCAGATGTCGAGAAACAATACATAGACAGAGAGAATGATTTAAATCTATGTCTCATGTGTATACGATATCTTGTAGAATGGAGGAATATATGATCCCTTATCTAAAGGACACGCGTATCTGATAAGATCAGAGTTGACAGCGGCTTTTGAAAGCTACGATTGCTGATCAGGTTCTGAAGTTATGCAAAATAGTTATTAGACTTATCCAAGTGGGAGACTGTTGGATTAGTGTCTAAGTCCATAACTATTTTGGTATGTACTTGACCCGATTATGAGCATGGTCCTTTTGGGTTGCCTTCACCATAGCAATATGTAGGATGAATTAAGGAGAGAAAGGTTTAATTATGATTTATTAATATATTATGAGAATAATATATTAAAGGAGAAATCATATTGTTTAATTAATATTAGTCAAGAATTAATTAAGAATTAATTTAGTGGCTAAAAGAGATTAATTAAACTTAGGGGACTATATTTGTAATTATAAGATAATTGCAATTGGGCTATGGATTACCTAAATAATATAGGTTGGACGAATTCTATGGGAAGCCCATAAGGAATTCGTCCAAGGGATATGTTAAAGGAGTCCATGGGCTGCTTAGGGCTTAAGCAGCCAGATTAGGGTTTCCTAGTTGTAAACCCTAATAGCCTACATGTATATAAAGGACCCTTAAGCCCCAAAAACGTGGTGAACTATTCCTTTAGGGTTTCTGGACGATTTTAGGCAGCCACTTCTCTTCTCCTTTTCATCCAATTGCTTAGTGGTGTTTGTGACTCCATTAGAGGTGCAACACTTGAGGCACTAAGCTTTCAGAAGCCAAGGAATTGATTGTTATTGCTACATAACAATCAAGGTAAGATCCAAACCCTAGTTTACATGTTTATTTGATTAATTGTATGCTAGATCTAGGGTTTATAAGTCTTGGAGGTTTATTGCATGTTCAAAGTAGAAAAACTAGATCCAAGCAATTAGGGTTGCATGAACACCATAGGAATGTTGTTATGCTCAAAACCCATCAGTCATGACAGTGATCAGTGCTGAAAACATATCTCAGTGAAAAAAAAAAATACCTTTTAATCGCAAAAGCAAAATCCACAGAGAAATCGATACTCCTTGCTTGAATAACGAATAACTAGAAGGAAAATCAACAGAAAAATCGTTGATGTGGTTATAGTTTATCAGTATTGCATCTTCAAAACGAGAAGCTGTGACATCCCAATTTTCAAGACCAAAAATTTCATTTTTGATATAACGATTTAGGAAACATTTATAAGAAAACATCATCGAGTCACATAATTTCATAAAACCATAAACACATGTTCCAAAACTATCTCATAAAATAGTAATGTCAGAGTACAATCCCAAGAGTCTCATAATGCGGAAATCATGTGTGTGTGTGATGCGCTGCTACCATGCCAGCTCCTTCCCCTTCGATGAAGAGGTACCTGAAAACAAAACTGAAAACTGTAAGCATGAAGCTTAGTGAGTTCCCCCATCATACCAAATACCATACATAACACATACTGCATAACATAGCTGGGTACTAACTACCCCTTCGGTCATGTCGACCGATACTTTTCCTAGCATATCTGGATGCTGGCCTCCCCTTCGGTCCTATCGACTGGTACCTTGCCTAGCATATCAGGGTGCTAGCCTACCCCTTCAGCCCTGTCGATTGGTACCTCTCCTAGCATATCAGGGTTCTGGCCTACCCCTTCGGTCCTTTCGACTAGTACCGGGGACAATTTCACCCCTACTCTGCCACATAACCTCCTAGTGCATAAACATATAAATCATATATTGCCTAACTTGTCTAGGTGTTGGCATACTCCTTCGGCCCTATTGACCGGTATTGGGGTCTATTGTATCCCTCCTATCACATATCACATAACATCATAGCATACTAGCACATAACCATAACAGATAGCAACATACCATATAATTATCACAAAGACAATCATCTCTATTATAACTCTTACTAGTGGGCCGGCCTTGGTGCCTTAGACCCACTTCTACTGGAAGGTAACTCACCTCAATGTCATGAAGTGTCTGAACTGTCCTTGATGCTGGGATCAACTCCTCTCAACTCCTACACATAACAATCTTCCTTAATTACCATTTCATACTCTTAACCCTTTCAAGGGTCAACTCAGGTCAAAGTCAAAGTCAAGGTCAACACCCTGGCCAAAGTCAACTTTTGGTCAAGGTCAACATCTGGTTGACCCAACTCGCCGAGTTGGTCCCCCAACTCATCGAGTTCCATAATCCTCAAAGTATTGGAACTTCGATCCTACTCTTCGAGTCTTTCAAGAACTCGTCGAGTTCTCCTTCATACAGAATCGAGACCTTTTGCTCATGACTCGCCGAGCTCATCCTTGAACTTGTCGAGTACTGCTTCCTACAAGTTGAAGTGTTTAGTCCTTGACTCGCCGAGTTCTTCCTTGAACTCATCTAGTTCTTCTTCATGTAAGTTGGGACATTGCCTTAAGCTCGCTGAGTTTTCTCTTGAACTCGCCGATTTCCATGATTTGCAAGTCCATAAATGAGCCCAACTTGCTGAGTCCCCTCCAAAACTCAACAAGTTGCTCAATATCAGAAAAGATTAGGGAAGCTGCGACCCAACTCGCAGAGTCGTATGAGCGACTCGTCGAGTCCCTTAATGACCAAATCCATACAGTCAATTTCAGTCGGGCTTAACACATCTAAAACGTAGATCTGACCACCTAGGGTCCATATTACATGTAAAGTTACAAACTTTACGTGCATGCAAGGTGTTATGAGCCAAAAACACCATTTACAAGTCTAAAATGAAGTCTAGGCCAAAGGGAAGGGTTAAAGCATAACAATTTCGTGAACTTTATGGCTATAGGGGATGAAAGGGATCTGGATTTGAAGTTACAACTTCAGATCACACTTCATACTAAAAAAGGTTCACAAATTTGCTTAAAGATGGCCCTAAACTCAAACATGGAGAGATCTATCAATAGGAAAGTCAAGGAAGCAACTTTATACCTTTAAGGGACTGGAAATGTAGCTTGAACCTTCGATCTACTGATTCCTTGGACCTTCTAGCTCCTTCTTCTTCCTCCTATAGCCTCAAAATCACACAAACACTCTCATAAATGACTCACACACTCAACAAAGCTCAAGGGACACAATTTAGGGCGTTCTGGACTAAGGGAGACGATGGGGGTTGCATGGGAGGCGAGTTAGTGCGTTTAAATGGGGTGCAAACCCTAAATTTAGGGATTCACCCGGACAGGTCTACTCGTCGAGTCAGGGCTTTCGACTCGGCGAGTAGGCTCTTCCATCTGCACCCAAAATCCGCCCCCTACTCGACGAGTTGAGCCTCCAACTCGTCAAGTCCCAGTATAAAAATGAAAATATTCTTTATTTAAGATACGTACCAGGAACTGGGCGCTACAGAAGCTGTGAAAGAAAATCACAATTCTATTTTCAAACACGTAATTGCTAACAGAAACCTCAATTCCAGTTTCAAACAGATAATTACTATCCTAGGTCGCCGGAGTGGGGCTTGTATTCGTTAGAATTCGTAACCGGAGGTGAAAATGAAGCCGGTAGTTAGAATCCTAGGAGTTGAAGCTAATCGTCGGTGGTCTTCGGAAACTAGCATGAGGATCGAGAGTGTCACAACTAGCAAATTAGGGTTGAGATTGTGATTCTTGAACGAAACAATTTCCTCCATGTAACCTTGCAACATCCTATTTAGTGAAATTCAAACTACAATGTTATTTAAATTCATACGTGTATACATTGTGAACCAAGCCTCGCACAAGCCCAAAAACTCGATCCAATAGCTAGGTCCAATCAATTTTGGGCCTTAGCCCAAAAATTCTTGGCCCAACACCCTATTGGGCCGATAACTCCTTCATTGGGCCTTATTGGGCTGAAAACCTTTCTTTGGGCCCTATTGGGCCAAAAACTTCTATTGGGCATTCCATTGGGCCGATAACCCTTCATTGGGCCCTATTGGGCTGAAAGCTCTTTCTGTGAACCTTATTGGGCCGAGAGCATTCCTTTGGGCCTTATTGGGCTGAAAGCCTTTTTCATTAGGCCTTATTGGGCCGAAAACTCCTATTGGGCCAAGCCAAAGATCGAAACCCACTTCTTTTGGGCTTTCTTTTGGACCGAGAACCCTATGGGGTCGGTTGGGGTTTGAAAAAAAAATGGAAAAAGGAGTTGCAACCTCCTTATTACCCAACATACACCAAGGCTTGGACCTCCATATATCAATGCATGCATCCCATCAACTTTAAGGAAAGTCAACTCCCTCTCCCCCTTCCCCTCTTATGTTGGCCGATCCCCACATCCTCACACACACAAAACACTCTCATTTCCTCACTTGTTCTAAAGAAGCTCCCCTCCTTGTTCTCTCAAAAAATATTTCGAACATCATCATCAACAAAGTCGATCCTAGGCATCTTGGTAAGTCCTTGTGAAACTCAAATTGTTTTATTTCATGTTTGTGCTAAGATTATTCCGCTTACACACACCATTTTGTGTGTAGCTCCAAGAGCATCCCCATTTTTGAGAATCTCTCCAAGACACAAGGCTAGGCTCGAAAATTTCCTTCTTCTTCTTCTTCTTCTTCTACCTCTAGAAAATCAACCAAGGTAAGCTTCATACCCCACCATTTTCGTGTTTTTCATACTCTTTGGGGGGGGGGAATACAAGTCAAATCTCGTTTAACCATTGGATAATTGCATGTACCGGTATGTAATGTGTTTAACCTTTGGGTAATAGCATGCATCTTATATATTGTGGTTGAAATGTTTATTACTTCATGTTAACCCACCATGAACTCGAAAATTACAAGGCTCATGTTGCTAGATTAAGTTTATCCTTTGGATAATTTCATGTACCATAGTCATTGGTTGAGGATGAAACAAGTTCTCAACTAAAAAGGTTTTTAATAAGATGTTAAAACTCATAAAGAACATGTTAATAACATCTTTGTGTTATAAAAGTTTTTGTGGCCATGTTTGTTCACCTAAAATGGCGAAAATATGGGTGTTACACTCAAAAATCATTAACTTTTGGACATATGCATTTTTAACACTTATACTTACACAAATATTTGGATATAATAAATTTCAATATTTAATGTGTATTTTGTGGAAATAGTGACATGTTACGGTCACAACAAAATAGAATATTTTGTGTTACAGAATCCCTAAACTAAATTTTGATGCGTTAAACAAACTACAAAACTTGATTATTTTATTAAAAATAATTTTTACTAGTAAAATAGTCGTAATATGTTGTCATCATTTTAATGGTTTAAAAACTTAGAGGATTATGTTATTTACACAACATATATTACATGTAGACAAGTACACTAATGATTATTTATAAAAAGTGTTATAAATAATTTATCCAAAACGGTATACAAAACAGAATTATTACGACAGAACAATTTGCGTGTCATAATTTGTCCATCATAAAGCTTTTAAAAGTACAAGTTATAAGTTGTATGTCATAAAGCTGTAAAACACGTGTCATAAAACGTCAGTCACGAATTTACACAAGTAACGTTATTTTCTCAATAACAGGAGTCAAAGTTCGCGTAAATCTGTTAAGGCACTTGTGAGACTTTCTTTTGCAGTACCTACCTAGCGTACATCGTAAGTCCTGTAGTTATAACCAGAGTCTCTTGGAGGGAGAGCGAGGTAATTATGTATAGATCTATACGGGGTTGACACCCCCACACCTGAGTTGTTCGCTACAGCTAGACGGGGCCAGTCTAGGGTGACAAATATCTTACCGAAACTGACGCCTGAAGAACGTCATTACAGGCATATCATTCATATTAAGCATGGTTGTAACGACTCACATAGGGATTAACAATGTTATTTTGGATTTACGAAATTATACACTTCACTGGTTTTATAAAATATAAAACTACGCTTCAATTTATTTTTGTGCATTACCATCACTACCCCAGTCTTAGGGTTTTAAGACTACAATTTTTCATAATACAGAAAATATGGGATTTTCTGGGAACACACACTCTTTTCAATTACAAACAAAAGAAAACAAAGGACATGCATGCAATTATTCATAGTTCTAGAACGAGACTTATAAACCGTTTTTCACAGAAAATATCGGATTTTCTGGAGTCTTACAAATTATTACATTCAATGATGTTACAAACCTTTTTATACAAATATGCTTATGAACTCACCAACTTTTTAGTTGACGCTTTTCAAAATGACTTGTATTCTCAGGAACACAGTAAGCAGGTACTTGGACTATGGATGTTGGATATTTTGATGCGGTTTAAATATTACATTTTTGTCACTTTTGTATGATTTGTGAACAAATACAATTTGTAAATGATGTAAGAATGTTATCTCAATGTATATCGTTGGTTGTTATGTTTCAATTATATTCAATTGTGATGATACTATACAATGACGTCATCCGCCCCCAGACGTTTCCGCCGTCCTGGTTCGGGGGTGTGACAGAGAGAGAGGAAGAAGATTTGTCGGGAGTGGGAGGTGAGGAAGTCGCCATGGGAGAATTGTCGATCGATCGATCGAGAGTGAGACTGTTGATTGGCGTGTGTGAATTAAACAAAGGGGACCGCTCTCGTAATTTCGGGCATAGAAAGCTACGGGAACGACAAGTCGTCCCTATAGTTATCCCCAAAACGATGTCCCGGTTTTATTTCTTTGAAATTATTAAATAAATATGTTATTTTTAATTTTTGTTATTTGTTATACCGATAAGTCGTCGCCACAAGTGTTTAAATAACGCGCCAAATCCACTTCATTTCCCGCTTAACATGTTGAGACGACAAGTCGTCTCTGTAGCTTCAAAAGTAAAAAAAATTCATCAACTCTATGGCGACGACATGTCGTCCTTATAGGTAGCCTATAGCGATGAAAAATGTCGTCCCTATAGATCTCGTCCCTATAGGTGTTTATTCTTGTAGTGAGACCATTTATTGTTGCATCTTCAAAATCATGTTTTTCCTCATACCAACGTCCAAACAAACCTTCATCCCCAGCACTCATCTCCCCTTCTTCGCTCACCTAGTCATCTTCTACGATTTCCAGTAGGGAACACACCCAAATCGCCAATGGTACTACACCCAAATCTCGATTTCCAGTGGTGCTACAAACATAATAAAAGCTTCATCCCCACCGACTCATGATTCCACCATTCTCGTGTAACGACTGCAGATTCGGGCTAGTCAATTTATAGACAATAAGCATCAAAAATGACTTTTTGATAGAAGATATTTAGTACAAATAATATTAACTAAGTTATAGTATATGTCACAAGGGTTTCGTACATATAAAGAACGCTGAAATCTGAGTTATAACGAAGAAGTTATGACCTGTCGAAGTTTTATGGCTAAACCGGCACGGCACCGCATAACGTAAAAAGTGAATTTTTGATAAATTACTTTTTAGACTTAGCGATATAAACTAAAGTCGTAGTATATGTTAAACCGAGAACGTGCATAAGAAGAACGTCAAATCTGACTTCGTATGAAGAAGTTATGATTTTTCTATGATTTAGCATAGCAGTGCACAACCCGAAATTCGAATTTTAGATAGATCAATTTTTATCCGAAACAACCTAAATGAGAATTGAATATATCATTAATAGGAGCTCAACGATAAAAAGACTGCCAAAAACGGAGTCTGTATGTAAAAGTTATGAATTTTACACGGTCGATAAATAGTGTAATCTTCTCATACTATTAAATTTAAAATTGCTCGAGAATTAGCCGATGGAGTCAAAAGGAGAGTTGTATATCTTTTCAATACATACGTATGGATATAAAGAACGTCGAAAACGGAGCTCCTATGCGAAAGTTACGGAATTTAGAAGTCGGAAGGGTGCTGTTGCGAAAGAGGTGACGTGACACATTATAGGCCACCACTTATCCTCCACGTTTTGCCACCAGAATGATGACACTTGGCACCTATTCGACGAATTGTAGGCCCAGAACGCGTCGATTTGAGCCAATTTCCAGCCTATAAATATGTAACGCCCGCAGATTCGGGCTAGTCAATTTAGAGACAATAAGTATCAAAAATGACTTTTTAATAGAAGATTATTTAGAATAAATAATCTTAACCAAGTTATAGTATATGTCACAAGGGTTTCGTACATATAAAGAACGCCGAAATCCGAGTTATAACGAAGAAGTTATGACCCGTCGAAGTTTTTCGGCAAAACCGGCACGGCACCGGGAGACGTAAATAGTGAATTCACGATAGAGGACTTTTTAGCCTTAGTAATCTAAACAAAATTCACAAAATATGTTAAAATGAGAGCGTCCATAAAAAGAACGCCCAAATCTGACTTCGTATGAGGAAGTCATGATTTTTCTAAGATTTAGCATAACAGTGCACAGCCCGGAAATTCGAATTTTAGATCGGTCGATTTTCAGCCAAAATAATCTAAATGAGAAATGAATATATCATTAATAGGAGTTAAACGATAAAAATACAGTCCAAAATAGAGCTCGTATGCGAAAGATATGGACGAAGCTTAGTCTCTACTCTTCGAGCGCGGCGAATTCGATACAGTTTTGTAAATCTGAGATAGAATGAGAATTAGCCGACGGGGTCTAAATGAAAGTTGTAGAACTCATAAATACCAACGCATGGATATAAATAATGTAGAAAATGGAGCTTGTACGTGGAAGATACGGACGAAGTTTAGGGGCTACTCTACGATAAAATCCCTATAAATAAAGGATGAATCATTCATATTTTCTTCACACCATAAGCCTCTCTTTCTCTCTCTAACTTCTCTCTAGCCTCCTTAAACCCCTCCCAAGTCTAGGGGACCTCCCTAGCATGAGAAGGAAGCCCCAGAGTGCCCAACGGCTCCGAGAAGAAAAGCTTTCGGCTCGGAAACGCTGCTCCAGCGAAGCCCGTTTTTTAATAAAAACCCGATGTAAGTGAACTACGCCTACACTATTTCTAATATAGCTTTTATTTAAATATAGTAATTTTATTAGGACCTTATAATAATTATTTGGGCTATTATTATGTGTTATATAAGTGTCGTTATAATATCTTTTTAACCACTCGCGGTACGGGGAATCTGGTTTAAAAGGCCGCATAGGGTTGTTGGATTTCAGAAGTGCAATATGCCAAAATAGTCCTGCCCTCCGGTGTTTTATGTCTGGCCCATGTCTGTACATAGTGGGTGAAGAGTATTGTTTAACGCTTATATAATAGTAATAATAGATAGACTATTAATTAGTCTGGGTAAAATATTAGACTAAACTCTAGTGGTAATGGTACTAGGTTTTGTCGAAGGAAATTGTTTTAAAGTAAACGAAGTGCTGTCCGAGAACCGCATCACCACCTTATCAGGTGAGTGCATAGTTACTTTCATATTACACATAGATATGAAGTATTTAATATAAATTACGTGTTGTGAGTGCATAGTTACTTTCATCTTACACATAGATATGAAGTATTTTATATAAATTACGTGCTACGTGTGCATATTATTTGTATACTTGCTATCTATGTTGGATGAATGATTTTATACATGTTTTAAATGATCTAAACTGTATATATATTTTATATCTACAAAATGTGTTGGGTAAAACATGGGTAGATTAGAGGTGAGATAAATGATGAGCGATGAAAGATGAGATAAATGATGAGAGATGAAAGATGAGATAAATGATGAGCGATGAAAGATTAGATGAATGATGAGTGATAATATATGAGTGATAAAATATGGTGCGAAGCGATGACCTAAGCGATGAACCAAAGCGATGAGCCAAAACGATGAGCCAAAGCGATGAGCCAAAGCGATGAGCCAAAACGATGAGCCAAAGCGATGAGCCAAAACGATGAGCGAAAACGATGAGCCAAACGATGACCCAAGCGATGGCCCCGTCATCTAGCAGAGTATGGATGACAACCACGAACTATTCTAGAATGTCTAGTGGAACACTAGCAGGCTGGCAACCTGTAGGTGTTGTGAACGATGTGTTCACCCGGTGTACTCTAAAAAACCCATTGACAGGTATTACGAGTGGACTCTCGAAAACGATACTGTCAATAAACGAGATAAACCCTGGCAACTATGCAGACTTAGTGTCAATTCCTTAGGATACTCCTTAGGAATGAATGAACGAGGAATAGCTGAATCTTAGGGTAGATCCTTAAGAGTAAAGAAGATAATAGGGATGGTTAATTGGATTGATTGTTTGATGTTTAACATAATAATTATATTATTGTGGGTTGAAAACCCTATGTACTCACCAGGTTTCCCAACCTGACCCACTCAAGCTTATTTGTATCACAGGTGTCGATATGAAGCTACTTTACACTGAGGGATTTAAAAGAGATGTAGATCACTAGTGTAAATGAATGTAAGTTCTGTTTATGCTTATGTTTCTGTATTGACGATGACATCCCAAATGTTTTAAAATGGATAAAAATACATTTCTTCGGAAATGCTTTGATAACGTATTTATCATGTTTTTCTGGGAACAAATTCCGCAACATTTTTATTAAAAGAGGTACTCTGATTTTTATAAAGCATAAACAAAATCGGTCTTTCTGGCCGTGAAAATGGGGATGTCACAAAATACCATGCGAGGGTCTCCATAATTCTCACACCAAAAAAAACCCATTCTTTCTCTCTCTAACTTCTCTCTAAGCCCTGCCATGCCCTAGTAACTTCTATGTGCTAGAGGAAAGCCCCGGAGCACCCGAAGGCTCCGAGAAAAAGAGCTTTTCGGATCGGAAGTCCTGCCCCCGAGCCCGGTTTCTAGCCAAACCTCCTGGTATGTGAGTTATGTTTACCCTACTTTAAGTATAGCTTATGTTTAAGTTCAATATTGTTATTATGAACTTATAAACAATAAATATATTATAAAATATAATATACAAAGTATTATTATAATATCTTTTAATACTCGCGGTACGGGGAATCTGGTTTGAAGCGCCGCATAGGATTGTTGGATTTCAGAAGTGCTATAATGCCAAAATGGTCTTGCCCTCCGGCGTTCAATGTCTGGCCCCTGTCTGTACATAGTGGTTGAAAAGTATTGTTTAACACATATAAAACAATATCGCTCGTAAATAGTCGCTATAAATATTAGACTAAAATCTAGCGGTAATGATATTAGGTTTCGTCGAAGGAAAATAGAATTGTTAGAAGTGAAGCGCTGCCCGAGTTTGGAGTCATCACTTTAACAAGTGAGTGTATAGTCCCTTTCATGAACATGATTTTAATACAAGTATTGATTAAAGTATTAAATATATGTTTGTGTGTGAAATAATTGATATTTCCTGAAATATGTGTTAAGAGCATATCTGATAATATATGATGATTTAGGATACAAAGTAAACCTAAATTAATTAAGAGGAATATTGGGCAGTATCTCCTTATGAGTACGAGTGAGATATACACGGAGAGTCGAACTTTAAGATTTGTCATTTATCCGAGAGCATGGATTAGACATAGTCATTCGTCCTTAGTCCGAGAGTTGGGAGGGCGTAGTTATTTGTCATTAATCTGAGAGCATGGATTAGATAAGGTCATTCGTCCTTAGTCCGAGAGAATGGAGAGGACATAGTTATTTTTCATTAATCCGCGAGCATGGATTAGACATAGTCAATTCTCCCTAGTCTGAGAGTATGGAATGGGCATAGTTATTGATCCGAGATCACGGATTAGACATACCGAATCCGGGAGTATGGATTTGGTAAAGAGGTTAATTATAGATCCGAGAGTATAGATCGTGTCATCATGAGGATCGACGGGGTGGGGTAAAATTGCTTATATGAGGTGAAATTGTATATATTGTGAGTTGTAATATATATATATATATATATATATATATATATATATATATATATATATATATATGTGTGTGTGTGTGTGTGTGATATAACATTGTGGGATTGAAATCCCTATGTACTTACCAGGTTTTCCAACCTGACCCACTCAGTTTATTTGTATCACAGGTGTCGATACAAAGCTACATTACACTGAGAGATTAAAGAAGATGTAGATCACTGGTGTAAATGAATGTAAGGTCTGTCTATGCTTATGTTTCTGTATTGGCGATGACATCCCAAAGTTTTGAATAAAACAAAATAAATTTCTTCGGAAATGCTTTGATAATATATTTATCATGTTTTTCTAGGAACAAATTCGATAATATTATTTTTTAAAAAGGATACTCTGATTTTTAAATAAGCATAAATAAATGTTTTAAAATGACCTTCAATTTGGGGATGTCACATCTCGCTTCCACCGTCGCTCGTACTACCGCTGACGTGTGAGACTCCTTTCGTCCCTCTAGTGCAAGAGAATGAAAGCAAACGACATGTAACATCCCAAAATTAAAGACCAAAAATTTCATTTTTAATTTAATAATTCATAAAACAAATTATTGAAAACATCATGAAGTGATCTCATATCATAATAAACCCATATTGAAAACATCATGAAGTGATTTTTCCTTGTAAAAATCTTTCAAACCCTCGAATTGAGTCCAGAAATCCCCGAAGGTGTGTCCAAATCCCTCAAACCAAGACTCTGATACCAACTTGTAACATCCCAAAATTCAAGACCAAAAATTTCATTTTTAATTTAATAATTCATAAAATAGATTATTGAAAACATCATGAAGTCATCTCATATCATAAAAACCCATACGTCATATTTCTCAAAACATGTCATAATATAATAATGTCAGAGTACAAAATCCCAAGAACATCATAGTGCATAAAATCATGGTGAGATGCGTTGCTATCGTGTCGGGTCCTTTCCCTTCGAAGAAGAAGGACTTGAAACAAAAATTGAAAATCGTAAGCACAAAGTTTAGTGAGTTCCCCCATCATACCACATACCATACAATAAACATATTGTCTAACATGTCCGGGTACTGGCCTACCCCTTTTGTCTCTTTCAACTAGTAACTTGCCTAGCATATCAGGGTGCTGGCCTACCCCCTAGGTCTCTTTCAACCAGTAACTTGTCTAGCATATCAGGGTGCTGGCCTACCCCTTCGGTTTCTTTCAACCGGTAACTTGCCTAGCATATTAGGATGCTGGCCTACCCCTTCGGTCCTTTCGAACGGTACTGGGGACTATTTCACCCCTACTTCTACCATGTAATCTCCTAGTACATAAACACATAAGTCACATACTGCCTAGCATATCAGGGTATTGTCCCCCTTCAATCCTTTCGGCCGGTATTGAGGGCTATCCTACCCCTCCTACTACTTTCACATAATGTCATAGCAGACTGGTACATAAAGCATAACAGATAGTGGCATGCCAGATAATTATCACAAAGACAATCATCTCTACTATAACTCTTACTAGTGGGTCGGCATTAGTGACTTTGACCCACTTCGACTGGAAGGTAACTCACCTCGTAAAGCTAAATGTCGAATATCACTGAAAGTAATCTCTAACAGCTGCTTTGATGACTCCACGGCTATCATTATCATAACAACACTTAGTCAAAATCCATAATACTTCTTAGGGTAAAATGACCATTTTACCCCTTGGTCTAAGCTAGACCATACCCAAGGCCCAATTCCATCTTAACTTTCCAAACTCACTATTGGTCCACTAAAGGCCCACTAATGACCCAATTTTCTAAATTGAGCCCATCTCCTCAAATGGGCCTTTTCACAAGCCCAATAAATCCTTAGCCGAAAAGAAATAATTTCGAGTGGCCCAATATGGCCCAAAAGGCCCAATACTCTAAGTCTCAGTTCTAGGCCCAAAAACTCTACTCCACAGTGGGCCATGGGGCCCAACTATCCAGGCCCAAACTTCTAAGGCCCAAAAGCCCAAGTTCTCCACTCTACATGCGTACGCACGGCGTACCTGGCACGTACGCCCAGCGTACGCTGGCCTTGACTAAAAGTGGGAAGTTGACCCAGTACGCGCAGCGTACCAGGGTGTACGCACGGCGTACCAGCCAGCTTCCTTGGGGCTTCATTTGTGACTTAATCCATTAAGTCCTCCCATTTCCACACAGGGATGTCCAATGGTTGTGTCTTGTCGTGAGGCCTCTGATGCTCGGCCTTGACCTTCCTACAGGTCAAGCACCTCTCAACGTACCAGGATACATCCCGCTTCATGCAGGGCCACCGGTAATCAGGATGAAGATCTCTATACATCTTCGACGCCCCAGGATAGATGGAGAATCTGGACTTGTGCGCCTCCTCCATCAAGATCTGGCGCAGACCGCCTGCGTACGGAACCCACACTCTGCGGTGAAGTTCCAACAGCCCGTGGCTATCATAGTCGAAGGAGGAAATCTGGCCCATTATACGCTCACTCTTTTGTTGTTCCTCCTTCATAGCCTCCTGCTGGGTCTCCCGGATCTTCTCCAAAAGCGGAGTCACTACTATCATTCTCAGACAGATGTCTCTGATCGGGGCTGCGAATGCCTTGCGGCTAAGTGCATCGGCCATAACATTGGCCTTCCCCGGGTGGTAAAGGATCTCACAGTCGTAATCTTTCACCACATCTAACCACCGGTGCTGCCTCATGTTCAGATTTGGCTGATCCATGAGGCACCTCAAACTCTTGTGGTCCGTGTAAATGGTACAACGGACCCCATAGAGGTAGTTTCGCCAAATCTTGAGGGCAAAAACGACCGCCCCCAACTCCAGGTCGTGCGTTGGGTAGTTTGCCTCATGAGGCTTCAGGTGCCTCGAGGTGTAGGCAATGACGTGCCCCCTTTGCATCAACACTGCGCCCAAACCGAGATGGACGCATTGCAGTATACTAGAAAATCCTCAATGCCCTCTGGCAGGGCTAAAATCGGTGCCTCGCACAACCTCTACCTCAATGTCTCAAACGATGTCTGCTGCTCAGGCCCCCAATGAAATACAACGGCCTTCTTCGTCAGTCGGGTCAAGGGTACTGCTATCTTGGAGAAGTCATGTATGAATCTCCGATAATAGCCTGCTAACCCGAGGAAACTCTAAATCTCAAATGGAGACTTCATAACCTCCCATCTCATCACGGCCTCCACTTTGGCCGGGTCGACCAAAATACCATTCTGGTTGACAAGGTGCCCTAGAAACTGCACCTCGCACAACCAGAACTCACACTTAGAGAACTTGGCGTACAAGCTCTCCCTCCTCAGGGTATCCAACACCTCCCGCAAGTGCTCCGCGTGCTGCTCCTACATCTTGGAGTAAACCAAGATGTCATCAATAAAGACTATCACAGACCGATCCAACATCGGTCTGCATACGCGGTTCATGTGGTCCATGAACGCGGCAGGGGCATTGGTGAGCCCAAATGGCATCACCACAAACTCGTAGTGGCTATAGCAAGTCCGGAAAGCAGTATTCTCTTCATCCTCATCTCTGACTCGCATCTAGTGGTAGCCTGAACGCAAATCTATCTTGGAAAACCAAGATGCCCCCTGTAGCTGGTCGAAGAGATCGTCAATCCTCGGGAGTGGGTTGACGGCTCTTCACCGTTACCTTGTTCAGCTCCCGGTATTCTATACACATCCGATGCGACCCATCCTTCTTCTTCATAAACAGGATCGGGGCTCCCCAAGGCGAACTACTCGGCCTAATGAATCCCTTGTCTAACAGCTCCTGCAGCAGTGTAGACAACTCCTGCATCTCGGGAGGAGCCAACCGATATGGTGCCTTGGCTATCCGATCCGCACCAGGGACTAGGTCGATCCTGAACTCCACCTGTCTCTCCGGAGGTATCCCAGGCAACTCCTCTGGGAATACGTCCGGATACTCTCGCACTACTGGCACATCTCTCACGGTCACCTCACCCGCCTCCTGGGTATCCATAACATAGGTGACTTACCCTGCACCACCCTTCTGAAGGTAGCGTCTAGCCCTCGCTGCTGAGCACAAAGCTGGTCCACATTGCGACCTCTCACCCTGAATCACCAGCTCTCCCCCACTTGGGGTCCTGACGCGTACCAACTGCTACGCGCAGTCGATCACCGCCCCATTAGGGCTCAACCAATCCATGCCTATGATAACCTTGTTCCCCCTTAAAGGAATGGGAACCAAATCCACAAGGTATCGATCGTCGTACCATCTCAAGACGCAATCTCTAAAGACCTTCGATGCCCGGACAGATCGGTCGTCAGCAATCTCGACCTCTAAAGGACAATCCAACATGCCCGAAGACTCAGAAAACCTTTTGCTAAGTGTAAGAGAGACAAATGATCGGGTAGCCCCCGAGTCGAATAACACTTGTACTAGGATACCGTTCACATGGAACGATCCTAAACAAAACACATAAAACATAGAACATAAATAACATAACTGACATGTAATAAGAGTTAGGGAGAAGAAAACATACCCGTCACCACATGGTGCGGAACGCGCCTCCTCGGTGGTCAGCTGGAAGGCTCGGCTCCTCACCACTGAAGCATCTGTCTTGCCCTGTAGGCCATCCGTGATCCGCAGGGTCGCTGGGGCAGGCGCCGCCACTGGCGCTCCTGATGTCAATCTCGGGCAGTTGGCCTTTGTATGGCCCTTCTGATTGCAATGAAAGCAAATCAGGTCTGATGTCTAAAGGGTGGGGGTAGGGGCAGTGCAATCCCTGCCAAAGTGCCCAAGCTTGCCGCACTTATAGCAGGCCGATGAACCAAATCTACAAACTCCCTCATGCGTCTTGCCGCATTTCCCACAGCGGCTCCGACCCTGCTGGCTCTTCGACCTAGAGTCGGATCCCTTTGGTTTCTTCCCCGAAACCCCAATCACCTGCCCAGCCTCCGCCTCCTCTTCCGGATGTGCACTATATCAATCTCCTCTCTCTCGCCCTGGCTATCATATCCTCCAAAGTCGGGCATGTTGAGTAGTTGACATGCTTCCGGATGTCAGCTCTCAACATATCGTAGTATCGGGTCTTCCTCATCTCCTCATCCCTCGTGTACTGAGGCACCAGTAAGGCCCTATCCCTGAATTTAGCGGTAATCTCCGCCACTAACTCAGTCGTCTGTCTCATATCAAGAAACTCCCTGGCTAGCTGCTGAATCTCCACAGCTGGCGCAAACTCAGCTTTGAACCTGGTCACAAAGTCCGACCAGGTCATAACCTCAATAGCCGGGGCTCCCAAAGAATCACTGACTGTCTCCCACCAGTCTCTAGCTCTGTCTCTCAAACATCCCGCAGCATACCGGACCTTTAACCCCTCAGGTCAGAAGCTCGTCAAGTGTGCAGACTCGATGTTTCCAATCCATCTCCTGGCCACAATGGGTCCTTCACCCCGTGAAAGTCTGGCGTACCACATCCCATGAAGTCCTTGAAGGAGAGTATACGCATCCCTGACTGGCTAGACGCCATGTAACTCCAGAATGCCCTGAGGCGATCCTCCATCAGCTCAATGATCACTTCCTTGATCGACCCGAAAATCACCGGGGTCGCCTTATGGATGCCTCTCGTAATCTTGGACGTGATGAAATCGCGTAATCCATCATCTACCGGCTCGGAACCCGAACCTGAACCTGAACCTAAACCTGATACAGACCCTGAACCTCCTCCTCCGTGACGTGTCACCACCATTCTGAAACAAAACACATAATCGTCAGGGTCATACATAATCTAGAGAGGTCTTACACACTCTACAAGTTCCCTAGTTCTATATAAGCCCTCCTTGACTCGAATACGGATCCTCTACTTTCAGTAGTACGGGACCATACTACCTTCCACATCTATTCATACTTTCCTCAAGGATTGCCTTGATTTCACCAAGTCCCTTTCACCACTACTGCTCGCTGCACTAATCTCATCTTAGGCTTACCCTAGGGTAACTCTCCAACCTACTCTCCGCCATCAGCTGCATAATAATTCCATGCTATCTCTCCCTAACTAGCTCGTGACTACCATTACATATTACTAAGACTAGATAATTCTTCGAATGAGGGGTCCTACCCTACAACGGTTGGACTCAAACAAGAGCTGCGAAATAGGGCTAGACCTAACCTTCTGAAATTATTTAGTCCTCGTAATATGTAACTTAACATATTCGTTTACTAGTTAGCTAGAGATAACTAGAACTCCTAAAGCACAAAGCAAGCAGCATTCGGGCATTAAGTAACCAAACCAACCATATCCTATTCATGCTATCATCTCACTGACTATTCAGTTCTAGCATGTAATTCAATAAGCACATATAGTAGGCACATAAGGCATCTTCCTAGATCCTTAGCCCTAATCTAGCATGCAGTTCTCATAACCATACAATAGGCATATAAGGTATCCTTCCTAGATCCTTAGCCCTAATCTAGCATGCAGTTCTCATAATCATGTCATATATCATAGCAAACATGTATGGGTATCTTGGGGAAAACTTACTTAAGCTCGGCCAATTGCACGCATCACACACCTTGTTCTTTCTCAAAACTCTCAACTTTAATTTTTTTGACAAAATATTTTACTTGTAAAAATCTTTCAAACCCTCGAATTGAGTCCAGACACCCCCGAAGGTGTGTCCAAATCCCTCAAACCAAGGCTCTGATACCAACTTGTAATATCCCAAAATTCAAGACCAAAAATTTCATTTTTAATTTAATAATTCATAAAATAGATTATTGAAAACATCATGAAGTCATCTCATATCATAAAAACCCATACGCCATATGTCTCAAAACATGTCATAATATAATAATGTCAGAGTACAAAATCCCAAGAACATCATAGTGCAGAAAATCATGGTGTGATGTGTTGCTATCGTGCCGGCACCTTTCCCTTCGAAGAAGAAGGACTTGAAACAAAAATTGAAAACCGTAGGCACAAAGCTTAGTGAGTTCCCCCATCATACCACATACCATACAATAAACATACTGTCTAACATGTCCGGGTACTGGCCTACCCCTTTTGTCTCTTTCAACTGGTAACTTGCCTAGCATATTAGGGTGTTGGCCTACCCCCTCGGTCTCTTTCAACCAGTAACTTGCCTAGCATATCAGGGTGCTGGCCTACCCCTTCGATCTCTTTCAGCCTGTAACTTGTCTAGCATATTAGGATGTTGGCCTACCCCTTCGGTCCTTTCGAACGGTACCGGGGACTATTTCACACCTACTTCTACCATGTAATCTCCTAGTACATAAACACATAAGTCACATACTGCCTAGCATATCAGGGTGCTGTCCTACCCCTTCAGTCCTTTCGACCGGTATTGAGGGCTATCCTACCCCTCCTACTACTTTCACATAATGTCATAGCAGACTGGTACATAAAGCATAACAGATAGTGGCATGCCAGATAATTATCACAAAGAAAATAATCTCTACTATAACTCTTACTAGTGGGTCGGCATTGGTGACTTTGACCCACTTCTACTGGAAGGTAACTCACCTCGTAAAGCTGAATGTCGAATATCACTGAAAGGAATCTCTAACAGCTGCTCTGATGACTCCCCGGCTATCATTATCATAACAACACTTAGTCAAAATCCATAATACTTCTTAGGGTAAAATGACCATTTTACCCCTTGGTCTAAGTTGGACCATACCCAAGGCCCAATTCCATCTTATCTTTCCCAGCTCACTATTGGTCCACTAAAGGCCCACTAATGACCCAATTTTCTAAATTGGGCCCAACTCCTCAAATGGGCCTTTTCGCAAGCCCAATAAATCCTTAGCCCAAAAGAAATAATTTCGAGTGGCCCAATATGGCCCAAAAGGCCCAATACTCTAAGTCTCAGTTCTAGGCCCAAAAACTCTACTCCACAGTGGGCCATGGGGCCCAACTATCCAGGCCCAAACTTCTAAGGCCCAAAAGCCCAATTTCGCCACTCTACATGCGCACGCACGGCGTACATGGCACGTACGCCCAGCGTACGCTGGCCTTGACTAAAAGTGGGAAGTTGACCCAGTACGCGCAGCGTACCAGGGTGTACGCACGGCGTACCGGCCAGCTTCTTTGGGGCTTCATTTATGACTTAATCCATTAAGTCCTCACATCCAAAATGTAGATCCAGGTCCTTTAGGACATCCTAGTCCATAAAGTCACAAACTTTATGTGCTTGCATGCATGGTTGGGGGTCAAAACATGATTTTGGTCCTTTAACCAACTTTGTGACCATCAAACACTTGCATGGTTGTGGCTTAACCATCAAGGTCCAATTTTTATGACTCTAAGTGCTTCTAAGAGCTCAAAAGGAAAGCTCTTATGGTCTGAAACTATCAAGATTCAAGCAACCTCAACAATGGAGTCCAAAAGTGACATAAAACACCCCAAAATCAAATCTAAGCATGTAGTGATCAAGTTTGAAGCTTGATACCTCAAATGAGTCAGAAATGGTGCTAATATTCTGGATCTACAAGCTCCCTTTGAATCCTTGCTCCTTCTTCAAACTTCTTTCTCTTCCAAACACCAAAACAACACTAAAATGCTCTCAAGTGGCTACCAAATCACAAGAACACACAAATATGGTTTAGGGTATTCGTGGTGGTTGTCTAAGGGTGAGAGGGAGGCTGGACCAAAGGCATGAGGTCCTTTATATAGGGATCAAACCCTAAAATTTAGGGTTTTAGAATTTGCATACGTACGCTGCGCGTACCCTTTGGTACGTTGGGCGTACGTGCAGGGCTTCCGCGTTCCAATCTCTTAAGTACGCTGAGCGTACATGGCAAAGTACGATCCGCATACGGTGCTTCCTCAACCCAATTACAAGGGCCCAAAGGTCTAATCCCAAACTTTTTAAAAAAAAAAACTATTAACCTTAAATAATTAAGAATAGTTACTTATAAATCCCAGACGTTACACGACATCACCACCATCATTTTTGTCTTCGTTGTTTCTCCTAATCTATTGGTATCGCTGGAATCAATTGAAGCCATAAACGAATTGGGGGCTTTCGAGGGATTTCATCATTTGTGCTTGGATGTTTCTCCTTCCCCTATTAACACGTTGGAAGAAAAGGAAGCTAGATATGATTTCTTCACCTCCATACTGATTAGTTTCATATCCTTTCTTCTTCTAGCGTTTTTTTTTTGTTTTTTTTTTCGAAAATGGTCTAATAGATGGATTTGGGAGGGTCGCTGGTTGAAGGTGATGGATCTGTATTTCAATTACTCTTTTTTCGAATTTGATCTGGAAGATGGATATAGGTTTTAAGTTCAATTTGATGGACTTGAAAATTAGGTTAAAAAACTGAAATTTAGGTTGATGGTTTTAAAATTATTGATGTGTGTTGTTCTTGAGTATGTATGTTCATCAGTGTGTGTGTGTGTGTGTTTAGAAAATCATATGTGTGTTTTTCTTGAGTATCTATGTTCATAAGTGTGTGTGTGTTTTGAAGAAGTCTAAAAAATCTGATGAGTGTATGTGATTTCAAATAAACCTAGAAAATCTGATGTGTTTTTCTTGTTCATATTGTATCTTCAAATGTTATTCAAAGAAAATCATGTTTGGAGATGGGTTTTAATGTAGGTGTGATAGATTACTGTTTTGATTTTATGTTATTGGGGTATTATATGTTTGTTGAATCTGAACCCAGATCTTCATACGGTTCGCAATATCTAGGTTTATATGATCGTATTAATTGGAGAGAGAGAGAGAGAGAGAGAGATGACTCGTCTTATTTTTTAATTGTTTAAATAAATAAATCAGTTATTAGATTTAAAAAATGAAAGATAATAGAAAATAAATACCCCAATGGTATTACAGTCATTTTAGTTTACCAAGGGACCAAATCCGCAATGACACTAGCTCAAAAGGACCACGAACCCAAAAAAATTAAGGTTTGGACTAAACCTCAGAAAAAATGTTTACCACAAGGACCGTTTTTGCAGTTTTGTCTTTAAAATGTATTATTTAATATTTGTAATGCCTTGTTATATATTAAGTTATATTAATCAATTATAAATGAAAAGTTTAATATTTATGTATCCAATTCATATAAAAACATAAATACATATTAAAAAATTAAAACACTATAACATTTTTTTTTATAAAAACTTATAATTGAAATATATCTTACAAATATGAAAACATATATTATTGTAATGAAAAAAAGATATAATATGGATTTGTTAAAAGCTAATTAATAAAATGGTGTGTTTAACAATCTGTTTAAGTTACAAAAATAAAATATACTAAAAATATATTTTTTGGGATAAAAAAGTAAGTAAAAATTGGAATAGAATTGAAGATGAAATACTATTTATCTAATTTGTTTACTTTATTTTTTGGAAAATAAATAGAGGTCCAAAATTAAAGGAATTAGAACAACATCATTCTTTCCCTTTTTGGTGTTTTTCTACGAGTTTCTATGAAATTGATTCTAGATCTAAAAGTTACATGAAAACAAAGAATAATATCATCCAGATGAAAAATCAAATCCAGTATAGAAATACTGATGTATGAAACGAAAATCAAAATAAAACGATTCACGAGGTTTTTTAAACGATTTTCGGACATAGTGTGAAAATCATAGGAAGGTTCCTCATTGACAATGGTGGCGGTGACGATAATACGAGATTGCAAACAAGTGTGCTTCATTGTAAGGGTCGTTGATGGTGATATGAAACGATGGTAAGATTAGGGAGTGGTGGACGATGCAACGAATCACAAGTTTCACGAGGTTTCTGCGAGGTGGTTTGGTGGAGTTGGAGAGAGTCTTCGTGGTTTCCGTCTTCAAATTTGGTGAGGATGAAGAGAGATTTCCGGTGATGGTCTGATATCCGACGAGCATTGACGGGGCGACGGTGAAGTTTTCAAGTGGCGAAAGCCACGACAGTGATGGATTTGGTGCACCTACAATTATTAAAGCAAAGAAGGAATATAAAAAATGGATAAGCAGGTAGGACTAAAATTAAACATTTTTTTCATGTAATTAGAGAAATAGTCCATAGAGTTTTTATGTTTTATTGAAACTTTAAAACCAAAAAATAAAAAAGGTTAAAAAAAGGAAAAGAAGGTATAACAGTAAATTTAGATACATTAGGGACTAAACACGAAATAAAACCAATCAATAAAGATCTGAATTAAAAAAAAAACGAGCATACAAATTATCGTAAACCATAAAGAGCATTGGCATAATTTACTCTTTTATTGTTATTACTAGTTTATAACCCGTGGGAACCACGGTTATAAAATTAATTAAACTTTTATAATAAAAATTTATAATTATTAATCGATTATTTTAAATATATTATTTAAGAGATATATCAAAATTTTAAAGTTATTATAACTTCAAATTTAACATAGACAAAATTGCAAAAATGGTCCCTGTGGTATGAATTTTTTAGGGTTTAGTCCAAACCACGACTTTTTTGGATTAGTAGTCCTTTTGGCCTAGTTTGACTGTGGTTTTGGTCCCTCGAAAAACTGAAAAGACTAAAATGCCCTTCTTGTATATTTTTTTTAAAAAAATTTATATTTTTTCTATTTAATTTAATGTTTTATTATTAATAAACATTGATCCCCACCCACCCACCCCCTCCCTCTCTCTCTCTCTCTCTCTCTCTCTCTCTCTCTCTCTCTCTCTCTCTCTCTCTCTCTCTCTCTCTCTCTCTCTTCTCTGATCGTCTTCTTCCTCAAGAACAAATCTGAAAATCTGGAGTGTGTTTTGTTTAAGAAAAAAACCAAGAAATAAGGAGTAACTCTTCCTCTTCGTCTTCTTCCTCAAGAACGAAGGTACTTTTCAGTCATTTTCGTCGGGGGTTCTCACCGATTCCGGTGTTTTATCGGGGTACGATCGGGATCAGATAGCAAGCTCTCTTCCTCCTTCAATCGATGTGGATGAAGATGTATGTAGTGTGTTCTCTTCTCTCAATATCTCCCCCACCACTCACCTCCACAGCTCGAAGCTCCTCCCCGAGAATCTCCACTGCGAATTTCGCGGTTTTGGATCTCTGATCGGCATCGGCGAGGGTTCCGTTCACCCTTTTCGGAGCGATAGTGGTTTAAGAGGTGTAAACACCGTTAATAGTAATCGGCTACAGTTGCTCCTCCTGATGCTGCAGATCTGTTACATGCCAGTGGAAATGGAGAACGAAGGCGTTCAGTGGTGGCTACGAATTGCCAGCAGTGGTGGGTGGTGGGAATCACAGAGTGCAGCTGGCGGTGATGATTGGGTCAAGGGCGATGAAATCACAAGTAACATGTGGAACAATATCGAATATGAATCGTTTGTTCTTCAAATCATTTCTGAAACAAAAAAAAAACAAAACAAAAACAAAAACATTAAATTAAATAGAAAAAATATAAAAATATATATATAAAGGGTGGGTGGGTGGGTGGGTGGGGCCCAACGTTTATTAATAATAAAACATTAAATTAAATAGAAAAAATATAAAAATATATATATAAAAAATATACAAGAAGGGCATTTTAGTCTTTTTAGTTTTTCGAGGGACCAAAACCACGATCAAATTAGGCCAAAATGATTACGAATCCAAAAAAGTTGTGGTTTGGACTAAAACCCCAAAAAAATGCATACCACAGGGACCATTTTTGCAATTTTGTCTTTAACATATAATTAGAAAATGTAAATTTCAATTTTAAAATGAGTTGTCTAATATATCTATATGACACTGACATAATATTAATGAGGAGTTGTATTACACTCACACTTCGCAAAAAAAAAAAAAATAAATAAATAAAATAAAATAAAAAAAATAAAACTATTTATTTATTATAACAGGATTATTATTTCTACAAAAACACATCGGAAATGCATATGGGCATTACCTGCTCTATTGGTGTCTGATGATGAAGACGATTGCTGTTGCCCCTTCCAAATTCAGCAAGTGTCTTCATTTCCGCTGTGCATTTTACTTGAGTCGTCCTGATTCTCCCAGAAATCTTGAAGGATGTTCAAAAAAGTATAGTTCCCATTCAGGCGACCTAGCTGTAGCTGATGCACTGTCGGTGTTTGATAAAATGCTTCAAAGACGACCTCTTCCCTCAATTGAAAACTTTACCAGATTAATGTCCACTGTCGTCAAATTCAAGCGATATTCTACTGCTATGTCTATGATACATCGATTAGGCCTGTTAGGTCTCAACCCTTTGGTGAAGCCTGATATATATACGTTCCACATCGCAATAAACTGTTTTTGCCATTCAAATCGAGTGCGTTTCGGGTTTTCGGTTTTAGGGAATGTTATGAAGCTGGGTTACGAACCAAACTGCCCAATTTTCAATACGTTGATCCGGGGTCTATGCAATGATGGTAAACTCTATCAAGCAGTCAGCTTTTTTGACCAAATCGTAAAGAATGGGTTTGAACCTAATGTGGTTACTTATAACACGTTAATTAATGGGCTTTGTAAACTGGGAAACACTTCTTCTGCCATGATCTTGCTCAAGAAGATGGAAAGATCTAGGGTTTGTAAGCCTGACATTGTTGCATACAGTACAGTCATAGATAGTCTTTGCAAGGATGAACAGGTAAACGATGCATTAAAACTCTTCTATAAGATGATTGAAAGAGGAATAACACCCAATGTCATAACTTACAACTGTTTGATTCAAGGCGTGTGTAACTCTGAATTATGGGACAAAGCCAAAAGACTTTTAGAGGACATGTTTGCTCAAAATATCCGACGCGATGTACAAACATTTAACATCTTAGTTGATGCACTATGTAAAGAAGGGAAAGCAACAGAAGCACACAATCTGTTTGCATCCATTATTAAAGAAGGTGAATCACCTGATACTGTAACTTACAATTCATTAATGGATGTGTATTGTTTGGTTGACAGGGTAGACGATGCAAGAAATTTAGTAGATCACATGATGATACATAATTGTGCACCTTGTGTTATAAGTTATAATACTTTAATTAATGGGTACTGTAAAAGTAAAAGACTTGATGAAGCATTGAGTCTCTTTAAGGAAATGTCAAGAAATGGGATTGATCCTAATGTTGTAACATATAGTACTCTTATAAGTGGTTTGTGTCATGATGGGAGACTCAAGGATGCAATGATACTTTTTGATGAGATGAAAACTTGTGGTTTGAAAGCGAATATTGTTACTTATAGCACATTGGTGGATTCTTTGTGTAAACATAAGAGAGTAAAAGAGGCATTAGAGATGTTTGCAAAGATTGATGATGTTGGGTTGATGCCTAATATAGTCACTTGTAATTGCCTAATAGATGGTTTGTGTAAAGATGGGAAACTTGATGCTGCAAATAAATTGTTTTCAGAACTTTCTGCTAGAGGGTTGAAACCTAATGTTAGGACATATAATATTATGATGAATGGGCTTTGTAAAAGGGGTAAACTTGATGAAGCAGATGAGTTACTTATAAAGATGATTGATAGTGGTTGTTTTCCAGATGGTTTTACGTATAATATAATAGTTCAGGGATTTATAATGCACAAAGAAATGGTGAAGGCGATTTCAATGCTTGAAAGAATGCGTGATTGTGGTTTTGCAGCAAATGTGTATACATCGACTTTGATGGTTGAATTGTTGACTACACATAGGCTAGAATTAGATGATTCATGTAAGAAAGCTCTTGAGATTTTCTTCAAAAAAAATTGAGTATAATTAAACAGCTGTATAAAAGAGGGTAAACCATACAAAGGTAACTACTTTAATGATCCTTCGACCTCCATTCACTTTTCTGGTTAAAGGATTTGAAGACAGTGGAAGGCTATTACTTTGTGTTTTGTTTCTTTTTTTACACTTTGGACTTTTGATCACCCTAAAACGTTATATTTTAAAAAGTTTTTAAAAAGTGTTTGGATTAGCTTTGTGGTGACAAAAAACTTTATAATTGTAAAATGACTAAAAAGGGCATGAAAAGAGAGGAGGGAAGAAAAAGAAAGTGAGAGAGTTCATTACAGGTCGTATAGACCAAGGTTGTCAAAATCGGGATCTTATATATGGTCGTTTTCCGTTTTACAATATCGTGATCGTAAGATCGAATCAAATCGTAAGTTCCTACCAAAATCATTTTAAAAAAATAAAAAATACATTTTCATCCACCGGTTAAGCATTCAGTTAACAATAAGTTAGTTTAAAACATAAAAATCACATATCTAATACATCATTTAATGATAAGCAATTCAAAATTGGTAATTTTTACATAATTAGTCCGATAAAAAATATTAGAATTTTCTTTTAAAAAAATAGTAATGATCCTACGAATTTACGATCCGATCCTACGATTCTACCGTGATTTTATCGGAAAACGATCTAAGTAAGATCTGAATTGATTTACCTAAGGTTCAATCCTACGAAATCATAATTTTAATAACCTCAATATATATTTTCTTAGAGGGGATTCTCATTGTATATGTATTACGTGGTCTCTTAAAGGTAGTCAAAAAGTCATATTAAACAAAGGTAGTTTTGTAAAACATAAAAATGTTAGAAAGGAATTAAGGAAATGAGATCGCTGTCACCTTTAAGTTTGATAGTGGCTCTAAGTTATTTTACTTTCCCATGTGAGTAGTATCAGCTCCATGCAGATAGGAAAACCTTATTTTAATTTTTAAATTTTAAATAAATAAATCAGGGACTTGTTTGGCAAACTAGCTAATAGCTGGTAGTTTGGTAGAAAAGAATGGTTGTTTAAAGCTGGAAACCGTCACTTTTATTTGTGTGTAATAAGTATTCTAAAAAAATAGTTGTTAGCATTTAAATGTGAAATCATATAAAAACTAAAAACTAAAGATTTCAAAAACTATTTGAATTAGCTTTTAAATTAAAAGTTTTTTTTGTTTAAAATAAAAACTAAAAGCGAACGGAATTTTTTTTTTCATTTCTTCCAAGTTTTTTTCTTAAAAAGTAAGATTTTAAAAACTTCATATCAAACACGTCCTAAAGTACAAATTTTGTACCATATATTCAAATTATGGTTTTTAATAATTATTTGTAATAGCCGAAAATAATATTGTAAAACAATAAACGATTTGTTCTGGATTTTTCTTTTTTACTTTCCAAACCCTTTATCCCTTTCAATGTTGATTTACAATCACAACCACACATTTATCCATGTTGCAAACGACACCAACTACTAGTACAACTGATATTAATTTACTTGTATGAATGACCCCATTACACCTCGACCTATAATACACCACATTAAGCTCAAAAAAACAAACAGAATCAAAATGGCAATTCCTTCCGTTATGCTAAACTTCTTGTTTCCACCACCACCTTCGTTGTTTGTCTCCACCATGTCGGTCATCGGCCTTACGTCGTTATCGAGTGCAGGGTACATGGAGATCAAAGGCAAGCATATGCAATATTCCAAATTCTTGAACGTAGGCGTTGTAAAGAAAGAGGATAATACAAAGTTATCAAGTAGGAACGGTATGCTTTTTTCGTATACACCCGCGTTTCTCGTGGGCTTGGCTTCTTTACTGGTGTTTCACGATCAAGATCTTAGATTCATGTTGCTTGCTTCGGCTCTCACCGCTCATTTCCTCAAAAGGGTACTTGAGGTACATCCAATACTGGACTCCTAAAATATGTTGTGTTTTGTTTCCGGGACGCATATAACAATACTTAATTAGATGGTGGTATCTTTGAGGAAACAATCAATGGTTTGAGCCTCAACAGTAGAGTTTTAGTTCCAATGTGGATTGAGTTTATTATGGGCATTGTCAGACACCTAACATGTCAACATATGTCTGATGTACACAGGGCCGATTCAAACCGATTTGAGGCTCGGGACAAAATAAAAAATAGGTCGTTAATAATAATTTTTAAGTAAAAAATGATTAATTGCTTAGATTCTCGAAGAATCTGTTGGAATCTCTTCGTCTTCTCCATCAATTTTGGCTACAATCTCGTTTTTTTCATTTTTGATGACTTAATACCAAATGCTTTTTTCTTATAATAATATATGTAGATACATAAAAAAAAATGGACCCTAGAAATTTGGAAGCCTTAATGGACCCTAGAAATTTGGAAGCCTTAATGGACCCTAGAAATTTGGAGGCTTAGGCCATCGTCCACCCACCTACTGATACGGCCGAGGATGTACAAATCACATTGATGCTCCCATGGATGGGCAGGATAAAAACAAATGTTATTTGTTTGGATCTCGATTCAATTGAAATTTTAATGGAATAAACGTGTTTGGTTTTTTATTGTATTTCAACTTCATGATGTAGGTCCTTTTTCTTCACAAGTATAGTGGTTCCATGTTATTAGAATCGGCAATAATCATCTCATTGAGTTATACCTTTTCCACGGCGACAATGATTTATACTCAATATCTATCCAAAGACTTTCCCGAGCCTTTGGTAGATCTAAAATACATTGGAACTGGGTTGTTTGTAGTCGGAATAATCGGAAACTTCTACCACCATTATCTTCTCGCTAATCTGAGGAAGAATGGGGAAAAAGAGTACAAAATCCCGCAAGGAGGTTTGTTTGATTTGGTCATATGCCCACACTATCTATTTGAAATTCTTGGGTATGTAGGGATTTCATGCATTTCACAAACGTTGTATGCGTTTGCTTTCACTTTGGGCACAATTGCATACTTGACAGGGAGGAGTTACGCCACCCGGGAATGGTACCTATCAAAGTTCGGGGATAAGTTCCCTAAGAATGTTAAGGCTTTTATTCCTTACATTTTTTAGGCAATTACTTACCAGAAGAATATAAGATCGGTTTTGCATATTGGGGCGACATGTTTATTTCTATATAAACCTTATGTCTATTTATTATTATTATTATTATTATTATTATTATTATTAGTCATCTATGGATTAATTAGTGAATTGATAAATGATGTTTGTATCAAAATAATATTGTATAAAAATGATTGTTTTTTTTTTAAATTTAAAAAGAAAAAAACTGAATTACCTATCTGAATTCAAGTAAATGACATATTTAACCTTCTCTCCATCAAATTCAATTTTACCACCATAAACCTATTAATCGACATAAATGTAAGTATATTCACCAAAAATCACCTAACATAAACACAAGACAAGCTGGAACTATTTTAGATGGAACACTACTAGAAAACTTGATCAATAGCTACAGCACAATCCGTAGCTATAAACGGATAGCTACGGAATTGCTACGGAAAAATGGTTGTAGCATAATGGCCCGTGGCTAAATTATAGCTACGGATTAGCTACGGAATAGCTACGGAAAATTCCGTAGCTACCATAGCTACAGAAAAAAATAACTACGGAATTCCTACAGAATCGCTACGAAGCTAAATAGCTACGGAATAGCTACGATTCAAATAGCTACGGAATAGCTACGGAACTAAATAGCTACAGAATAGCTACGGATCCAAATAGCTACGGAATAGCTACGGACCTTAATAGCTACGGAAATCCGTAGCTAACCTCGCTTTATTTTTTAAAAAAAAATTAATTTAAAAAGTTCCAATTTTTTGTCAAATACCAAATTCAATTCACATTTGTCCCACATTCAATAACACATTTGTCCCAAATAACATATCTTCAAAATGTTTCCCTCAAAGAAAAAAGTGGAAAATCAAATACAGTAAATGAATACACATCTCGTATCCAAGCTGCACAATGTTATCAGTAAGACGGATGAATTTCTTTTGCCTAAACAATTACAAGTAAAGGATATGAAGTAAATTATAAAAAGTTGATCTATAAATATTTCAAATCTTAAAATTCAAAATATGCCACTTAGAAAACCAAAACATATACACCTTAAAAGGAATTGCATAAGAATGTTATATAAATTCCTAAGTTAATTCACCTTGGCAACAATAATTTCTATTTGTTCTTGCTTCACCAGTTGAGAGACCATGGTCCTGCAAAATTAGAACACACTTTAATGTTGCCTTCTTAGGTGGCATGTAATGGTAGATACACAAATGTATAAAACAAAATTTTGACTTATTTGAATTTCATAAGCCGAACATGGTGATTCAAAGATTAGTAGGGTGATTGAGCTTCCAGAACTATTTCATGATTCCTAATCAGAATAACAAGATGTAAAAAATCTTGTAATGTGAATTGTATTAAATTTATGAGGTTGAAGATAAGGTTAGTGAATAAGAGACAAGTATTCCCCTGTTGCACTTAGTGAGTTATCACTTATCAGTTCCATTTCTTTGTGATTTCATTCCATCATAACAAATATGCCATAAAAGAAAGGCGATATATGGGATTGAGAGCAAAAATAAAAAGGAAAAACTATTGTAGCACCATAAGAGCATAAATACGGGTCAAAATTCCCTTCCTCGTCAATTTCATATGTAGAGCTAAACAAATAAATCTCTTTTCATGATTATGAAAAAAGGACACGGATTCTTACCAGCTTAGCATCTCCTCCTCTGTTGTAGTTGATGCAATTATAAAAGCCTGAAACACAATTAGTGAGATCATTATTAAATTGATGTTAAGGATTTTCAAGTTAAAGTTGTTTATTTTCTCACTATCTTTAAGAAGAAACATCAACCAATACTCACAGATCTGTCGAATTCTAACATGAAGCATCTTTTAACATCTTCTTTTGTAGGTTGGCAACTATATCTGTCACGCCTTGATTTCAGATCTGAATACATCATGAAATATTCTCTTTTCAAGTTATAAATCAATATGATAAGCATCTTAGCTCATTAATGGTTGGTAGAAATACTAAAGACCATACATGACCATACATGATGAAACAGAGTATATCAGGATGTACCACTAAGAAATCCTCCATTTAACCACTATCTGTCATATTTAGATTAATTAATCCCTGTATTAGACGGTTAAACCCATTAATATACAATACTAATTACATCTACAATGTGATCAATAATATTGGTTGCTTGTTTTGGTTATCTGTATTAGGGATAAAGTAACTGTGAGTGGTGAAATTAACCAAATATTTTATCACATGTTGAGGTGAAATTAACCAAATATTTTATCAAATTCAACCAAAATTTAACCTAAACCCTTAAATTCGACCTCACATTCAACAAAACATATCAACATTATCACTGAATAAGGCATCTAAATTGTATATATGAAGTAATTTCAAAAAAAAAAAACTAGGGTTTTACCTTTTTGGGGAAGAACCGAGCTAAGAGGCCGAGAGAGAGGAGAGCAGATGCGCCGGAGAAGAAGGAAAGTTGGACGGAGACGGGCGGCGCCGGCAATATCGACGGAAAAGAGGGCCGCCGACGAGGGAGATGGTCGCTCGTCGCCTTCTTTTTCTCACAGCGTGTTTTTTTTTTTCTTTTCTAAAATGGGTAGACGTCGATGGTGGTTTTTGGGTAACGAACACAGAAGACAGAAGGGAGGAAGAAGAAGCGAGAAGAATTATTCGGAGTCTCGATTTGGATCCCGCTAAAATGGAAGCGCAGGCGGCCAAACAAATATAAAACCCTAAACTTAAAAAGGCCAAAAACAATTAAAAAAAAAAAACCGGGAAACTGAAAAAGGCCAAAAAAAAATTAAAAAAAACGGAGGTAGAGGGACTCGAACTTGGGTACATTACATACTTAACCATCAGCTTTACCACTGGGCTGGGAATGCCTCATCCATACCCTTTTGGTCCACTAAAACTTTTAACCACTTCGTCTACCGTTTTATTATTATTATTATTAATATTATTATTATTATTATTATTATTCGAGTCTTAAATTTTTTTTTTTTTGATAAATTTTCTTACATATTTAACACACGAACAGTAAACTTTCTAAAAAGGGTCAACTTTCTAAAATTGGATTTTTGATGCATTTTTAATATAGCAACATAGTCCAAATAAAAAAAAATTCGCGCTGACCTCTCAGCTCGATCCCAGCCAGGGGCTCTGCCCTTTGGACCCCGCCAGGGGCGCTGCTCCCGGACCCCCGTTCGTTTAGGGGCTTCTCCTCTAAATAAAAATGTACTTTAAATCTTGAAAAACTTGAACAAGTGCACTCTTACACCATCCTAACTTGTTCAATATTCAACAAGATCACTTTTGGTCAACAATTTTAATCAAATTACACTTAAATAATGATGATATAAAATCACCAACAAACCTCCCCCATTTAAGTGTAATCCTGATTAAACTTAAAACAAAACATAAACAACAACAAATTGATGCATAAATGATGACGATGAGGATGATGATGATGATGACGATGACTATTGATAGTGTGATGGTGATGGTGATGGTGGCGGTGGTGGTGGTGATGGTGATTGTGATGGTGATGGTGATGGTGATGGTGGTGGTGTGGTGGTGGTGGTGGTGGTGGTGGTGATGATGATGGTGATGGTGACGGTGACGGTGACGGTGATGGTGATGGTGATGGTGATGATGGTGATGGTGATGATGGTGATGGTGATAGTGA
>NC_136433.1:38022500-38365000 GCF_052849685.1 Lactuca virosa | reverse complement strand
TGCCTTGTATGAAACATCGCAGGTACAGTTCCACTGATTTGTTGATGATTTCTGTTTGCCCGTCTGTCTGCGGGTGGTACGCAGTACTTCTCAGCAATTTGGTTCCTTGTAGCCTAAATAGCTCCTTCCAAAAAAGGCTCATAAAAACCTTGTCTCGGTCGGACACGATGGTGAATGGAATCCCATGATGACGGACAACTTCTTTAATGAAGACGGAGGCTATGGTGGTTGCTGAGAAGGGGTGTTTAAGGGCAATGAAGTGTGAATATTTTGTGAGCCTGTCCACAACCACCAGAATGGCATTGAATCCCTGTGAGTTGGGAATCCCTTCTATGAAATCCATAGACACTTCATCCCAAACTTAGGTGGGTATTGGTAGAGGTTGCAAGAGCCCTGCAAGATGTGTATGTAATGCCTTCTGGGACTGACAAACCCCACAATTTTGGACATGTTTCTGGACCGATTTCCTCATTCCAACCCAGAACCAATCAGCAGCCAATCTTTGATAGGTTCTAAGTTCCCCGGCATGTCCCCCAATGACCGAATCATGAAATTCGTTCAATAATTTGGACACAAATTCTGATTTATGGGGAATGACCATTCTGCCCTTATACAATAACCTTTTATTTTCAATGGAGTACCCATGATGTGCCTTGTCCCCGTTGGTTAACTCTTCTTTCACCTGTTGTATAAAGGGGTCCATTGCTATTTCCTTCTCCAATTCATCTATGGGAATTGACCACGTAGTTGTGATCACACCAAGTTCGGTGCTCATGGTAAACTCACGGGACAAGGCATCCGCAACCTTGTTGGTGGATCCCGGTTTATAGTGTATTTCAAAGTCAAATCCTAGTAGCTTGTACATCCACTTTTGATATTCTGGGCCTACTTCGCGCTGCTCCATTAGATACTTGAGGCTTCGTTGGTCCGTTTTGATCACGAAATGTCGGCCCATGAGATAATGCCACCATTTCTTGACAACTAAGACTATTGCCATCAACTTTTTTTCATAAATTGGCTTCATTCGATTTCTGACCCCTAACACTTGGCTATAATAGGCTATAGGATGACCATCTTGGATTAACACAACTCCTAAGCCCACCCCTGATGCATCCGTTTCAATCACAAAAGGCTTAGAAAAATTTGGCATTGCAAGTACTGGAGAATTGATAAGGGTTGTCTTGAGAGCATTAAAAGCATCTGTTGCTTGTGAATTCCACCCAAAACAGTCCTTCCTAAGCTGATCTGTAAGAGGGGGTGCAATGCTCGCGTACCCATATATAAATTTTCTATAATATCCGGTGAGTCCCAAGAATCCCCGAAGTTCTTTAATTGTTGTGGGGGTTGGCCATGCCTCCACTGCCTTGACCTTGTCATTATCAACAGCCACACCATGTTCAGAAATCACATGTCCCAGATATCCAACTCTGGACTTTCCCAATTCACATTTGCTAGGATTGGCGAATAGCTCGTATTTGTTCAATGTTTCTAAGACCACTTCCAAATGTGTGAGGTGTTGCTTTTCATTGCTGTTGTAGATTAGTATGTCATCAAAGAATACTAACACGAATTTTCGGAGATAGGGTCGGAATACCTCGTTTATAAGAGATTGGAAGGTGGTCGGGGCATTCGCGAGGCCAAAAGGCATCACCGTAAATTCGTAATGGCATTCATGTGTTCGAAAGGCTGTTTTAGGAATATCTTCTTTTCGCATCCTAATTTGATGGTAGCCTGATTTCAAGTCAAGTTTCGAGAAAACTCGAGACCCTTGGAGTTCGTCAAGTAACTCGTCTATGACAGGTATGGGAAACTTATCCTTAACGGTGACCTTGTTGAGATTTCGATAATCCACATAAAACCTCCATGATCTGTCTTTTTTTTTAACAAGGAGGACCGGGCTCGAGAAAGGGCTTATAGAATGTTGGATGATCCCCGACTTAAGCATATCTTGTAATAACTTCTCCATTTCTGTCTTTTGAGAGTGGGAGTATCGATATGGACGCACCGAAACAGGCTTTGTTCCTTCCTTCAGCTGGATCGTGTGTTGATGATTACGAAGGGGGGGGGGGGTAAGCCTCCCTTCCATGAGAAAACTGCAGTATACTTCTTGATAAGCCCTTGCAGATATCTTGGACATTGAGGTAAGGGTTCTTGGGCATCTTGTTCTTCAACCTGGTTGAGTTGAACCATGAATCCACCACCTACTGACCCTATTGTTCTTATCATAGTTTTTAGGGACACCTTGGCTCGCTCCAATGCCGGGTCGCCTTTCAGAGTGACAGTGTGCCCTCCGACTTGGAATTTCATCACTTGGATCCTCCAGTTTGTGGTAACAGCACCCAATTTTTCTAGCCACTGAATTCCCAAGATGACATCAGAATTACCCAACGTGAGAGGTAAGAAATCTTCCTTAATTCCAAGTCCTTGAACCTACAACAAAACCCCTTGGCACTTTCCTTGCCCTGTAACCGTCATCCCAGTTCCGAGTGATACTCTGAATCCTTTAGTTGGCGCAATGGGTATGTTTAACCTTTCCACGACATCTAAGGACAAGAAATTATTGATGGGTTTTTGAGCATTCTAACACTTTCTAAGTGTACATGCAACCCTAATAACCTTGAATCTATGTTTTCTCTATATACATGCAAATTGCTTTTTCAAGGTTATTTCCTAACTAGCATGGCATGGGGATTACATAAAACATAAAAACTAGTAGAAATACATACCTTGTTGTTGCTTGGATTCCTTCAAGACTTTGTGAGCCTAGCACCCCAAATGCTGTGCCTCAAATGCTTCACACAACACCACAAGACTTGGAATAACTTGAGAGAATACTTCTAGCACTCAAAATCGGTTATGCCCTCTCTAGTAACACTAGGTCCACTAGTTCACGATTTTGCTAGCCATAGGGTTCCTTTTATAGTGTTGTCACAATTAGGGTTTACACATGAATGCCCTTAATTGTCATGACTCTTGATTTCTCATGACCCATGGGTTTGTAACTCCCATGGACTATCCATGGAGCTCCATATGGTTATAACCAAACCCATAAACCATGGATCATTAATCCACCATAAAAGAATTGATGATTGTCATAATCAACCCTATATATTTAATTAGTCTCACTTTGATCACCAAATTAATACTAGATTAATACTTGATCAATACTAATTAAATAATACTATTATTAATATATTAGAACTTATAATATATTAATAATCATAAGTGCCTTATTCTCTCATTTAGTCTATCCAAGTATTGCAATGCCATGCAACCCAAATGGACCATGCCGGGTCGGGTCAAGTACATACCAAATAAAGTTATGGACTTAGACACTATATCCAACAGTCTCCCACTTGGATAAGTCTAATAACTATATTTGCAAATATGACTTCAAAATCCGACTAGCAATCGTAGCTCTTTCAAAGTCTCTCGGAACTGAGATGATGATGATACGCCATTTAAGATAAGTGATCATATAATCCTCTGTTCTCATGATATCAGCCGGACAAACACATGGAACATGGTCTTACTTATTGTCCAGCATTTGTTTCTCGATCTCTGATTTGTTTCGACATAGAACTAAATTGAACACATCAATTAGGTTCTGACCGGGCCCGGTACATAAGTCAAAACCAAATCATCGAGGGGCCCAGATATCGCTTCTATTTCTAGAAGGAACAGATAAACTTCGACTGATATGCTTGTACTAACTACTTGTTGAATTACTCACAAAGGCACGTTTTATGACATCGAGTTACCAATGCGTTTTCGTGCAATCAATGAATAACCAACTCGTAGTCAACAACTCATATCTCTAGGTTTGAAGATTTATATGATATTACCGTCTCACGATCACTCGAGATAAATTCCATGAAGTGATGCAAGTGAGCGTGGGTTGGATCCAATACTCAGCCCTTATGAGTACTCATGAATGTTGTAGCAACCATTGCACTGTCCAAAGCACTTTTAGACAAATCATACAAGCCAAATTCATGACAGTCTTAAATCAATACTTACTTCCAAAGTTTGACTGACTGTGGATGATTTGAATAATAACATAATTATTCTGGAAGTAAAAACATGCAAAATTGAAACATAGTAAACAATCAACACAAGATAGTAACACCTTACTCATAAATAAATAACAACTTTTATTTATCATCAAATGTCAATTACATTTTACAAGTTTCAGGAATCTAATTATTGAAACTAATATCATCCTTCAGCCCAATGTGCCTCGCATGCTGTAAATGCTTAACCCTGCTCAGTCCCTTCGTGAGGGGATCTGTCGGGTTCTCATCTGATGATACCCTCTTAGCCACGAGGAGTCCTTCTTCTATTCGATGTCTGATGAAATGGTATTTTCTGTCAGTGTGTCTAGATCTCCCGTGATCTCTCGGTTCCTTAGCCAAAGCAACCGCACTTTCGCTGTCACATAAAATTTCCATTGGCTCCTTTATAGCTGGTACAACTCCAAGGTCTTCGATGAAGTTCTTTAGCCATATCGCCTCCTTAGCTGCTTCACTTGCTGCTATGTACTCTGATTCACAAGTAGAATCAGCTACTGTCTCCTGCTTGGAACTTTTCCAAGTAATTGCCCCTCCATTTAGGATAAAGACCCAGCCTGACTGAGAGCGGAAATTATCCCTATCAGTCTGGAAGCTAGCATCGCTATATCCTTCCACTCTCAAGTCATCACTGCCTCCGAGGGTAAGGACCCAGTCCTTAGTCCTCCGCAGATACTTGAGAATGTTCTTTACCGCTGTCCAGTGTGCCTTGCCAGGGTTCCCTTGATATCTACTGACCATGCTCAAAGCAAAGGCCACATCAGGGCGAGTACAAGTCATAGCATACATGATCGAGCCCACAGCGGAAGCATATGGTATATGACTCATCTCAGCTATCTCAGCCTCTGTACTCGGACTCTGAGTCTTACTTAGCTTGGCATTACTCTGGATTGGTAATTCTCCTTTCTTGGAATCTTGCATACTGAACCTCTTCAGTACCTTATCCACATAAGTACTCTGACTAAGTCCAATTAGTCTCTTACTCCTATCTCTCAGTATCCTTATCCCTAGGATATAGGCAGCTTCCCCAAGGTCCTTCATAGCGAAACACTTCCCAAGCCAGGACTTAACCTCCTGCAAGGTTAGGACGTCGTTTCCTATGAGAAGTATGTCATCCACATACAACACCAAGAAGCTAACTATGCTCCCACTAGCCCTGACATACACACAAGACTCATCCTCACTCCTAGAAAAGCCAAACTCTTTGACTTTCTCATCAAAGCAAAGATTCCATCTGCGAGATGCTTGTTTCAATCCATAAATGGATTTATCAACCTTACACACTCTATTAGGGTATCTTGTATCGACAAAACCCTCTGGTTGAGCCATGTAAACATCCTCAGCCAACTTTCCATTAAGGAAAGCGGTTTTGACATCCATTTGCCATATTTCATAATCATGAAATGCAGCTATGGCTAACAATACTCTAATAGACTTAATCTTAGCTGATGACTTCCCACTCTGTTAGATGATGACTTCCTGTGTTGTTGGGAGCGTAATTTTCCTTCTGCTTTAATCGCTAGGGACATCGCATGGTCTAAGGATATGGGCTCTAATAAACGGACCTCGTCCCTCATCTCCTCTTGGAGCCCATTAACAAAATGGCCCATGGTGACATCGTCTGGTAAGACGCATAATGGGGCTAATAACTCGATGAAGGATCTTTGATACTCCTGAACCGACCCGGTTTGAGTTAGGGCTAGCCATTGCTCGTAAATCGTACCTGCGTTCATCGGCCGAAATTGCCGGAGTAAGAGCGATTTCATCTCGTTCCACCGTGTAATAGGTCGTCGTTTGTGTTCCCATTGAAACCAGAGTAGCGCATCACCTTCAAACGCCACCACCACAACTTCCACCTTGTCTGTTTCCGAGAGTTTATAGAAGTTGAAGAACCGTTCTGCTCTTAAAATCCACCCGTCTGGGTTCTCTCCACTGAATAGGTGTAACGCCCGCGTTTCCTGCTTGGCGTAATTATAAAATATGTATTTACGTCGGTCGGCGATTGTAACATTTTATGAATAAGTGAAAGATAATTATTCGAGTATATATGTTTATATAAATGTGATTTATTTATAAATTATGTGTATATTTGTGTAAAAGCTCATTTTTAAAATTTAATAAATAGGGCTAAATAGAAGTTTAAAAAAATCATTTAGAATACTAATCTAAATGAAAGCGGTAGAGACCGTAACTATTAGCCCGTCGATATAAAGAACAAAAATAAATATATATTATATATATTTTCGAGATATAACTCCCGAAAATAACTGTCTACGTATATTTTACGACGTTAATAATAAATTATAAAATTTGATATGTTGTAAAATAATATCTATTATATGTTTGGTAATATGTTTGATTCATATATTATATTGATTTGATATTTGATAATTATTATCACTAATTTTTTTAAGACTTTGACAATATATATATATTATTAAACGTTTATGTATATACATCAAGTAAGCATGTAAACATGCATGTGATATTTATATTAACCAAAATATGTAGAAACGTAAATTCATGCATATATATTAATTCATAATTAATATTTATGGGAAGTTATGACGTGTTACCTTACAAAGAAAAAAAGGTATAAGTGTTCATTAAAGAAAATATATGTTTTGTTTAAGATAAGAACACAGGAGTCAACATAAATCATATATGTATCATTTTTTTATTTAGTGTCGGTCTTTAAAAATACGTGTCAATATTTTGAGTAACTAAGCTTTTATTATTGCACAGATCATTTAATGTATGAATCCAAAACTCTTATTATAAATAGGAGTATGATCGTGAGTTTTAAGCATTACCATTCAAACATATATTTTAGAAAGAAATAATAGAAAATATTTGGAAGAAGGGAATCGAGAAGTTACTCTCAAACTTAATTACGATATACATCGGTTGAGTAAGGTGAGTGTATAGTCACTTTCATCTTACACATAGATATGAAGTATTTTCTATAAAATATGTGCTATGTGTATACATATTGATTGTTTATTTGAGTTGGGTGTTGAATGAATGTTTTATACAGGTTTTAAAATGATTTAAACTGTATATGTATTTTTATCTACAAATATGTTGGGTATAACATGGGTAGATGAAATAGTTGATGTGTGTTAAAATGATGAGAGGCCTCGATGTTATTGTGATCCAGTCATCTAGTGGAGTATGGATGACGACCACGGACTTTTCTAGACAGTCCAGTGCAACGATGGCAGGCTCGCAACCTGTAGGTGTTAATGAACTTGGGTGTTCATTTGTTGTACTCCATCCCCCACATGGTTGCCTTATTTGACATAAATTGCTGGGAAACCCCCAAAGCAGTGTTGTCACCCCGATAAAAATCCTTAGACTAAGTCCCTTGTGATAGTTGTTTTAGGGACGTAAAGTGAGGATAACGGGAATAGGTAATCGGGTTATTGTTGTTTGATAAAATTAATAAATTTATTTATTATGGGTTGAAAACTCTATATGCTCACCAGGCTCCCAAGCCTGACCCACTCAGTTTTCTTTGTAATACAGGTAGTGGCGCGAGAGCATAAGTTGAATGACTTTTCAAGATATTTTGATTATAGGCCTGTAGTGAATATAACTGTTGTAAGGCTTATAATGTGCCGTTTATGCTTTTGGTGTGTATCGGAACATGACATCCCGAGTTTTGTTATATAATGAAAATATATTTCTTTAAGAAATGCTTTGGTAAATCTTATTTTATCATATTTCGTTTTGGGAACAAATTCCGCAACTCTTTTAATCAAAGGATTACTCTGAAATTATTTTAAAAACATAAATTAAACCGGTCTTTTCTGGTCGTGAATTTGGGGATGTCACAGTTGGTATCAGAGCATCAGTTTAAGCGAACTAAGAATTTGTAGGATTTCTAGACTTAAACTTAGAATGCTAAGTGATGATCGTGAGATGAGTGTCTACCATATTTTAGACACGAGCACTAGAATATTTTAGGAAAATGCCTAAAATGATTTTATGTGCTAAATGCTATATGTTTGCCATATATGATATTATTTGTTCGGATTTATGGTCTGTTGCCGACCGGATCTGGAAACCTTATGTGTGTAGGATTCTAAGCGTATGCCTACGATATTAGAACTAGAATATAAACGTTTCGGGGTGATTAGAAGAATCTAAATATCGATCGTGAATAAAGATCTAAATTCACCTTATTCGGTGTATAGATCAAAAATGGCAAGAACACGAAGTGGAGTTGGAAACGCAAACGGAAACGGGAATCAACAGCCGCAACCCCCAATACTTGAGCAAGTACCTGTTGCAGGAGCTGCACCTGAGCCAATGACGATGGCTGGAGTACAAGCAATGATGCTGATGATGTTGGATCGCCAAATGGAGGAGACAAGGCGATTACTACAACAGAATAGGGAAGAAACTACGATACATGTTGAACAGCCCGAATTGAATGAAGGGCAATCAGAAGGAGGGAACTACAGTGGGACTGTTGGTCAAGCCAACCCACCGATAGTTAGACGAAACAACCAGGATGGAGGAGGTGATGGACGTGGATGCAAATACAAAGACTTCATGGCATCTAAACCACCGTGTCTATCTGGAAGTCCGACACCGGTGGAAGTCATGAATTGGATCTCCGAAATGGAGACGATGTTTGAAAGTTGTGAGTGCAGCAATAAACAAAAGACCGCACTTGCAATTCCTCTGTTAAAATCTGGTGTATTGAGCTGGTGGAAGTTACTAGCTGATTTGATGCCCAAGGGAGAAGCTAGCAAGATGTATTGGGAAGTCTTTGTGGTACAACTGAAATTGCAATATTGCTCTGAGCAGGATCTTCTGGAAATCAACAATGAGTTCCAGAATTTGAAGAAGGGAAAGATGAGTGTCACTGAATACGCTGCTAGTTTTACGGAAAAGATGAAGCTTATTCCTTACCTAGTTCCAACTGAACTCTCCAAGGTCAACAAGTTTGCCCTCGGATTACCAGCGGACTTTGGTCCGATGGTCAAGCAAGCAACCACTTTGAAAGCCGCCATCTGGGCTGCTAAGAATGTTGAGACCCAGATCAGAGAGACGGGTCTGGAGAGGGTAGAAGTTGGCGAAAAAAGAAAGTTTGAAGGAACTTCAGGTTCCAACAAGAAAAGCAAATTTTCAAAGTCTAATTCGAATAAGTTTGGAGGAAGAGGAGGAGGCGAAGCGAAATGGTGTGAAAAGTGCAAGAAAAAGCACTCTGGGAAATGTAGTGAGGGGGTGACTTGCTACAAATGTGGAAAGACTGGGCATTATGCCAATGAGTGTCCGTCCAACAAGAGGGTATGCTTTGGATGTAACGAGGAAGGGCACGTTTTGAAAGACTGTCCGAAAAAGAAGGACGCAGCAAAACCCAATCTTCCACCAAAGCCGAAGGCGAGAGCCTTTCAGATGACACTTGAAGCTGCGAAAGAAGAAGTTGATGTCGCTTCAGGTACCTTTCTCGTAAACGAATTGCCTGCCCAAATTTTGTTTGATTCTGGAGCCAATTACTCCTTTATTTCGCATGAATTTGGTAGAAAACTAGCTTTGCCTGTTGATAGACTAGTTAATGCTTTATTAGTCGAGGTTGCTAGTGGCAAGTTTGTACCTGTTAGCCATCGCATGAAAAACATCTTCATTGATTTGAATGGGAATAAGTTCCACGAGGAATTATTGCCTATCGAGCTAAATGGTTTTGACATCGTGCTGGGAATGGATTGGCTTAGCGCCAATGATGCCGAAATATTGTGCAGGAAGAAGATAGTAAAAGTAAACCCGCCAGGGAAAGAGTCGTTTATGGTGTATGGAGACAAACGCAGAGTAAACTCTGGAATCATTTCCCTAATGAAAGCCAGAAAGTGTTTGACCAAGGGATGTACATCATATCTAGCATTCGTGATCGATGCAAAGAAGGATAAAAAGGAGGTGCAGAGTATACCAGTGGTGTGTGACTATCCCGAAGTCTTTCCCGAAGATCTTCCTGGATTACCGTCTGATAGACAAGTGGAGTTCAGAATTAACTTGTTACCAGGAACGACGCCAATAGCAAAAGCACCGTATCGATTAGCACCAACAGAGATGAAAGAGCTTATGACACAACTTCAGGAATTATTGGACAAAGGTTTTATTCGACCTAGTTCATCACCCTGGGGAGCTCCGGTGTTATTCGTAAAGAAGAAAGATGGGAGCATGAGAATGTGCATCGATTACAGAGAGCTGAATAAGGCAACAATAAAGAACAAGTACCCGTTGCCAAGGATTGATGATCTGTTCGATCAGTTGCAAGGTTCGAGCTACTTCTCGAAGATCGATCTTAGGTCAAGATATCATCAACTAAAGGTGAGAGAGCAGGATATTGAGAAGACTGCATTCAGAACACGATATGGACACTACGAGTTTTTGGTTATCTTATTTGGACTAACCAATGCTCCAGCAGCTTTCATGGATTTAATGAACAGGGTTTGTAAACCATTCCTAGATAAATCCGTGATAGTGTTCATAGATGATATTTTGATTTATTCAAAAAGCAAGCAGGAGCATGAAAAGCATCTGCGTGAAGTGCTAGAAGTTTTGAAAAAGGAGAAGTTATATGCAAAGTTCTCCAAATGTGAATTTTGGATTCAAGAAGTCCAATTTTTAGGTCATGTGGTTAACCAAGAAGGAATAATGGTTGACCCAGCAAAGATTAAAGCTGTGATGAAGTGGGAACAACCGAAAAGTCCTACGTAGATCCGAAGCTTTCTAGGATTAGCTGGATATTATCGAAGATTTATCCAAGGCTTTTCTTCGATAGCTGCTCCATTGACAGCTTTGACCCACAAGGGAACTACTTATGCTTGGAGTGAGAAGCATAAGGAAGCATTCAAGAAGCTAAAGAAGAAATTATGTGAAGCACCGATTCTTTCTCTACCCGACGGAGTTGAAGACTTTGCTGTCTATAGCGATGCGTCTGGTGTTGGGTTGGGTTGTGTTTTGACCCAAAGAGAAAAGGTGATAGCGTATGCATCTCGACAGTTGAAAGAGCATGAAAAGAACTACCCCACTCATGATCTGGAGTTGGCAGCGATAGTATTTGCTCTAAAGATATGGAGACATTACCTCTATGGAACGAAGTGCACACTTTTCACTGATCATAAGAGTCTTCAATATCTCTTTAATCAGAAAGAATTGAACATGAGGCAACGACGCTGGCTGGAGTTACTCAAGGACTACGACTGTGAAATACTTTACCACCCTGGTAAAGAAAATGTTGTTGCTGATGCTCTTAGTCGGAAGGTAAACCTTGAAAAGAAAAGGGCAAGAGCATTGAGAATTGAAGTTATCTCGACAATTGTGGAAAGTATAAAGAAAGCTCAGGAGGAAACTTCAGAGAAAAATGACCGAAAAGAAGAACGTTTGGGCAAAACGTTAGTGTTCGGTACAAACGACCAAGGGTTAAAGGTATTCCAAGATAGGATTTGGGTACCTAAGACAGGAGGAATAAGAGATCTTCTGATGGAAGAAGCTCACAAAACCATGTACTCAATTCATCCCGGCAGCACTAAAATGTATAGGGACCTAAAACCCTATTATTGGTGGCCGACGATGAAGCTTGATGTTGCAAAGTATGTGGCCGAGTGTGTGACATGTGCGAGAGTGAAGGAACAACATCAGAAACCATATGGGAGTTTAGAACCTTTACCTGTACCCATGGGTAAATGGGAAGACATCACTATGGATTTTGTCACTAAACTGCCCAGAACAAAGAATGGTCACGACATGATTTGGGTGGTCGTTGATCGTTTCACTAAGAGTGCGCACTTCATAGCTACCAATGAGAAATGGTCTATGGATAAGCTTGCGAATTCTTACGTGAAGGAAATTGTGAGGCTTCATGGTGTTCCCTTAACGATTGTATCGGATCGTGACAGCCGTTTCACCTCAAGGTTTTGGAAAAGTCTACAAGAGGAATTGGGTACAAAGTTGTGTTTGAGTACAACTTACCATCCACATACTGATGGTCAGAGCGAACGGACGATACAAACACTTGAAGATATGCTGAAAGCATGTACCCTGGAATTCCTAGGCAACTGGGATGAACATTTGCCTTTGGTATAATTTTCCTATAATAATAGTTTCCACTCAAGCATCACGATGGCACCTTACCAAGCTTTGTATGGAGAAAAGTGTCGAACGCCGTCATGTTGGCTTGAAGCTGGGGAAAAGCAGTTTATGGGACCCGAGATAGTTCATAAAACTGCTGAAAAACTGAAAGTGATTAGGGAAAGGTTGTTAGCAGCTCAGGATCGTCAAAAGAGCTATGCTGACAAGAAAAGAAAATCGATGACATTTGAAGTTGGAGATTCGGTTTTGCTTAAAGTCTCACCGTAGAAGGGACTTATAAGATTTGGCAAAAGGGGAAAGTTGAGTCCAAGGTTTATTGGACCGTTTAAAGTTCTTCAGAGGATTGGGAATCAAGCTTACAAACTAGAATTACCAGAAGAACTAGAAGGTATTCATAACACTTTCCACGTGTGTTATTTGAGGAAGTTCACGGGAGAAGTTCCCGGCATAATTCCAATTTCTGAGTTAAGGTTGGATGAAAACAAGAGGTTAATCGAAGAACCAGAAGCAATCGTTGACCGTAAGACTAAGAAGTTGCGACACAAGATGGTCGATTTAGTGCTTGTGCGATGGAAACATACGAATGGGCCAAATCTCACCTGGGAAACGGAGAGTGACATGATGAGTCGCTATCCGCATTTGTTTGCTGATGTATGATTCCGGGGACGGAATCATCCTAAGGGGGAGATAATTGTAACGCCCGCGTTTCCTGCTTGGCGTAATTATAAAATATGTATTTACGTCGGTTAGCGATTGTAACATTTTATGAATAAGTGAAAGATAATTATTCGAGTATATATGTTTATATAAATGTGATTTATTTATAAATTATGTGTATATTTGTGTAAAAGCTCATTTTTAAAATTTAATAAATAGGGCTAAATAGAAGTTTAAAAAAAATCATTTAGAATACTAATCTAAATGAAAGCGGTAGAGACCGTAACTATTAGCCGGTCGATATAAAGAACAAAAATAAATACATATTATATATATTTTCGAGATATAACTCCCGAAAATAACTGTCTACGTATATTTTACGACGTTAATAATAAAGTATAAAATTTGATATGTTGTAAAATAATATCTATTATATGTTTGGTAATATGTTTGATTCATATATTATATTGATTTGATATTTGATAATTATTATCACTAATTTTTTTAAGACTTTGACAATATATATATATATATATATATATATATATATATATATATATATATATATATATATATATATATATTATTAAACGTTTATGTATATACATCAAGTAAGCATGTAAACATGCATGTGATATTTATATTAACCAAAATATGTAGAAACGTAAATTCATGCATATATATTAATTCATAATTAATATTTATGGGAAGTTATGACGTGTTACCTTACAAAGAAAAAAAGGTATACGTGTTCATTAAAGAAAATATATGTTTTGTTTAAGATAAGAACACAAGAGTCAACATAAATCATATATGTATCATTTTTTTATTTAGTGTCGGTCTTTAAAAATACGTGTCAATATTTTGAGTAACTAAGCTTTTATTATTGCACAGATCATTTAATGTATGAATCCAAAACTCTTATTATAAATAGGAGTATGATCGTGAGTTTTAAGCATTACCATTCAAACATATATTTTAGAAAGAAATAATAGAAAATATTTGGAAGAAGGGAATCGAGAAGTTACTCTCAAACTTAATTACGATATACATCGGTTGAGTAAGGTGAGTGTATAGTCACTTTCATCTTACACATAGATATGAAGTATTTTCTATAAAATATGTGCTATGTGTATACATATTGATTGTTTATTTGAGTTGGGTGTTGAATGAATATTTTATACAGGTTTTAAAATGATTTAAACTGTATATGTATTTTTATCTACAAATATGTTGGGTATAACATGGGTAGATGAAATAGTTGATGTGTGTTAAAATGATGAGAGGCCTCGATGTTATTGTGATCCAGTCATCTAGCGGAGTATGGATGACGACCACGAACTTTTCTAGACAGTCCAGTGCAACGATGGCAGGCTCGCAACCTGTAGGTGTTAATGAACTTGGGTGTTCATTTGTTGTACTCCATCCCCCATATGGTTGCCTTATTTGACATAAATTGCTGGGAAACCCCCAAAGCAGTGTTGTCACCCCGATAAAAATCCTTAGACTAAGTCCCTTGTGATAGTTGTTTTAGGGACGTAAAGTGAGGATAACGGGAATAGGTAATCGGGTTATTGTTGTTTGATAAAATTAATAAATTTATTTATTATGGGTTGAAAACTCTATATGCTCACCAGGCTCCCAAGCCTGACCCACTCAGTTTTCTTTGTAATACAGGTAGTGGCGCGAGAGCATAAGTTGAATGACTTATCAAAATATTTTGATTATAGGCCTGTAGTGAATATAACTGTTGTAAGGCTTATAATGTGCCGTTTATGTTTTTGGTGTGTATCGGAACATGACATCCCGAGTTTTGTTATATAATGAAAATACATTTCTTTAAGAAATGCTTTGGTAAATCTTATTTTATCATATTTCGTTTTGGGAACAAATTCCGCAACTCTTTTAATCAAATGATTACTCTGAAATTATTTTAAAAGCATAAATTAAACCGGTCTTTTCTGGCCGTGAATTTGGGGATGTCACAATAGGGGCAGGTCTAATTTCCGAAATCGCCAATTTGTTCCACCACCATACTTATCTCCTGAACCCCCGCTACCACCGGACCCACCACCGCTCTTCGGAGTTCCCTTCGGAGTTTCATCTTCTCTTTTGATGAAGCTTCCAGACTCAGAGATGGTATTTTTAATGGTTTCTGTGGCTATATCGGTAAACCTTTTGGTAAGTGCTTCCATTTGTTCTGAGATCTGAGATGAGAGTTGCACCTTAAGATTATCTTGTAAATTTGCCATTGTCTCCTTCATTTATTCAATCTATTCTTCAACCACCTCCACTCTAACCCCCACCGTATCAGTCTTTGGTGGAACCATTTCTTACTCCAAGGAAGAACGTGCTCTGATACCACTTTGTAATTAACTAGCTTGCAATGTATAAAAGAACTCAAGATAACTGTTGTATTGATTTCTTAAATAATGAAAAGGGATATAAGCTGAAAACTACAGGAACAATGCAATAAGAGGAAAAGTGGATAAAATTAGCAATTCGAGAAGCTAATGATCTCCCAAAAGAAAGAAACTTCTAATATTCTCGCATGATCCCCTCCAGGTCATTTTGCAGACCTTATATTCAGTGATGACAACCTTTAATGACCATATTGCCCCTGTTCTGTACCCACGATTGTTGCCACCTGCTGGTTGGTTGTGGTCCCCCTCTGATTGTGACCCTTTTGTTGTTTTTTCCTCCTGTACGTAAATTGAATTGGTGGGTGCACCACAGATTGTTAAAAAAAAATTTCAATATTGTTACAACAACAAAAAAAATCTGCCAAATATTGTTAAAAAACTGCACTATTGAAGCTGTCAAAATAGTATAAAAAAACTGTCAACAAAAATCTGCCAAATATTGCTTAAAAAACTGCAATATTGTTAAAAAAAATTGCAATATTAAAGTTGTCAAAACTACCAAAAAACTGCCAAAACAATAATAAAAAGCAGTAAATAAAAACAATAAACATTGTTCTTTTACATCAAGCATTTGTATCGATTCATGCAACCTAAAAATCATCCAAAACAGCAAATAAAAACAACAAATATCGTTCCACTACATCAAACATTTAACTAATACACACAAAACACCAAATATTTTTCCATTATCCGCAAGCTCATTTCCAAAATGCTATCCACTTCCAAAATGCCATCCAATCCATAAGCTTTTGCTGTCCAAAAAAATTAATATTAAAAGATCACATCAAAAATTCAATATAAAACCATAAGAAAAATACATTTCAATTGATGTTGTCGGTACAAATATTAAGTTTGTTTGCAAAATCTGAAATAGAAGTTATATTTTGTTAAAACCATGAGAAGAAAAATACCTTTCAAACCGAACCATTTTAAGAAAAATACCTTTCAAACCGAACCGCGATCACCCTGTTATAAACCACTCTTGTTGTCTTCTTTCTTTTTGTATCCTATGATCAGAATCATGTCCCCTCATAACTCTAACGATTTTTTTCCTCTTCAATTTCTGCCAATTCTTGTTTCTCATCGCTTGAGTTCATGATGCCGTTCAAGATATGAAGATCAATTTGTCCCAGATTTGTTTAAAATCAATCAATTTTACGAACCCCAGGTCTCCAGCATCTTTGTTTCTAATATCCCCTGTTTACATAATATGATGTCAAACAAACCCTTATCCAGCCCCTGTTTAGAACGGGTATAACCAATTACACCAAATCAATTCTTTTCAGAAATCCAATTCTCCAGGGAAGAAGAAACATCAGGGAAGCATCTCAGGAGAAGTAATTAAATATTTAAAATAAAAAAAAAAAAAAAAAACCTGCAAAACTTGAGAGGTTGGAAGCAGTAACAGAGTTGCTCGGGTTTTGGTTTAGAATTTTTGGGGCTTAGGTTAAAGCCTTAAAGGGCAGGATGGTAAAAATGAGGTAAAAGAAACGTGGTTTAAAAGTATGCTATTTAATTTAAAATGATGGATAAATAATGGGAAAATGACATAAAAGCCCTTAAGTTTTCACAAAAATATCGGTTTTACCCTTGGACGTGTTTTATGTCCAGTAAAGCCCGATGTTTTGTTTAATTTGTTCATTTTTACCCTTGTAGCCGGTTTTCAGGTAACCTACCGGTTACCTAATGCCAGTAAAACCCTTGAATTTTCAAAAATGTTCAGATTTACCCTTAAGTTTTTCAAAAATGTTCGGATTTACCCTTACATTGATTGTTGTTGTTGTTATTATTATTATTATTATTATTATTATTATATAAAAATATTTTATACATACATTTTTAAATGTATAAAAATATTTTATACACACATTTTTAAATGTATAAAAATATTTTTACTAATATAAATATATTTTTAAAAATATATGTACTTGTATTTAGTATTTATATACATTTGAAAACCCTAAATCTTCATCTATAATTGTTGAATCGAACAGAAAAAGCTTGATAAAGTAAAAAATGTCGTCAATGACTGATTTTGCAAAAACAAATGCTTCAGATCAATATAAAAAATGATCCATTTCGTGATCTTTTTTTGTGAACTTACAACAAACATAAATGAAGTTTACACTCGTATTTGACATTTCGTTATCAATTTTTGAGATAAAAATAGTTAATGAATGATTTTAAGTTGATAATACTTAATTTTTACAGTGATCAAGTGTTTTTGTCAAGAGTTTTTTTAATTATATTATGTATTTTCCATTTACGAGTGTTATTTGTTGATCATTTATTGTTCTCTACTCACTATTAACCTAATATAGTTGAATATTAGAGGTTTTTTCAAATTTTATACTAAATCTTATCTGTAATCGAGTGTTTTTATTGAGGTTTTCTAATTACGAGGGTTTTATAATTGTTACGTTATGTTTTTAATTAACGAATATTTATTTTGCTTATCTATTTAGTATGATGTTTGATAATAAATACATATTTATACTTGATAATATGTACAAATACATATAATTATATCTTTTATATAATATAAACCATATAAATATGTATTTTTATATTTATATGTATATAATATATTTTTCTATGAAATAAATATATATTTATACTTATACCTACTAAATACAAATAAATACATTTTTAAAAATGTGTGTATAAAATATTTTTATACATTTAAAAATGTATTAAAAATAATAATAATAATAATAATATGTATAAAAATGTATTAAAAACGTATGAAAATTTTTTATTCATTTAAAAATGTATGTAAAAAATATTTTTATACAATTAAAAATGTATTAATAATAATAATAATAATAATAATAATAATAATAATAACAATCAAAGTAAGGGTAAATCCGAACATTTTTGAAAAACTTATAGGTAAATCCGAACATTTTTGAAAATTCAAGGGCTTTACTGGCATTAGGTAACCTAGGTAACCAGTAGGTTACCTGGAAACCGGCTACAAGGGTAAAAATGAACAAATTAAACAAAACTTCGGGCTTTACTGGACATAAAACACGTCCAAGGGTAAAACCGACATTTTTGTGAAAACTTAAGGGCTTTTATGTCATTTTCCCATAAGTAATTATAGACAAAAATGCAAAACTTATTACATTGTATGTATTTTTTTTTTGGTTTTGGTCTATATTTTAATTTTTTTGGATCGGTGGTCATTTTGATCATATTTATTGATTTTGGTCGTTCGGAAATGTCCTTTTGATTTTTTTTGTTTTTTCTATTTAACTTAAAGGAAAAAAAATAAGTAATTAATTTGAGCTCTCTCTCTCTCTCTCTCTCTCTCTCCAACCATCCATTCAAAAAAAAAACTCAAATCCGTTTTCTCCTATTCCATGCCTACTGTACGAATCGATTGTATGTATGTATGTATGTGACTACATTGGGTTTGATTTCTTGGTTAAGCATTTCAGTAACCACAAACACAGCTAACATGCATCCCTTCCCCCCCCCCCCCCAAAAAAAAAAAAAAAAAAAAAGAAACTTCATATGATCTTGAGTTTTCTGATGCAGATTTAGCCATTACAAATTCAACCTTAACCACTTGTCAGATCATAATGGATCATAGTACCTCCACCGGAAAGGTAAACTCAAAAACCATAGTTCCAATTCACAGTACAAATCCAACCTTAACATATGTATATTCATCATTATAATTTCCATCCCTCATAGTTTGCGGATTCTTCTAGTTTTTGATCGAGATCTCTCCCTGCGTTTCTATATGAAATCGATTTAGGGTTTTTTTTATCCACCACGAAACAGAGAAAAGGCAGAAGGGATAAATGGCAGTGGCAGTCGGAGGTGGTGGGAAAAAGCATAAGTCGGTTCAAACCTCTACTCGTGGGGGAGAGAGAGAGAGAAGGTTGAGGTCTCCAATGCAAATGCAAATCGATTAATGGGATGAACACCCACACATAAATTGATTTCCAAAAATGAAAAAATACATACATACACATAGTGAAATCAATGAAAACCTATATGACATCTAAAGGGGGTCTTCAATATCTATCGCTACCTCCTGAAAATTCATTTTCTATCGAGGTGCAATCGAAAGAAATCTACATGAAAGAGGGTATGAGATCAAGAAACAAATCTACATGTGTGTTTATGATATACCGATGGATGAAAGTAGAAAAAGAAAAGAACGTGTTGTGTGTGTGTTGTGCGTCAGTTATAAACCATAAAAAAAGAAAGAAAATAAATCAGATGCGTGAGTTGGGATAATGTCACTATAGCACATGAAACTTTTTCGATTTGGCTAATTTGGTCATTAAAGTTTTTTTGGTACATTAGACCATTAAACTCGTATATGACCTATTAATTTACTCATTTTCCATACTTTTCAACGGTTTCCCGGTTGACATTTTATATATGTCAATTAATATATATTTTTTGGCTAATCTGATGCCACATGAGATATGTCACGTCAATAAATGATATGCGAAGCTTAAAGCCTTTTGTATTCAGCTATCAAACTTCACTCGTCTTCATTATTCAGCTGTAAAAGAAACTGATTTAGGGTTTGTGAAGCATTTTTGTGATCGAGCTGAAGAACCAAAGAAGTCGCAGCAATGGCACAATCGGAACCTAATGGAGTGTTTGCGATGGTGGAACTCAACTACCAAGGGGTATTTAATCGAAATCATTTCTCTTACACTGGTGGTGTGAAAACCATGTTCACTGATGTCGACTTTTCTTCTATGACTTATTCCGAGTTTGTGACCTTCTGCGAACATTTCATGCATGAAGAGTGTAAAAAGTTTTACTACTGTGAACCAGGCAATTCCCTGATGGAAGGGCTTAATCTTATTTTAGATGATGTGGAATATTCTGCTTTTATTTTTGATGCTTATGGAACAGATGGTGTAATTTCGGTTTATGTGGATCATATTGGGGTTGGTGTTGATGGGTGGTTTGATGATGAAGATAATAATGATGATGAACACGAGTCTTGTATTGATGGTGAAAATGAAGATAACATAGATGAACTTAGGAATGTTGCCTTTGAATTTAATGAGGATGCAGTGCATATAAATAAGACATCAAATGATCCTTTCTTGAGTAAGTTATGTGTTGATGAGGAGGAGGATAACAACATTGTAGATGATGATAATGGGAGAGAAGTTGAACCTAACATCCAAACTCATTCCATATTTAATGAGCTATTACACAGGAAAAAACAAAAACCAATTCTAAGAATGAGATTTAAGGGTCCAGGGCAAGTAAAATCAATGTTGTGCAACTATGCTGTGGCTAATGGATATCAATTGTGTTTTGAAAAAAATGATAGGCAAAGACTTTTGGTGAGGTGTAGCAAGGGTGCTTGCACATTTAGATTGTGGGCTTCTTGGATGAGTGATGAAGAGAGTTTCTAAATCACTTCACTAAAAGCTGATCATAATTGTGCTAGGAACTTCAAGTTTGGATCATTAGTGGCATATGCATGGATTGGGAGTCACTATACCAAAAAGATTGTACAAAGTCAGAAAATGAGTGTAAGGAAGCTTAGGGTAAAGGTAATGACCATGTTTGGTATCCAAGTTACTATGGCCCAATGTAGGAGAGCAAAGAAGTATGCACCGAATTTTGTTGAAGGTAGCCTTGTTGAACATTATGGTAAGCTATGGTCATATGGTCATGAGATTTTAAGGAGAAATCTTGGGTCAACTGTGAAACTAGATGTGGAGGATGGTCCAGATGGAAAGAAATATTTTAGCAAGTTCTATGTTTGTTTTCAAGGAGTTACACAAGGTTTGACTGAAGGGTGTAGAAGGATAATAGGTCTAGATAGATGTTTTCTTAAAGGTGTTTGTAAGGGGGAATTGCTTTGTGCTATTGGGAGGGATGCAAATGACAAGATATATCCTATGCTTGGGCGGTGGTTAGTGTGGAGAACAAGCAGAATTGGAAGTGGTTTTTAGAGCTTCTCATTGATGATCTAAACTTAAATTTAGGCAATGGCTTCAGTTTAATGTCAGACCAACATAAGGTTAGTATTTTACATAGTAATTCATTTATATTTATTTTATACTATCTGATTTAAATCTTTTTATTAACTCGGGGTTTGATAGAGGCTGTTAAAGAGTTGCTTCCATATGTAGAGCACAGGCAGTGTGGAAGACATATTTTCCAGAATTTGCAGAAGAGATTCACTGGTGCCATATATCATACCTTGTTTTGGAGAGCATCTAAATCCACAACTGAGCATGCTTTTAAAGTTGTGATGAAGGAGATTGAGACATTGAACCCAGATGCCCATCAATATCTCATGGAGAAAGATCCTAAAACATGGTCAAGAGCTTTCTTTCAAGCTGGAAGGTGTAGTGGTGCAGTTGAAAATGGCTTCTCTGAAACTTTTAATGTTGTAATAGTTGATGCCAGGAAGAAGCCCATAATAACCATGTTAGAGGAGTTAACATTATACATGATGGACAGAATGTACAACATGAAATTAAAGGGACATCAATGGGGAAATCATATTTGTCCAGAGATAAGGGACAAGGTGAATTTGCTTAAAAAAATTCAGAGGCATTATCAGGTACTACCTATTGGATTAAACCAGTTTGAGGTAAGGGGAGCAACAGATGCATATGAGGTGGACTTAGAAAGGAAAAAATGTTCATGTAGGTTGTGGCAATTGAATGGATATGTATGTGCTCATTTTGTAGCTAGCATATCCTATCTTAATAGGGATGTAGAAGCCTATGTAAACAACATGTTTAGCACCACCACATTTAAGAAGGCATACAATTACATAATTGCCCCCATGAATGGCAGTGACATGTGGCCAGAGACAAATTATACTCCATCATTGCCTCCTATTAGTAGAAGGATGCATGGTAGGCCAACTACTAAGAGGAAGAAATCCACTACAAAGAATACAGGAACCCACATGGATTCTAAGGCTGGAAAGAAAATTAGATGTAGTATATGCAAGGAGATAGATCACAACAAGGCCATTTGTCCACAGAGAAGGCCCCAAAAGTTAAATGTGAAGAAACAGAAGAAACAAAAAGTTTGTGTGAAGCAAAATGCAGGACAGGTAAAACCATTTAAAATTAAAAGTTATTTACATTTGATTTGCCACTAACATAATTATATCATGCCATATAGGGTAGTACAAGTGAACCACAACAACATGAAGAGGTTGAAATGACTCCAATTGAGATGGATACTACTTAAAATGATATGCAAGTTACTCCTACCGATGTTGACTCTAGTAGTGCAGGGGAATTTAGTCAGTCTATGCAAGTTACTCCACCTAGAAGTTATGAAGGTGATGAGGGTGTTGTGGGTGAGGAGACTGTTGTGGGTGAGGAAGCTGAGGAGGGTGGTAATGTTCAAATTCCTAATGTCCAAGTTGTTGATAATGTTCAAATTCAGGAGGTTGTTCCTATTATTCAAGTTCAGCAGGTAAGGGTTAGACCAATTTCAGAGATTTTGAAGAGGATAAGGAGAAAAAAGCCAGAGAGAATCTTGAAGCTAAAATTAGGCAAAACAATTGGTGGTGATGATGATCCAGGAAATTCTAAGGGAAAAGCTCTTCTAATTGATTAGTGTTGATTTTTCCTTTGTGTTATTTGGATTTAAAGTATGCGTGTTAGGATGATGGTAATTTGTTTGGATTTAGAGTATGTGTATTAGGATGATGGTAATTTGTTTGGATTTAAAGTATGTGTATTTAAATACATATGATGTGGTCATTTATGTATGTGTGGTGCCTTTTTAAGTTCACTCATGACATAAAAGGGTATTTTGGATTTATATATGCATGGTGCCTTTTTAAGTACACTCATGCCATAAAAGGGTATTATGATCATTTATGTATGGATGGTTCCTTTTTAAGTTCACTCATGACATAAAAGGGTATTTTGGTAATTTATGTATGCATGGTGCCTTTTTAATTACACTCGTGACATAAAAGGGTATTTTGGTCATTAATGTATGCATGGTGCCTTTTTAAGTTCACTCATGACAGAAAAGGGTATTTTGGTCACTAATGAATGTATGTTGCCTTTTTAAGTAAACTGTTGACATGAAATGATATTTTACTCACTTATGAAAGTATGTTGCCTTTTTAAGTAAAGTCATGACATATTGCTTTGGATATTTCTGTTGGATTAGGTGTCTAAGCCCATAACTATAATTGGTATGTACTTGAATTGATAGCAGCACAGTCCTTTTGGGTTGCCCTCAACCTAGCAACTGGACAAGGAAATTATGAAAGGAGAGATATTAATTTATAAGATTAATAAATTAATATATATATATATATATATATATATATATATATAAATGATTTATTAATATGTTAATGGATTAATATATTAATTAGAAATCATTATGTTTAATTAATTGTTAGCCAGAAATTAATCAGAATTGATTTTGGGGTTAAAAGAATTAATTATAAGGTGCAGGGACTAGTTTGCAATTATCTAATAGTTGAGTGGAAGGCTCTAGAACCCCCTTGGAAGAGGGTGGACGAAATCTTTAGGGGAAACCCTAATAATTTCGTCCATAGGGGCTTGGATAAGGCCCTTGGGTTTGCTTAGGCCCTAAGCAAAGGATAACTAGGGTTTCCCTTAAACCCTAGATCCCTCAGCTATATAAGGAGCCTCCTGGTTCATGTTTTTGGTCACTGATTTCTTTGGAAGAAACCCTAAGGCCGAAATTGCATACTCTCTCCATCCTCTCTCCTCCAAGTTTCCTTCTTGCTAGTTCTTGGGTGTGATTCCATTAGAGGCATTACATTTGTGGTGCTAAGCTTCCAAGAAGATCAAGATCAAGATCAAGAGGATTATCAATTGTTTGCTATAACAATTGAAAGGTATGTAAACCCTAAACCCTAGTTTGTTAATTTCGAAATTAGCCTCTCTCCTCTAGGGTTCTTGTTTTGCAATTCAAAGTTGTATGTTCAATAGTTAAAACATAGATCCAAAGTAGGTTGCATGTGAACTTAGGAATTGTTTCTAGTTTATTTGTTGTACCTAAAACCCATCAATTTCTGCATGGAAAATTTTGGAATAATGTGCATGCATGTGAATATGTTATATGGTCCCAGATATTGCCTTTTTAAGTAAACACGCACTGACTATTAACTACAACTGGTCCCCATACATATTGTGTACTTCCACATGGACCACTTTCTAATTTGTTCCCAATATAATAACATGCAAAACAACCAATTTAATTAAATATAATTGTTGGGAATACAGGCCATGCATAACATCAACATTTTCAATAACATCAACATCTGATTATACAAAATGCCCTACAATTGGGACTTTCAATATTTTTTACATTAGTTATCATATGCCCTTTCATTAGGGACTTACCAGCTTACAACATCAACACATCAAGGTTGATACCCCCAACTTGTAACTAAAACCAGCTTCAAAACATACAAAATGACCATCACTACTGACTTTCTAGTCTGCCTTTACAAAAAATACAAAAGCTTACAACAACCACCCTAACTAAGTACAATTACCCCGTAACTTCAAAACACAAAAGACCAAGCAAGCAAACAACAAGCCAACTATCATCATGTACCTGCCTATTGCCTTCCTTGCATCATAAACTTCTTTCTCACTCTTTGCCACCTTATACTACTCCTGTGACAATAGGAACTCCACTTCAGCAATCATTCTCCTCAAATTGTTCATCTCAGATAGATCCTCTTTAGCATCCACTTTCTGCTTCAGAGAATATAGAAGGTTCTTGTAGTACCCTTCTTCCTGTTCTTCGTCTTTCCATTCAAAGAAGCTACATTTCTTCAACCCAGTCTGTAAAAAGTCAATGCATCAATAAATGAAAATGCTTTGATTTGGATAGTAATTAAACATTAAGAAAAGCAGCTACCTTTAATGTACTAACGAAATGGGTTTGATTCATAATCACAAATAATCGTCAAGAAGAAAATAAAATTAGGGTTTTTTTTTTACAAAATACAAATCGACCATGATCGTCTTTACACGATCACCACAACAAACCCTAAACTACTAAGTTATCAAGATCAGGATTATCGGGACCTACCAAACTGTTTTGACAATTCCAGAAACGCCTCCCAGGGTTTGTTATCTTCCAACACGCTCGTTCTTTAGCTGGAACACCACAATCACATTGCTTTACCCCTTGAACACGAGTCACTTGTAGCTGATTCCTTGAAGTGGATGAGCTCGAAGACATTGTTCTTGAGGACGGAAATACTCGGTGGAAAGGATTTGACTTTTCATAAAAGGGTAAGAAACAATTAAATGAAGGGCCGATTGAGGGTTTCAATTAATAAGGCTTGTTCGACAACTCGACTTCCTCGACACATCAGTATCCCACGTAAGCTTAATGAACACATCATCATGCCACATAAGCATTGTAACCGGTAAACCTTCTAATTTTTTAGATAATGGTGTAATTAAAAGGTAAAAATGGAGTTTAATGGTCTAATGTACCAAAAAAAAACTTTAATGACCAAATTAGCCAAATCGAAAAAGTTTCATGTGCTACAGTGACCTTATCCCGCGTGAGTTTAAGAAGGAAGAAAGAAAAAGCAAAAATGATGTTCATGTATGTGTAATGCTACCCAGTGTGTGTGTGTGAGAGAGAGAGAGAAAGACCCAAATTAATTATTTATTTTCTTTTTTCATTTAAATTAAATAGCAAAAAACATAAGAAAATATATATTTTAATCTTTTCAGTTTACAAAGAACAAACATCACAAGAAAACATGGTTAAAAGGATCATCAATCCAAAAAAAATTAGGGTTTAGACCAAAACCGAAAACATTTTTGCAGTTTTGTTTTAATTATATCTATATTAATTTGCAATGTCTGCGAATGTTTCCATCGATAGTTACAACCTTAAAGAATGATATTTTTCATCTTTTAATTTCTAAAATCTACTTTAATTAATGATACTTTCCACCATATACTTTTTAAAATTTCATTTTGACCCTCTATTTTTAAAATACTTTGTAAAATGTTATTTTGCACCATTCAACTTTTTAAAATGTCATTTTGACCATCTTGACTTTGAACTTTGTAAAATATCATTTTTACACTCATTATTTTAAAAAGTTTCTTGTTTATCCCCGAATATATATAATCTGATTTTTCTTAATAATTTTGTTCGTTAACATAAAAAAACAACTTTTTACGTGCTTACTTTTATAAATTCAAGGAGGTCAATATTTCAACGTAAATTTAGAATTTCCGTTTGTTAAAATTTTTTAAAACTTATTTGTTTTTATGTACGTATCGGTATAAATTCGAGTTGTCTACGTTTTGACGTAATTTTTTTTACGTTTTCGTGCTTACTTTTATGGACATTTCCTTCGTATGAGTTAGGTTACGTATAATATGTTTTTGATTATTTGAACATCCATTCGTTAACTTAAAAAAAAACTTACATACTTATTTTTATGTACATGTTAGTATAATTTTCAGTTTCTTTACGTTTTCATGCATATTTTTATGTATATTTCCAAAGTATGAATTTTGTCATTTATAATACATTTTCCTTTGACGGTATATATTGAATTTAGTTAGTTATATCGACTTTGTATATTTATCTACCAACAAATTCAATGATATCTAACTTTTATCAATACAATCGTCAAAATTCAACTTACAAAACAGATTAGCTTTGCGGCAACTGTAACATACACGTTCAGTTATCGTGTTATGTAATTTTAAAAGTGAATAATATAATGAAATATTATGTAATTTGAGCGTTGAGTTCTAACAGATAGTTTTTACTAGAAATGAAGTAAAACTATGTTTAGAATCGCTCGGAAAATATTGGAAGTCTTATGAGATTCCAATCAAAAGTCACATAGTCAAATTTAACGAAAATATAAAATTTGAAATAAGTAAAATTATATTATTGAAAGTTGTAAAGAATCTCGTTAGAAACATTTGGACGAAAACCTCATCGAAATCCGAGTTATAACGAAGAAGTTATGACCAATCGAAGATCCGCGACAAAATCGACAAGGCACCGAATGACGTAAAAAGTGAGTTTTCGATAAACTACTTTTTTAGCCTTGGTGATCTAAATGAAAGTCGTAGTATTTGTTAAACCGAGAATTTTCATAAAAAGAACGTCCAAATCTGACTTCGTATGAGGAACTTATGATTTTGATTTTTCTAAGTTTCAGAATAGCAGTAGACAGCTAAAAACTTGAAATAAAGATCGAGTGATTTTTAGCCAACGCAACCTAAACGAGAATCAAAGGTCTTGTCAATAGTAGTACAACGGTAAAAAGACTGATGAAAATGGACGTCGGATGAAGAAGTTATGAATTTTTAACGGATTTTCCTGTCCCTGATCTATTAAAAATAATAACATTAAAAATAAAGTCAAAATTAGCCGACAAAGTCTAAATGAAAGTTGTAGAGTATATTCTCGTCTACGCGTGCATATAAAGACGTAAAAAACGGAGCCCGTATGCGAAAGTTATGGATTTTAGAAGATTTGGGCATAAAATCCGAGGAATTTCGCATGTATGGCTCGGAATTGGCCACGTCACCTCGCCCGAGAAGCTGCCCCGTGTCCGACTCGTGGCGCGTCCGAATCCAGCTTTCCATCACGTGTCGCAACCCTCGCATCCGAAGCGCAGGTCCAGTCCGAGACCGACGCGTGTCCGACTCGTGTCCGCCTGCGAACCGAGCCACCTGACCCTCTCGCATGCGCGCCACCTGGCCTTCGTTGCTACTGTCGCGTGCCTTCTCCCTTCGGCCGAAGATCCGAGCCTTGCCCCTATAAATAGAAGGGTTGCGAGATCTCCCGAGTAATTTTGGAAAATTGCCACTTTTCACCCCTTAAACAATATTTTTATCATTTCGACTTCCCCCGAAGCCCCGGGATCATTTCCAACACCCGAAATACGTTCCAAAGTGCCCGAAGAGCCTGAGAAATTTATCTTTTCGGTTTGAAGCTCAACCCTCGCAAGGCCCGGTTTTCTAGAAAGCTCTCGGTTTTCAGCGAAGAAAGCTATCTATTATAACGAAGTGCTGCACAAATTACTATTTTAACCCCTGGTTATTTCAAGGTGAGTTCAATATATAGGAAAAATTGTATGTTATGTGTTATATGTGCTATGTGCTTTTCCGTGTATGACATCCCCAATTTCACGGCCAGAAAAGACCGATTTCGTTTATGTTTTTTAAAATAATTTCAGAGTAATCATTTGATTGAAAGTGTTGCGGAATTTATTCCCAGAAAAACATAATAAATATGTTATCAAATCATTTCCGAAGAAATGTATTTTATTCACTTAAACCATTGGGATGTCATTGTCAATACAAAAACATAAGCATAAACAAAACTTACATTCATTTACACTAGTGATCTACTTCTCTTTTAATCTCTCAGTGTAAAGCAACTTCGTATCGATACCTGTGATACAAATAAACTGAGTGGGTCAGGCTTGGGAGCCTGGTGAGCATATAGGGTTTTCAACCCACAATAAATAATAAACTTATTAAGTTCTCAGTCAATAATAAATTTATTAATTTCATCAACCAAAAATAACCCTAATTACCCATTCCCATTATCCTCACTTTACGTCCCTAAAACGACTATCACAAGGGACCTAGCCTAAGGATTTTCACAAGAGATGACACCATTGCTTTGGGGGTTCCTCAGCAAATTATGTCAAATAAAAGAAACACCGGGATGACAACATTGCTTTCCCTCAACAAGTTATGTCAAACAATACATCCTAACATAAAACAACCAACAAGATGACAACATTGCTTTCCTTCAGCAATTTATGTCAAATAGGCACGAAGTCACATCGTCACCATGTACTAGTCCATAGCTCTTATTCATCGACGGTATTTCCCACGGGAGTTTTCCCCCGCAATACATGTCAATGGGTTTTCCATATACTACGTCCATAGCTCTTATTCATCGACGGTATTTCCCACGGAAGTTCCCCCCCCCCCCCCCCCCCCGCAATACATGTCAATAATGGGTTTTCCATACAGCTGATGAACATAATTAAGGGGTTTTCCCCAGCCTTACTTGCCCTAAAAGCACTCATGAGGGGAATAGAGTACAGCGAATGAACATTTAAGTCCATTAACACCTACAGGTTACGAGCCTGCTAGTGTTCCACAGACCGTCAAAACAGTCCATGGTTGTCATCCATACTCTGCTGAATGACGGGGGTCTTAGAGTACAGCGAATGAACACTCAAGTCCATTAACACCTACAGGTTGCGAGCCTGCTAGTATTCCGCAGACCGTCTAGAACAGTCCATGGTTGTCATCCCTACTCTGCTGAATGACGGGGGTCAACGTTGGGTAAGGATTTTTCTCATATCTCACCACTCACACCAACATCTGGGTAAAAGCTTTTCCCATATTTCACCACTCACTTTCAACTCATGATCTATATCACTGATCATCTCATCTATCCAACTCACTTTTCATCACACACCCACTATTTAACTCATGATCTATATCACTAACTCATGAAGCTGGTCCGATCACTTCATAAAAGAACAAAGACTCCAAAGTTCTTCCAAATGTAAGTATAGGGAAAATACTGATAAAGTACTCCCGTACGCTCCCGTACCCCGACACATAATAGTGTCAAAAGGAAGAACTAATGGATGAACACATAGTTCAAAAATACCTAATGAACATATAGTTCAAGAACACTTTATGAACATATAGTTCAAACATACGTACCGATTACAAGTCTACTAACGTTCCACTGGACTATCTAAAATAGTCTGTGGCCGTTGTCTATACTCTGCTAGATGACTAGATCATCTTAAACATCGATACCTCTCATCACTTTTATTTCATCACACATCATCTAATTCATCTACCCATGTTTTACCCAACATATTTGTAGATAATATATATATATATATATATATATATATATATATATACAGTTTAAAACTTGTATAAAACATCAATTCAACAGTCACCTCAAATAAACAATTAATATATTTACACATAGCACGTATTTTAAGGTAAATACTTCATATCTATGTGTAAGGTGAAAGTGACTATACACTCACTTGATTTAACGATAACCGGGCAACACTTCGTTGCCTAAAACGATCTTTTCTAATAAAACCGGGAGTTTTATTGAGAAACCGGGCTCTGCGAAAGGTCGGGCTTCAAAACCGAAAAGATAAATTTTTCGGGCCTTCGGGCACTCCGGGACGTGTTCCGGGCGTTGGAAATGATCTCGGGGCATCGGGGGAGGTCAAAATGGCTAAAATATGAGTTTAGGGGTGAAAAAGGGCAAAATCCCAACATTACCCGGGAAGGCTCGCAGCCTTCTATTTATAGGGAAGGGCTGCGAGGGTCGGCCAAGAAGAGTCAGCAGCAAGCAGCTCGGTGGCAGCCAAATGCGAAGGACACGACAAGGCGTCTTAGGAGACGTCTTAGACGTCGCCTCGGACGCCAAAAGACGCGTCGGAAGGTGACCTGACCGAAGTTCGGTCCAATCAGAGGGCTGCACGTCTCGGATCCAGGCGAGGGTGACTCATCGACGTCGGCCTTATCCATGCGAGATTCTCGGAATTTGTGCCATAATCTTCTAAAATCCATAACTTTCGCATACGAGCTCCGTTTTTGACGTTCTTTATATGCACGCGTAGGTAAAATTACGCTCTACAACTTTTGTTTAGACTTCGTCGGCTAATTTTGACTTTAATTTTTATATTATTATTTTTAACAGACCGAGACAGGAAATCCGTTAAAAAATCATAACTTTTTCATCCGACGTCCGTTTTCGTCAGACTTTTTACCGTTGTGCTATAAATGACGAGACCTTCGATTCTCGTTTAGGTCGTGTCGGCTAAAAATCTCTCGATCTAAAATTCGAGTTTTTAGCTGTCTACTGCTAAGCTGAAACTTCGAAAAATCATAACTTCCTCATACGAAGTCAGATTTGGGCGTTCTTTTTATACCTATTCTCGGTTTAACGAACACTACAAGTTTCGTTTAGATCACTAAGGCTAAAAAGTAGTTTATCAAAAACTCACTTTTTACGACATTCGGCCACATGCTGGTTTTGTCGCGAAACTTCGACATGTCATAACTTCTTCGTTATAACTCGGATTTCGGCATTCTTTGTATATCTGTAATCCTTGTCACGCCCACTACAAGTTTCTTAATAGATATCGGCTTTATCTAATATTTAATTTTGATGCTCATTTTTATTCTTAATTATTTAAACCGTAATAATTAAGAATAAAACACATAATTCACATAAAATTCACATAATTCCTTTTCATTTCTTCTAAATGAGTTACAAAGGTTAACCTAGACCATTATGTCAATATTAATGCCTAGCCTAGAAACACGGGCGTTACAACTCTCTCCCCCGTATAATGATTCCGTCCCCGGAATCACACATCAGCAAACAAATACGGGTAGCGACTCCTCATGTCACTCTCCGTTTCCCAGGTGAGATTTGGCCCATTCGTATGTTTCCAACGCACAAGCACTAAATCGACCATTTTTATATCACAACTTCCTAGTCTTACGGTCAACGATTGCCTCAGGTTATTTAATCAACCTCTTGTTTTCATCCAACCTTAATTTAGAAATGGGAATTATGTCGGGCACATCTCCCGTAAATTTTCTTAAATAACACACACGAAAGGTGTTATGAATACCCTCCAGTTCTTCCGGTAATTCTAGCTTGTAAGCTTGATTCCCGATTTCTCTGAAGAACTTTAAATGGTCCAATAAACCTTGGACTCAATTTTTCCTTCTTACCAAATCTTATAAGTCCCTTCCACGGCGAGACTTTAAGTAAAACCGAATCTCCAACTTCGAATGATATCGGTTGTCTTTTTTTGTCAGCATAGCTCTTTTGAGCAGCTAACCTCCTTTCCCTAATCACTTTCAACTTTCCAGCAGTCTGATGGACTATTTCAAGTTCCATAAGCTGCTTTTCCCCAGCTTCCAGTCACCATGACGACATTCAACACTTTTCCCCATACAAAGCGTGATAAGGTGCCATCTTGATGCTTGAGTGGAAACTATCATTATAGGAAAATTCTACTAGAGGTAAGTGTTTACCCCAGTTACCTTGGAATTCCAGGGTACAGGTTCTCAGCATATCCTTCAACGTTTGAATCGTTTATTCGCTCTAACCATCAGTTTGCGGATGGTAAGCCGTATTCCAACACAACTTGGTACCCAATTCCTCTTGTAGACTCCTCCAAAACCTTGAGGTAAAACGGCTGTCACGATCGGATACAATCGTTAACGAAACACCGTGAAGCCTCACAATTTCCTTCACATAAGAATTCGTAAGTTTATCCATAGATCATTTCTCGTTGGCTGCTATGAAATGCGCACTCTTAGTGAAGCGATCAACGACCACCCAAATCATGTCGTGACCGTTCCTTGTTCTGGGCAGTTTAGTCACAAAATCCATAGTGATACCTTCCCATTTACCCATGGGTACAGGTAAAGGATTTAAACTCCCATATGGTTTCTGATGTTGTGCCTTAACCCTAGCACAAGTTACACACTCAGCCACATACTTAGCAACATCGAGCTTCACCATCGGCCACCAGTAATAGGGTTTTAGATCCCTATACATTTTCGCACTGCCGGGATGAATCGAGTACATGGTTTTGTGAGCTTCTTTCATCAGAAGATCTCTTACTCATCCCATCCTAGGTACCCAAATCCTACCTTTGAATACCTTCAGTCTTTGACCGTTTGTATCAAACACCAACGTTTTATCCCAAACGTTCCTCTTTTCGGTCATTTCTCTCTAAAGCTTCCTCTTGAGCTTTCACAATTGTCGAGACAACTTCAATTCTCAACGCTCTTGGCCTTTTCTTTTCAAGATTTACCTTCCGACTGAGAGCATTAGCAACAACATTTGCTTTTCCAGGGTGGTAAAGTATCTCACAGTCGTAGTCCTTGAGTAACTCTAGCCAGCGCCGTTGCCTCATGTTCACTTCCTTCTCCATACCTTTAAGGCGAATACTACCGCTGCCAACTCCAGATCATGAGTGGGGTAGTTCTTTTCATGCTCCTTCAGTTGCCTCAATGCATACGCTATCACTTCATCCCTCTGGGTCAGAACACAACCTAACCCAACTTCTTTAACAACGAATGCGATGCTTCTATTGATCGCTTTGATCATCCTTTACTTCAATTAGGCTTAAGTCAACTACTACATAGAACTTGGTTCTCTGAACCATGCAATAAACTCATCGTAGTCGGACTCAATTCGATATGACCACTAGGGTCGGAATAACAGTCATCTTCTTAGTCATTACCGAAACGATGGTAACGACAGACTAGAATAAGACGGAATCAATTACGAGTTCCTTGGTAACCTTGTGACTTTCCCTGATCCAAGTGTGAGTCCTGTGCTTCCAGTAGTATAGATCTCTACTACTATTCACACCTACTCATACTCGTCCCAAGTATTGTCTCGCAGTCCCCAAGTCCTAAAATCACAAAACAATTTAACACATACGAATGTGTCCAATTAATCATAGAATTTTCCTAGACTCTACTAGGACTTCTTCCATGCGTATCTTCAGTCATCAATTCTACTTCAACTTGGTTGGTGATGGAAATTCCAAATGATGGGACAACTTCAGGACTTACACCAATCGTTCCATCATCCTGCCAATCGAAGGTGTACTTCATACGTACCATACTCCTCTAAACGTTTCATTATTTTATCAAACATATTCTAAGACAAAATACCATTCTTACGATATCTTCTGATAGGTATCATTCACTATCATAAGCTTTTCATTTCCTCCATCTACTCAATTCTCTACGAGTCTTCACCATAACGTTTTGTACACCCAAGCAGACGTTCAGTGTACCAGGCGAGAATTTAAGATAGGAAAGCTTTATTTACGATAAACATATGAATCTCCTTATCACTTCGAAACGTTTACATGTTAGTTCTAATCTCGTAATCATACGCTTAGAATCCTACACACATAAGGTTTCCAGATCCGGTCGGCAACAGACCATAGATCCGAACAAATATTAGCATCATTATAGCTATAACACAAAATATTTAGCACATAAAAGCATTTTAGGCATCCTTCCTAAAATAAACTAGTGCTCGTGTCAATTTAGGTGTACTACCTAAAATATAATAGACACACTCAACTCACAATCATCGCTTAGCATTCTAAGTTTAAGTCTAGAAATCCTACAATTTCTTAGTTCGCTTAAACTAATGCTCTGATACCAACTGTGACATCCCCAATTTCACGGCCAAAAAAGACCAATTTCGTTTATGCTTTTTAAAATAATTTCAGAGTAATCATTTGATTAAAAGTGTTGCGGAATTTATTCCCAGAAAAACATAATAAATATGTTATCAAATCATTTCCGAAGAAATGTATTTTATTCACTTAAACCATTGGGATGTCATTGTCAATACAAAAACATGAGCATAAACAAAACTTACATTCATTTACACTAGTGATCTACTTCTCTTTTAATCTCTCAGTGTAAAGCAACTTCGTATCGATACCTGTGATACAAATAAACTGAGTAGGTCAGGCTTGGGAGCCTGGTGAGCATATAGGGTTTTCAACCCACAATAAATAATAAACTTATTAAGTTCTCAGTCAATAATAAATTTATTAATTTCATCAACCAAAAATAACCCTAATTACCCATTCCCATTATCCTCACTTTACGTCTCTAAAACGACTATCATGTACGCTATGACATGTACTCGCCCTGATGTGGCATTTGCTTTGAGCATGGTCAGTCGCTATCAGGGAAACCCAGGTAGAGCTCATTGGATAGCGGTTAAGAATATACTCAAGTATTTGCGAAGGACAAAGGACTGGGTCCTTGTACTTGGTGGCAATGATACTTTGAGAGTACATGGTTACAGTGATGCCAGCTTTCAGACGGATAGAGATAACTTCCGTTCTCAATCAGGCTGGGTATTTCTACTGAATGGAGGAGCAGTTACTTGGAAAAGTTCCAAGCAAGATACGGTGGCTGATTCTACTTGTGAATCAGAGTACATAGCAGCGAGTGAAGTGTCGAAAGAAGCAGCTTGGTTGAGGAACTTCATCGGAGATCTCGGAGTTGTTCCAACCATCCAGGAGCCTATGGAACTGTTCTGCGATAATGAAGGAGCGGTTGCCTTGACAAAGGAACCGAGAGATCATGGTAAAACCAGACATATCGACAGAAAGTACCATTTCATCAGACATAGAGTAGAAGAAGGCCATCTTATAGTAAAGAGGGTGTCATCTGAAGATAACCCAGCAGATCCCCTCACAAAGGGTCTGAGTAGGGCTAAGCATATTCAGCATGCTCGGAGCATAGGACTGAAAGATGATATTAGTTTTAGTAGTTAGATTAGTTTTGTTCTGAAACTTGTAACAAAGTAAATGTAATTGACTTTTGGTGATTAAATAATAAAGTATTATTTATAAGTTTGGTTACTGCCTTTGTCGATTGTTTATTATTCTGTTTCATATTTTGCATGTTTTACTTCCCGAATAATAAGATTATTCAAACTCCACAGTCGCTCATACGTTTGGAAGTAAGTAGTGAATTAAGACTGTCATGAACTAGATTGTAGATTGTCTGAGGATAGGCATGGCAATAGAATTGCTGCAATGTTCATGAGTACTCAGAAATTGAGATTTGAGTATTGGATAAACCCTCGCTCAGAGTATCACTTCATGGAATTCATCACGAGTAATACTGAGACGATAATATCTTATAATCTTGAAACGAAGATATATGAGTTGTAATTTACAAGTCGGTCATGCATTGGTGATACGAAAACGCATCAGTAACTTGGTGTTATAAAACGTATTGTCATGTATAATTTGATGAGTAAAAGATACAAGCATATGAGTCAACGTTTATTCGTTCCTTTTGCCCTAAGCGGAAAAGCAATATCTGTGGGCCCCTCGATGATTTGGTGTTGACTTATGTGCTGGGCCCAGCCAGGACTAAATTGATGTGTTCAATTAGAAGTCCTACATCATCACAAATCAGGAATCGGGAAACATTGATTCTGGACAAAGAGATTGATTATATTCCATGTCTTTTGTCTGGGGATATCCAGGAGAGCGAAGGATTATATAATCACTTATCTTAGGACACGTAACTGACCGGGTCAGATTTCGGCGGCAACTTTTTGGAAGCTACAATTTGCTGGTCAAATTTAGAAGGCATACTAGCAATTATAGTTACAGACTTATCCAAGTGGGAGACTGTTGGATTAGGTGTCTAAGCCCATAACTATAATTGGTATGTACTTGAATTGATAGCAGCACAGTCCTTTTGGGTTGCCCTCAACCTAGCAACTGGACAAGGAAATTATGAAAGGAGAGATATTAATTTATAAGATTAATAAATTAATATATAAATGATTTATTAATATGTTAATAGATTAATATATTAATTAGAAATCATTATGTTTAATTAATAGTTAGCCAGAAATTAATCAGAATTAATTTTGGGGTTAAAAGTATTAATTGTAAAGTGCAGGGACTAGTTTGCAATTATCTAATAGTTGAGTGGAAGGCTCCAGAACCTCCTTGGAAGGAGGTGGACGAAATCCATAGGGGAAACCCTAGAGATTTCGTCCAAGGGGTCCAGATAAGGCCCTTGGGTTTTGCTTAGGCCCTAAGCAAAGGATAATTAGGGTTTTTCCCTAAACCCTAGATCCCTCAGCTATTTAAGGAGCCTCCTGGCTCACATTTGAGGTCACTCTATTCTTTGGAAGATACCTAGGCCGAAATTGCATACTCTCTCCATCCTCTCTCCTTCTAGTTTCTTTCTTGCTAGGTCTTGGGTGTGATTCCATTAGAGGCATTACATTTGTGGTGCTAAGCTTCCAAGAAGATCAAGAGGATTATCAATTGTTTACTATAACAATTGAAAGGTATGTAACTCCTAAACCCTAGTTTGTTAATTTCGAAATTAGCCTCTCTCCTCTAGGGTTCTTGTTTGCAATTCAAAGTTATATGTTCAATAGTTAAAACATAGATCCAAAGTAGGTTGCATGTGAACTTAGGAATTGTTTTCTAGTTTATTTGTTTTACTTAAAACCCATCAAATATAAGTATAGGGAAAATACTGATAAAGTACTCCCGTACGCTCTCGTACCCCGACACGTAATAGTGTCAAAAGGAAGAACTAATGGATGAACACATAGTTCAAAAATACCTAATGAACATATAGTTCAAGAACACTTTATGAACATATAGTTCAAACATACGTACCGATTACAAGTCTACTAACGTTCCACTGGACTATCTAAAATAGCCTGTGGCCGTTGTCTATACTCTGCTAGATGACTAGATCATCTTAAACATCGATACCTCTCATCACTTTTATTTCATCACACATCATCTAATTCATCTACCCATGTTTTACCCAACATATTTGTAGATAATATATATATATATATATATATATATATATATATATATATATATATATATACAGTTTAAAACTTGTATAAAACATCAATTCAACAGTCACCTCAAATAAACAATTAATATATTTACACATAGCACGTATTTTAAGGTAAATACTTCATATCTATGTGTAAGGTGAAAGTGACTATACACTCACTTGATTTAACGATAACCGGGCAGCACTTCGTTGCCTAAAACGATCTTTTCTAATAAAACCGGGAGTTTTATTGAGAAACCGGGCTCTGCGAAAGGTCGGGCTTCAAAACCGAAAAGATAAATTTTCCGGGCCTTCGGGCACTCCGGGACGTGTTCTGGGCGTTGGAAATGATCTCGGGGCATCGGGGGAGGTCAAAATGGCTAAAATATGAGTTTAGGGGTGAAAAAGGGCAAAATCCCAACATTACCCGGGAAGGCTCGCAGCCTTCTATTTATAGGGAAGGGCTGCGAGGGTCGGCCAAGAAGAGTCAGCAGCAAGCAGCTCGGTGGCAGCCAAATGCGAAGGACACGACAAGGCGTCTTAGGAGACGTCTTAGACGTCGCCTCGGACGCCAAAAGACGCGTCGGAAGTTGACTTGACCGAAGTTCGGTCCAATCAGAGGGCTGCACGTCTCGGATCCAGGCGAGGGTGACTCATCGACGTCGGCCTTATCCATGCGAGATTCTCGGAATTTGTGCCACAATCTTCTAAAATCCATAACTTTTGCATACGAGCTCCGTTTTTGACGTTCTTTATATGCACGCGTAGGTAAAATTACGCTCTACAACTTTTGTTTAGACTTCGTCGGCTAATTTTGACTTTAATTTTTATATTATTATTTTTAACAGACCGGGACAGGAAATCCGTTAAAAAATCATAACTTCTTCATCCGACGTCCGTTTTCGTCAGACTTTTTACCGTTGTGCTATAAATGACGAGACCTTCGATTCTCGTTTAGGTCGTGTCGGCTAAAAATCTCTCGATCTAAAATTCGAGTTTTTAGCTGTCTACTGCTAAGCTGAAACTTCAAAAAATCATAACTTTCTCATACGAAGTCAGATTTGGGCGTTCTTTTTATACCTATTCTCGGTTTAACGAACACTACAAGTTTCGTTTAGATCACTAAGGCTAAAAAGTAGTTTATCAAAAACTCACTTTTTACGACATTCGGCCACATGCCGGTTTTGTCGCGAAACTTCGACATGTCATAACTTCTTCGTTATAACTCGGATTTCGGCATTCTTTATATATTTGTAATCCTTGTCACGCCCACTACAAGTTTCTTAATAGATATCGGCTTTATCTAATATTTAATTTTGACGCTCATTTTTATTCTTAATTATTTAAACCGTAATAATTAAGCATAAAACACATAATTCACATAAAATTCACATAATTCCTTTTCATTTCTTCTAAATGAGTTACAAAGGTTAACCTAGAACATTATGTAAATATTAATGTCTAGCCTTGAAACACGGACGTTACACCGTGTTATCATCTCGTGTTATTATTTCCGCTATTATGGTAGCAAAGTTGTACCTTTGACCATGTGATCAATGAAAAGACTTAGATTCACGGTGGTACTGATATGTAGCCTCTGGTCATGTAGAGCATCTCTCGTAAGAGAATGACTTCTATTCCATGACATTGGCAGAAGGTTAGACAGGGCTGAAAGCCTGAAATCTACCAAAATGTTTAATCAGAAATTATATGTCTTTTGTGCCATTTGGGCCGAAACGTGCATGATTCACATATGTCTTTGTTGTTCCTTGCTCCCTTTGTTTCTGTCATATTGGTATATATGTGGCATAATGTTATATTGTATCTATTATTGAACTCACTAAGTGTCACCGCTTACCCCTCTCAATGTTTAACAAATTGCAGGAGATAAGTAACCAATATAATCGTATACTGATGGAAGATTTTGAATAGTTTGAAACTATTGTATTTTGTACTCATGTATGTATAAATTATAGTATCCTGGGAAGTTATGTAATATATAATACTTTGTAATAGTCGGTTTGTATCCAGTCTTATGTAAACAAGTTATCAATGTAAAATATTATTTATGAATATGCAAGTAGCATGTTTTGGAGTAACAATTGTCAAATATGAAAGTGTGGGTCTTTCAACAACGCACGTCTAGCAAAATCCTAGTTAATTAAAAAAATGATTTATACATTCATAATTAATGTCTTTATTGATTGTTTTATCTAAATCATTGATTACTCATAAAAAAACGCTCTTCACAAAAAAATCATTAATTCTCCATTCAAAATCATTAATTCTTCCTCCTAAATCATTGATTATTTGTACTGAATTATAAATCTTTCTTCAACCAAGTCCAAATGTTGATCTCAAGCATAATCCTTACAAAATTTCCAAATTTATCACTCTTAACATCATCTAATGAAACCACTTGGGTTGTGGTGACTTGGTAAGACATGTGGAATATATGGTGGATAACCTATTGATCAATGTTCAAATTGTGGCACTACTCAGCCCTGTGGTCATGGAGGTTCGTCTGCGGTGAGACATAGTCTCATGTTTGCAGCGGTGGATTTATCGGTACAAGAAAGCTGACCGAAAACCCTCATTAGGGTAGTTCCCTTTCCAAAAAAACATCATCTAATGATCATAAATCATTGAAACTCCATCAATCAAATATTTATCAACATTAAATAACATTCAATGATCAAACATCTACCATAATAAATAAAAATGATTTTGCCAAATGTCATCTTCTCATTACATTTGACATATGTCATTTTCTAAGATTTTTGGATTTTCTTTTTTTCCACTTGTCATTTTCTTATCTTTTTCAGTTTTTTAAAATTTAAAATCCACTTTTTAGTAAGAGTTTATATATGGTAGATACATTAATTCTATTAATTTTGAGAATAAATGCTCTAGTTGTTTCTTTCCATAGTAAATGTTTATATATGGTAGCTATTTAACACACATCTCAAGGGATTAACATTAAGCATTTTTAAGTCATGTATTTAGGTAAATGTCTTTTATTTCAATATAAATTTATATTTACCTATATATATATATATATATATATATTTATATATATATATATTTCTTATATTTTTCTAGATATACTTAAGAAAATACTAAGTATTTTATCTATATATAATATTTTTTTATATGTTATATGACAATTAAGTAGTATATATATTTTATATTTTATACATGTAATACATATATGAGCAATGAATAAAAAGTGAATTTACGTTTTACAAACTCAAGTCATGTAAAATGTGTAGTGATTAACAATATTTTTTATAGCTACACATTTAAATTTATAATGTCTCCATTTTAATAATTGAACTTTTAAAATTTGATAACATTTTTGCATCATAATTTTATTTTAGGATTTATTATTGTTTTAAAGATAAAAATATAATATGGATTCAAACGAGTCTACAGACAAACACAAACATATAAAATTATATTTAGATAAAAGAAATTCAATGTTATGTTAACTATGTCAATAGTTTTTTTTATTAATATACATCCAACTACCTAATTATTATCATTTCGTTTGTATTTATTTCGAAAGTTTACTTTAAAAAAAATGTTTAATGCTTACACCTAAATTTTCAACATCATTTTTTAAAATATGTTAATATTTTTTATTAGTATATATTGAATTACTTACTTTATTCATGATTATATCCTTTTTATTTATGTAAAAGTATTACTTTAAAAAATACGTAATGTTTACAAATTTATATTAAATTTTTATTTTTAATAAACTCATGTACTGCACGAGTCTTACACCTAGTTCATTAACAAAACCGAAATTCATCAAATTTTCACAACCTCGTTTCTCAGGTAAATCAGTTGTACAAAACCTTGTTTTTCATCAAAATTTCAGTTGATTGCAACCTTCTCCTTTCTTAAGGTTGTAGTGTGTTTTGACTTCTCCTTAAAAGTGAAGTTACAAGTTTGTGTCTTTTCTATTATCGTCTTCATCTTATGAAGATTAATGAATTGTTTTCCATTGAATTCCATTTCCATCTTCTCCATCTTTGTATTCTATGTTCTTTGATTGCAATCATAGTAGACAAGGGAACTCGAGGTTGCCTAATTTCAACATAAGTGGTGAAATGTGACCTATTTTCTTTTATGACTAATTCTAGTCTAAAAATTGTTTGATATTTTGTACTTTTTATGTAGGGTAAATATGGACATCAAGCGTAGCAACATAATGTTGATTAGGATCGGAAAAAATTAAAGAGACATGCATGGTGGTTACATCTCATTAAGATTTATATGCAACAAACACACTAGTACAAGATGACATGATCGATTAGTGTAGGCATTCATTGATCAATTCTAAATTAGTATAGAAACAATTGTTTAGTGTAGGCTATCAGTGACCCGTTAGTATAAGCCTCATGTTGATTTTTGTATCTCAGTTACACAACTACTTTACGCATATGGTGTTCATTTATGTCGGATGTGTTGTTACATGGGTGAGGATGGATAAATTTTGCTGCTTCTAGTTTAGCCTTTTTTATAACTTTCTTTCTAGTTTTAGCTTGTTTTTTTTTTCTTTTATAGGGTTGTTTCATTTACGATTGTTTTGATTAAGGTAGTTACTTTTTATTATGTTGCCGGATTTTGGTTGTGGTTGAGGTATTGGTGTTGTTTTCACTTATTAATACGATTAGTTAATTCATTTATTTTCTTTTAAGAATTTATGGTTGAATTTTTGGGATGATACACCAAGATAAGAAATGAAAATATAAGCACCACATGCAAAGCCAAGTTAGCAACAATTGCTTCAATTTTCTCATAGTAATCACTCACTCTAACTGCTCTCTTAAAGTGACAAGATACTGTAAAATAAGAACAATCAAAGAAAACCATGTGTACGTAATAGCCTACTAAATAATGTTGAACATATCATTCAACGCAGTTTGGATGTTTGTGCTAATATTGAAGATGATGTTTTGAAAAATATATGTCTGAGGTAAAAGATGAGGAAGACACTGATATAAGTTACAACATATGGTTTAAATTATCTAATTTTCTTACGATATGGAAATCTTTATTATTTATGTTTCTTATTGTTGTTTTCAATATACACGATTAGGATGATTGTGCTATTATTGAAGATGATGTATCTAAAAAATCTATGTCTAACGTAAAAGATGAGGAAGACAATGACGTAAGTTACAACGTATGATTTAAATTATCTAATTTTCTAATGGTATGAAAATAATTTTCATTCAACTTTTATTGTTGGCTATTCTGTTAAATTATGTTTATTATTACCGTTTTTTGGATTTTTATAATTATGATGTTTGTGCTAATATAGAAGTTGATCATTCAAACAAATCGAATATCACAGCCTTAACTATGCCACACATAAAGATTTGACACAAACGAGTTCTCCTATTTCATGAAGAGTCTGATGACGATATTTCAAATTGCCTTTAACTTAGTTATAATGTGTGTTTTATGACATTCTTTTGGACATTACATTAAATTTTTGAGTGTTTTGTTTATTTCTATGAATTCATGTTAAAAATGTTTCACATTTAATATTATCTTGGATTGCAATTGGGTTCCTATATTTTCTTTTTTCAAGAATACAATGATTGTTTTTACATTGGTTAACCGTCAATCAGACGAGTATAAGACTAGTTAGTTGAGGTTCTTTCATGTTTTATAGCAATATTAAATGTGTTATATAAAATTAAATGTAGTTAAATAAATTGGAAAAGATATAAAACGATGTTGCATAAAATGCGATTTTCCCTATCTTAAAATAGTAAAATACAATTTATGTACCATAAAATAATTTGACTAAATTAGAAATTTCCTCATTATAACGTTTGATTTCTGACACAAGTAGTCCTAAAATGTTGTTAAATAAACTGGAAAAAATATAAAGCGATGTTGCATAAATATGCGATTTTCCCTATCTTAAAATAGTAAAATACAATTTATGTACCATAAAATAGTTTGACTAAATTAAAAATTTCCTCATTAGAACGTTTGATTTCTGACACAAGTAGTCCTAAATAGTTTTAAAACCTTTTTTTCTTTCTTTCTTTTACTTTTTCAAATTCATACCAGCATAATTAAATTCAACCATACGGCTATACGTACCTTTGTTTACATTGAGTTCGTCGAGTTTTGGATTATGCTCTCATGAATTGTTAAAGTTATAATAATCAAAACCTTTGGATGAAAAAATTCAGTTTCTTTATATTTACCAATTAAGAAATAAGTCGTCGTTATAACTTATAATTAAATGAAACGCAGAATTGCAAATTGTCAACAGTTTTGATAATCGGTCCTCATCAGATGCGATTTGACCACAATATCATATGAGGATGAGGTGGCTGTGAATTTGGCTTCCAGAACATTTATATGGTATCCTTCTTCAAAAAACTCTATAGCTAGCAATGGACGAAAATACCCAAATGGATGGACAAATAGAGACATTGCTTGCCTTTCAAGTAATTTTAGATTTGTTTTGGATCTGAATTTTGTTTAATTTTATTTTGAGTTTATTATTATTATTATTATTATTATTATTATTATTATGGTTAGATTCTAGGGTTTAAGATTTAAGATGAACAAGATCAATAATATTATTAGGGTTTTCAACTTTTCATTGAAAAATATAAAGATGTGAAGATGGGGCATATTAGTAATTCTACTTAGACGTAATGTCCATCTTTTGATGCCATAGGTTATAGACAAAAAATGCAAGGAAACTATGCTTCAAAAATCGATCACCGAAGAAAAAATCAAACGTAATTGGACTGAAGTCATAACTTATCAAAAATATAGGGACGAAATTTGTAATTTAGTCTAATTATTTTATATGCCGTCGAGAATATCGTTTTTATTAATTATTTCTAATATCTTAAAAACTAATATTATATTGATTTTAAAACATTAAACGACATTCTCGAATTTTGTTTTCTTATAATTCAACGCCTGTGTCCCTTTCGAAATATGGACTTGGAACCACAACAACACGTTTGTGCCTGTAGCAAATTAATATTTGACCGCATTGCACATGATCTATATATACATCACTAGAATATTTATACCAAACTCAAAAACACCAAAAGTACATTGACTCAAAATGTCGATTCCTTCGATTTTGTTAAACTTCGTGTTTCGACCACCATCATCATTGTTTGTCACCATGATGTCGGTTGTTGGTCTTGCATCATTAATGAACGCGGGGTACATGGAGATCAAAGGCAAACATATGCAGTATTCCAAGTTCTTGAACGTAGGTCTTGCAAAGAAAAAAGATGATATGAAGTTGTCAAGTAGAAACGGGATGCTTCTAGTGTACACACCGGCATTTCTCGTGGCATTGGGTTCTTTACTCGTGTTTCCCGATCAATATCTTAGATTTGTGTTGGTTGCTTCGGCTCTCACTACACATTTCTTCAAAAGAGTGCTTGAGGTACATTTCCAGATACACAATTTCTAAAATATTATGTGTTTTGCCTCCAGGTCATAGCATGTTTTTGCAAAACCACACAAGGATTCGAGTTCTTATGGCAACATCGTGAGAGTTTCAATTCCAAAACGGATTAGGTTCCTTGTCTACACTGAACTCTTACACACACTTTTGTGTACCTAATTAACACATCACATGATGCTGTGTCTTCGACGAGATGATGTCAGGGGCGGACGCATGATTTCATAATAGGGGTGATACGAGAAATTTAAATAGCGGCACAATAGTAGAAAAAAAATTCAAAATTTTTACACTGCATACAGAAATATATATATATATATATATATATATATATATATATATATATATATATATATATATATATACAAAAATATTATATGTTTGGATGTTGATCCATTTGAAACTAGATTGAGTACATTTTGTTGGTTTTGATTATTGCAACTTTGTTACGTAGGTACTCTTTCTTCACAAGTATAGTGGTTACATGCCGCTAGAATCGGCAATACTCATCCCAATGAGCTATACCTTCTCCACCACGACAATGATTTATGCTCAATATCTATCTAGAGACATTCCCGAGCCTTCAGTGGATCTAAAATACGTTGGAATTGGGTTGTTCGTAGTAGGAATAATTGGGAACTTTTACCACCATTATATTCTTGCTAATCTAAGGAAGGAGGGGGACAAAGAGTACAAAATCCCTCGAGGCGGGTTGTTTGATTTGGTTATATGTCCACACTATATGTTAGAGATTATTGAATATATAGGGATCTCGTGCATTTCACAAACGTTGTATGCTTTCGTTTTCACTTTGGGCACAGCTCTATACTTGACGGGGAGGAGTTATGCCACACGGAAATGGTACATATCAAAGTTTGGGCACATGTTCCCTAAGGACGTTAAAGCCATTATTCCCTACGTCTTTTAGATGATTGTGAGAATTATAAGATTCTGGCCAAAGGTATATTTTCATGACTCATATGCATTTACTTCTATTGTAATAAAGAAAAAAAGATTTTCGTTTAATGATGACGATTTGTTTTATGTGATTTTCGATAATTTACGTGACTAACTTTCATTGTTTACTTATAGGACACATTAAAATCAAAAGGAGTTTATTTTCAGTCGGTTTAGAAATTATATTCCAGAATCAGCATTCAAACTATATTTAATTTAAAAGTTTAATGATCAAATGAAGCGAAAATAAAAATTGATTTTTGGCAGTTGGGTGTCTTATATTTGGTATATAGATACATTATATGATAATAAACTTATAATATGGAACTTAGATATGTTTTATATGTAAGTATATATGTAGACTAAAATGAAACTGATTGGAGGTGTGCTACATCTCTAGAACGTAACTGTCATTTTAACTATTCGAAGCTAAATCAAAATAACAATGCATCTAATATCATAATCCAAAAACGTAATAACTAAACATCATCAGAATAACATGGGTGGACACATATTCAATCTTATATATATGAACAAATTTGATTTAATAGATATCTAACTTGGATATTAATGCAGGATCATATGCATACATTATCACAAGTGTTCTTACGTGTTCTGTTAGGTCTACCTTCATAAGCATATAAATATACACGACGACTTTTTTTGGGCATATATGCATGTTCCATTAATTAGGTCAGCGTGAGTAAGCATATAAACAATTCACGATTTTGTTTATGGGTATGCATGTGTTCCATGTCCGCTTTTACAAGCATGTATATATTAATCATGACTTCGGTTAAAAAGGGAACTATACACATGCATAAGATTATATATATATATATATATATATATATATATATATATATATATATATATATATATATATATATATATATATATATATATAACCGGATGGAATAAAATCAAAGGTTATGATCTGAGTGTCTATGATATTACAATAGGGTAATATGTACCATATAATCATATAAGTTTCAACATAAGGGTATTTTGGTCAATTAACCTATATTAAAAAAGGAAATTTTTGGATTTTAAGGGATAATTAATTCCCTTATTTTTAAATATCTGAATTTGTTTAATTAATTCAAATCTAAAAATCTGATTTTATTCTGTCAGAATGATAGAATTTCAATTCATATATTTTTGATAATTAAACTAATATATTTTATTTTTTTGTTCTTGTAGAATATGGTTTCATGCTTAAAAAATTATACAACATATTATCAAGATTAACATTTTCTAAAGAGTAATGATTTTATTTTTTAAGAATCACTAATTACATAAATTCGTAAATAATAAGACTATAAGCAATTATTACATTTATTATAAAGATGATTAACAATGCATGGTTTAAGAATTATATTTATTCTTAAAGATTAAAACTAAGAATGGTTAAAAAATGAAAAAAAAAACATCAAAATCTAACAAAAACACTAACCTATTCTGAAAGAATATTATTGTTAAGAAATATTTTATACATTTTGGCAGAATACATTCTGCTAGAATACCCTCTTTCTTCATGTTTTCTTCATTTTCCACATCAATGGCAGCCGCTTCGAAACCTAAATCCAAAAACAAAACATAATCAACTTTAAAATATTAAAACTTTTAGTATATTCTAAAAGAATACAACTATAAATTCTAATAGAATGTGTATGACATTAAAGAATTTTAACTTATTCTAACAGAATGTAATACTCGAGTCACTTGATCAAGTATTCCCCGAGTCACTTGATCCAAATAATAGAGTTAATCTAATTATAATGATTCTAGAGCCTACATTGTAGCTAACACAGAGGACAATACTTTGGAAAAAGGTCAGCTTATTACAAGCTAGAATGTGGTAAATATGACACTTCAAATATCACAAAAATTTCTGAACAAAGTAAAAGTGCTAAAAATACAGCTGTAACATCCAATGTTCGAAGGACTATAACTCAGCCAATATTAATCCAATTAAAATGACTTCAGAACCTAACTTGTAGCTAACACAAAGGAGAATATGTAGAAAAAAATATCAGATCATTCCAAGCTAGTATGAGAGAGATATGATAGTTCAAAGATTACAAAAAAAATTGGCTGAAATATTTGATTCAAACATTTTAACAAACATTTGGCAGGCAAAATCAAATGCTCAGATCTTTATACTCCATTTGATGAAACATACATCATATGTAATTAATAAATACATGAATGTGACTAAATTTACAATAAAAGAGTGTATACCTTCAAATACTAACGAGTAATTTGAGATTCCATGCCATAAAATCGAGATTCCATTCTGGCAGAATTAGATCTTGATCTTCCATTCCAACAGAATTGCTGTCAAATATGCCCATAATCAAAATTTTGTGGTAATTACCTAATCAAGACCAGTGTTCTGTACATAAAAATTATACTGTTAATTTTTCGAAGTTCTGGGTGGAGCAAAAGCCATCAGATTTCTTGTTGGAGAGAAGCTAAAAAATTAAATATTATTAACTATTTTTTCATTGAGACAATTTATCGAACACATAGAGTCCATGACAGAATCATATCAAACATATCATAAAAAACGAGATTTACTTGGATTACAGAAATATATGAAGTCAAAGAAGGATAAATAGAAATATATGAAGTCAAAGAATGAGAAAATAACAAACCTGATGAATCTAAACTTCAGATTGTGAACTTGATTGCGACCAACTAAGAAAAATACCTCTAAAATCGAAGATTTGACATTAAGAAAGCCATCTAGAAAAGTGTTCAAGGAAGTGTTGCATGATCGTTTGTGTTGGAAATTGTACGATAACATGAACGAGAGTGAAGGAATGATGGAGGACTGGTGACGAGGAGGGTCGTTGAGATGAGTGAAGTTATGGCCGACTTCTTTGATTTCTTTTTCTTTTGTAGGTGAAGAAGAATAACTAACGTGAGATAAAAGAGAGAGATTAGGTCAAACCTATTTATTTTGTTTCCTTAATTGCATGGATTTTATTAAATGATCTCATTAATTACAAGTGCAAAAAACCAGAAATACCCTTTTTGATTTAATTAATTATTTAAGTATTTGCTAATATCTGATTGGTGTATTCAGGAGCACAATAGTTGTTAGAAACATTTGAACCTAGCTCTCTCTCTCTCTCTCTCTCTCTCTCTATATATATATATATATATATATATATATATATATATATATATATATAGAGTCAAGATCAAATAAGAAGGAAATTTTTGGTAGGAAGGTAAGAAGTTTTTTTTCTACATATTGTTTTCGCAAACAAACAAAATGAATCATTAGATGATTCATTTGTAAGATGATTCACAAGAAAAAATTCTCAAAAAAACATCTCGATGATTCATTTATACAATGATTTTGTTGTTATTCACTAAAATTATCATAAAAGTGAATTTTTTCTTAATTTACTGAAAAATGAATCATAAAGATGTTTTTTTAAGAATTTTTTCTTGTGAATCATATTACAAATGAATCATCTAGTGATTCATTTATTTTTTTCGTCAAAAAAATATATAGAAAAAAAAACATTTTACCTTCCTACCAAAAATTTCCTTCTTACCGGATCTATATTATATATATATATATATATATATATATATATATATATATATATATATATATATAATATTGTATATCCATTAAGTATGTAATATTGTATATCCATGATGCATGGATGTGTCATGTGTGCATATTCAATATAACATTTATATAAATTATATATGCATATTTCTATTTTGTAATATTTGAACAAGAATCATAAACAAAACAATTTTATTAAAAACAACAAAGTAATAATTACATACAACTTTTTTGATAGATACAACCATCAATATTCAAAAAAAAATCAACAATGACTTAGAATATATATATATCTTCATTTGTTTATGTGACATCCAGGTTTTTTTTCATTTTTAGTAAAATTAACATTTTAAAAAGATAAATAAACTAAAAATAATAAAATTAAATATTAATAAATAAAAAAGAATGGTAAATTACATCAATCGTCCATCGTGCATGTGTTAAAATGTGCATTTAGTTCCTGTTTTTTAAAATGAATTTGGACCATCCCTCACATATCGTTAAAATGTGCACGTTTCCCTCGCAGACATAAAATGACTATCTTGCCATTTTCTTTTTCTTTCTCATTTATTTTGTTTTTATTTGTTATTTATTAATTATATATTTATTTGTTTATAATTAAAAATATATATATTTATTGCCTTTAAAAAAAAATGGGCCCTAACCCCAAGCACAAGCACAAGCACAAGCACACTGATCTCTACGAACAAAGAAGAAAGTTGTTTCTAGAATCTAGATCTGCGAACCCTATAGTGTGCAACGATGGCGGTCCACCGATGGCGATGTTGGCTCACCTTGGCGACTAATTGGCAGTGACAGTGTTGTTTTGGAAATGGTCTCCATGAATGACCATCATTAACTCCATATAATGTGATATTCTGACATGGTAGTGTTGTTCGGTTGTCGTTCTAATGTCGGAGGTAATGGTCACCAGAGGAATTGGATGCCAATGGTTCTTCTGGAGAGAGGATGGGGAAGTAAGTGATACAGAGAGAAAGATATCATATGTTCTTAGGTGAGTGAGTAGATGGTGAGGGGTGGTGGGAGTGGGGTCCATTTCGTTTTTAAGATTATAAATAATAATAAATAATATCAGATTAACTGAAAAATAAATACATAAGTGTATTATTGCAATTTCTGTTTTGGCACGGATTAAGTTCGCAACAAAATCGTCTTTCAAGGATGATGTGTGCAAGTTTAAACCAATGCGGGACGGTTTGAGTTAATTTTTGAAAATATGAACTAAACGTGCGTTTTGACACATACACAATAGACGATTTGTATAATTTACCTTAAAAAGAATAATAAAATAGTCATCGTAAAAGTAAACTTAATAAATTAAATTTATATTTAAGTTCAAATGTTAGAAAATTATGACTTGTTATTTTAAGAAAACTCCACAAAGACCAGACCTATATAACACCTTGAATATTATTTGGGTTAGGAAAATGTTAATTAGAGTTAATTTAGTAATTTTTGGAGATGGATTAACCGATTAAGTGTTAGACTAATTTGGTGGCCAGATAAAGAAAAAAATAACTAGAAGGGCTAAATATGACAACGAATCAGACTTTAGAACATAAGTTTCACTTTCACTCTTTTCTTTATTTGGGGGTAAATGATTTTAAAAGTTCGAAGAGGAAGAAAGTAGTGATTTTGAAGACCTTAAAAAAATTTGGAGTCCACTGGAAGTACATTTAAGAGAGTAGCGACTTGCATCTTCACCTAGCTTGGAAATAGGTAACCAATTCACTTCATCTTCTACAAATCACATTTCAATCTCCATGACACCTTTATAAATCTAAAAATTATATGAGATTTATATTAAGGAAGGGAGTTAGATGATGATTTTATGCTTAGAAATCAATTATAGATTCAAATCTCCTTCAACAAGCTAGATTTGAACAAATTTATATTTTGGCAGTTTCAACCCCTAGATATGGTGGATTTCGAACTTGAGATCTATAATATGAGTTTTATGCTTGATTTTTATTTTATTTGGGTTTTCTGAACTCAAATTAAGGTACTAATGAATCCAAAATATTAAAGTTATTGGCATCTATTAACCAACGAGTTTCTCAAGTTGTCATGAATTCAATGGAATTTTAAGTGTGATTTGACATGATTTAGTTCTAGATTCATTAGAAATTCAAGTATTTTTCATAAATCAAATTATATTAAGTCATTTGGAATCATATTTGATGGCAATATAAATATATAATGTCAATTGAAGCTCACGTACCAATTATGCTTATCATTAGGTGACTTTCAAGCAGTCAACATATCTTGGAAGTAAAGAAGATTAGAGTAACTACTTAAGGTAACTTACTCTAAAAAAACACGTCTCCAAACTTATTTTGTGTAATTTATTACTTCTAATTGCATACCTATGTGTATAAATTGTATTAACTACTATATGTATTATATGTTCATGCATGAATATACCTTTTCAATGACTTTTAAAGAATAGGAAACATTTAGTTGTTTATAAATAGTTTTTAGCATAACCATTACATTCATTTAGGATCAATTATTTTTAGGACCTGATATATGTGAGATTGGGTCTCGTGAACGTTAAATATTGAAGTGCCCCGGCCAAGCTTCGGTAAGAAATTGGGTCATCAATAAGTGGACCATCATTAGCACTTAGTTTTCCTGATGTATCAACCGGTGTGGCTACGGGCTTACAATTTGACATTCCTGCCCGTTCTAAGATTTCAGAGGCATATTTTTGTTGAGATAAATGTAAACCACATTTGGAGACAGCGATCCCAAGAAAAAAACTTAGAGAACATAGATCTTTCATAGCGAATTCATGAGAGATTTGAGCCATCAACCGGTTATGAAGAGAATCGATCAATGTAGTAAGGATAATGTCATCGACGTATAAAAGTATATAAGCTTTTTACTGACCGTGACGATAAATAAATAGAGAGTGATCTGATGCACTGTTTTTGAAAACCCAAAGTTAGAACATAATTAGTGAACCTTTGGTACCAAGCCATCGGTGCTTGTTTTAACCAATGTTTTAAAAACCGGTTTTTTAGTTGAACCGGTATGGTGAGCGGTTCGCGGTTCAACCGGTTCGACCGCCGGGTCAACCGGTTTCTATATTTTTCATGTTTTTCCTTTTTTCCTACACATACATACATCTATAAATCATGAATTTGATGTTTACAAATTCAAACATTAAAAATACACATACAAATACGTTGTAGATGAATTCAAATACATTAAAATAACAAATGACCATAAGTTTTAGTGTTTTACATCAATCCATATACGTCAAAAAGTAAATAAAGTATAATACCGAAACAAAATATAGTTTTGGATGAATACAAACACATCAAAAAACTTTATAACATTTACCATATGTTTTTATTTATAGAAAACTAAATATATTTGAAAAAAAATCACCAAAGTTTATTGTGTAAATGGTTATTTTTCATGTGTTTTTATTCGGTTTAACCGGTTTATTTTGACCGGTTCAACCGGGTGTTTCTAAAAACCGTCCGGTTCAATCTGGTTCAGAAATCGACATAAAACTGGTGATAGTTAAACCATTCTCTCCACCGGTACCCGGTCCAACCGGTTCGACCGGCCGGTTCAAACCGGTTTTTTAAAACATTGGTTTTAACCCGTAGAGGGACCGTTTAAGACGACATACGTGATCAGGAAAACGGGAGTCCCGGAACCTAACCGGTTAATGCATAAACACTATTTCAGATAAGTGACCGTAAAGGAAAGCATTCTTGACGTCGAGTTGGTGAATCGGCCAAGAATGAGAGACAGCAATGCTAAGGATTGTTCGAATAGTAGCCGGTTTTACCACCGGGCTAAAAGTTTCACCACAATCAATTCCCGCCTGTTGAGACCTGCCATTACAAACAAGACGGGCCTTATAATGTTCAAGGGACCTGTCAACATTAGTCTTATGTTTATATATCCACATAGAACGAATTACATTCATATCCGGTTGACGAGGAACAAGTTCCTACATCTTATTTTCAACAAAAGCATTAAATTCATCTATCATAGCAGACTTCCAAACGGGAGTTGAAAGGGCGTCAGATGGATTTTTAGGAAGAGGGTAAAGGGTGGTAGCATGTAGGTTCATTGGAGCTTTGGGTTTGTAGGTATCGGTCCGAATTCGGGTTTGCATTGGGTGACGAGTGGGAGGTGGTACTGTTGATGTGGGGATAGTTTGTGAGGGTTGTTCAGACTGTGAAAGAGGCTGATCAATAGGTTGGGAAGGGACTGTTGGTTGTTTGGGGCGGCGTGAATAGGTGAGAATGGTGGGGGGTCTGTCGTGAGTTGGAGTTGTGGTATGAAGTGGAGCTGGGTTATGGAGAGGAGATGGAGAGGCGGTGATTGTGGTAGGAGGAAGTTGAGAGCACCATATAGATGGGTGAGAGTCGTGTGGAGGAATTGATAGGAAGAGGGTGATGGTTGTGGTTTTGAGAAAGGAAAGTGTAACATCCTAAAATTCAAGACCAAAAATTTCGTTTTAATTAAGTTATTATATAAAACCATCAGTATAAAAACATTCATATTAATATCTCATGTCAAAACCAAAGTATCAATAATCAAAACATATTATCATAAAACCATATCAGAGTGTAATCCCAAAGATCTCATGTGCGGAAAACATAGTGTGATGCGCTGCGATCAAGTCGACTCCTTTCCTTTGAAAACGAGTAACTGAAACCAAAACTGTAAACCGTAAGCACGAAGCTTAGTGAGTTCCCCCATCATACCACATACCATACAATCATATAACATACATACTGCCAGGCATATTTGGGTGCCCGACCTACCCCTTCGGTCCTCTCGACCGGTGAACTTGCCTAGCATATCTGGGTGCTGGCCTACCCCTTCGGTCCTCTCGACCGGTGACTGCCTAGCATATCTGGGTGTTGGCCTACCCCTTCGGTATCTTTCAACCGGTAACCGGGAGCTGGGCTCCCCTTCGGTATCTTTCAACCGGTAACCGGGGACTATTTCACCCCTACCACTACCACATAAAACCCTAACATATAAACATAAATCACATATTGCCTAACATATTTGGGTGCTGGCCTACCCCTTCGGTTCTGTCGACCGGTAATCGGGGACTATTTCACCCCCTACTACTACCACATAATATCATATCATAATCTGGCTAGCATGGCTGGGTACTAAACTACCCCTTCGGTCCTATCGACCGGTAACCGAGGACTATTTCACCCCCTACTACCACTATCACATAACATCATAACATGCTAGAACATAAAACATATCGGGTAGCAGCAAACCTAGATGAATATCACAAAGACAATCATCTAACATACAACTCCTACTGGTGGGCCGGCATTGTGGTCGTAGACCTACCGCTACTGGAAGGTAACTCACCTCACACTGCTGAAGTCCTGAATACACAACCCCAGCTGTTGGATGACAGAATCCCGATCTGTCAACATCAAAACATCACCCAATTAATAATTGGGTTCCACTACATAACCATAAGTACATTCTTTGGATAATTACTACATTACCCCAAGCTTGACTTATTCAAGCCTATATGCTAGGGTTTTATGTGGTAGTGGTAGGGGTGAAATAGTCCCCGGTTACCGGTTGAAAGATACCGAAGGGGAGCCCAGCTCCCGGTTACCGGTTGAAAGATACCGAAGGGGTAGGCCAGCACCCAGATATGCTAGGCAATCACCGGTCGAGAGGACCGAAGGGGTAGGCCAGCACCTAGATATGCTAGGCAAGTTCACCGGTCGAGAGGACCGAAGGGGTAGGTCGGGCACCCAGATATGCCTGGCAGTATGTATGTTATATGATTGTATGGTATGTGCTATGATGGGGGAACTCACTAAGCTTCGTGCTTACGGTTTACAGTTTTGGTTTCAGGTACTCGTTTTCAAAGGAAAGGAGCCGGCTTGATCGCAGCGCATCACACTATGTTTTCCGCACATGAGATCTTTGGGATTACACTCTGATATGGTTTTATGATAATATGTTTTGATTATTGATACTTTGGTTTTGACATGAGATATTGTTGAATCATAAAAGTGACCCTCTTGAACTTCAGCTACCACAACCATTTCTGATACCGCAACGGTTCAGCACCCGCAGTCATCTTGTTCATCAGCAATCGCAACCGCAATCAGTCAATCTACCGCAGTCAATTTAGCTAGATTACTTTATTTGTTTTCTTATGTAATACACTCTATTATCCAGTATGCCTTGCATGGCTACTCATAGAGTTGTAATCTAGTGTACTTCATGAGTGTCTATAAATAAGAGCTTATTCTCTTGTATTCAACACGGATAACTTACGCATCTATTCTGAATACACATCTTCAAGTTATCTTTTCTGTCTCTCTTTACTCATCTCTTCTTACATAATTCTTATCATAATTCTGCTGATCATAATCTCTCTTCGGAGCAAGTCATCTTTGACTTAATCACTAAGTTTGATCTTCCTTATTAACTTGGAGTGAATGCATTCCTTGTTATGAATCAGCTTAAGCGTATTCTTGATATAACAACTGTTGTCATTTCTATTTCTTTACTTTTCCGCAACTAACTCCCTAACTTATTAACATTATTGTTGAGCTTTTAAGATCCTTTGAGATTAACTATTCCGCAATACTACTTGTTCTAACGTTTGTTCAAGTGTGTCTCTAAGTTTTTCTCTCAACAATTGGTATCAGAGCCATAGTGGTTGCTTTTTGAAAAACGGAACTCTGATTTTTTAAAAGGCCTTCTATACCACTAAAGCTCATTTCTTCAAAAATTTTCAAATGGCACAATCGTTATCTCTGAACGTTTCCAACAGTGTTGGTGGTTCTAACCGAGCCCCAATACTGGTAGCAAATGAATATCATCACTGGTCACAAAGAATGGAAAGATACTTAAGAAGACTTGGTAGAGATGTGTGGCGATCCGTAGAAGAAGGACCACATGTCCCAGTTCTGACTCCAGTCCAAACTGACGGCGCTACAACCTGACTTGGAGGAGGTCAATCAGTTATGAGCCGTCCCACCAAGGATGATCTCGATAAAATGGAAAATGATGCTGTTGCTTTTTATGAAATCTCCTGTGGAGTTGCTCCTGACAACTTCGATACTATCATAAATTGCAAATCAGCAAAAGAGATCTGGGAAGTTCTCAAGAACTTGTACGAAGGCTCAGAACAAGCACAAGACAAAAAGCTTACTACCGCACTCAATGAGTTCAACAACTTCAAAGCTCATACAGGCGAAAGTTTGGAAGACTCCTTCAAAAGGTTCAACCTAATAGTCACCAAGTTATCCAATGCGGGCACCATCCGCAGTAACCATGAAACAAACCTTCAGTTTCTTAATGGTTTGGGAAGACATTGGACTACGGCCAAGATGATAGTCCAAGGCGATAGAAAGATTCACTCTTTGTCACTCTACAAGCTCTATGGAGAGCTGCAAGCTCAAGAATCCACCGTACTCAAAGACTGTGCTGACTTCGGAGGACCACTTGCTCTCATAGCACAAGCTCCACCGCAGTCACCCTACTCTTCATCGTATGACACTCCACCACAGTCATACGAAGCCGATTCAGAGTACGATGATGAAGAAGAATTTCAGAAGGCTATTGCTCTGGTTAGCCAACAGTTCAACCGTCTACCACCTCTTTCCTACCGCAAGAATCAACACTTCAACAAGCCTCCATTCAACCGTAACTTCGGTCCACAGAATAATCATTCTCGTTATCCAAAAGGTTCTCATCCACCACCGCAATCTCAAAGCACTCAACCAAAGGAGGTACCGCAGTCTCCTCAAACCACTGACTCCGGTACTCCCTCTGAAGACAAAACTGATGTTGTGATTTGTCACAAATGCAACAAAGAATATCACTTTGCAAGAGATTGTAAGGCCAATGTAGTAAAAGACAGAGCGTTCTACCTTAGAATGGCTCAAGAACTGGAAGATAAGGAAAAGGCAAGGGCATACGTCGCCCATGTCAAAAGAGACCATCAAGTCTGGTCATCCGGAGATGAAGATGAAGCCATCAGCAGTGTCAAGGGAAAAGGGAAAATCTGCATGCTGGCAACTGCGGATGATGATGGGTCTACAATGCTGAACAAGAACTACTGCTACGTGGCAAAGGATGGAACTCTTAGCATCGTTGAACAGGTAAAACTCATGATCCAAACTCTACATTGTAGCATGCATGACTGTCAACCATACATAGATAATCTTAATGACACTTGTGCTGCCGTCCTTACAGACTATAACAAAGCCTTAGATGAGAAGAACATTGCGTCCCAAGAAATTTTCCATGTTAGAGGATGCCTGGACAACAAAAGACTCAAATTGGCTATGTTAGAAAAGGATTTAGAGTTAGAGAAAGATGCAAGAATGTTAAGTGAAACCCAATTAGAGATAGCTTTGAACCAGAGAGATTTAGCTCAGAGAGAAATTGTACGCCTAAATCTTTTAATCGAAAAATTGTTCAATGAAAGTGAAGCTATTGAAAACTTGGTAAATAATGGAACCGTGGACAATACATACAATTGGGGTTGGTCAAATGGATATCCTACCGCAATGGATTCCTCGCCCCGGTTCAACAAAGACATAATGTATGTCCCTCCGGACCGAGAATTTCATTTCCCTGTCAATGACAAGACCTTTCCCGAAGATATCAAAACTCACTTCGGTAGACTGCATAATCTAAGCAATAATTGTGTCATTGAGGAAATTGTGCCTGAGGTTTCGGTTCACACAAGTGATCTAATTCCTATCTGTGGCACCATTTACCCAAATTCTCAAACATCATCCGTAGTTGATGAAGAAATTGTTGTTGAGGGCCCCGAAGTCTCAGTAAACTTTCCACCTCTGCCCTCAGACCGCAATGTATCACACTGCAGTCAAAAGTCTCACAAAAGTCCCACTGCCGTCTCAAATCAGACCTACTCTACAATAGTTACATCGTCTCTACCGCAGTCCTCAGCAAAAGGAACTATGACTCTTCAGGCGATTCATCATGAACTGCCTATAGAGAACTTTGAAGTGGGTCAATGCTCTCAGACCCCAGAATCTTCAAGCTCAGATGAATCAAGCCCACATTTTCAAATTCACTCTATGAATTCCAGGAAACCGCAGTTGAACAACCATGACTGCGGTTCACCAAAATCCTTGGCCAAAAAGGCCTTCAAAGAGGAAATTAGATCTCGAAGCACAAACAAACAAATTTTTTCGAAAAATAAGAAGCATGTCAGAATTCCTAAGTCCAAGAGTCCAGAAAAATTTGTTTTCTCAAACTACTTTTCAAAAAACTCTCTCTCCAAGAAAACAAACAAAAAGGAAAGTCCAGCTTCAAAAGTCACTCCTGCTTCCTCTGACAAAACCAAACAGGGTGTTCAGTCTTTTCAAAACAAGTGTTTTCAGGTCTATTCCTCAAATGATCCTAAATGGAAAGGTATTTTACCCACACCAGCACTTTTAAAGTCACGTCAAAATTTCAACAAATGGAAGGGTATTCTGCCAAATCCACCTAAAGGAACTCAAAGATTTACACGTGCTAAGTGTTTTCAAAAAACTTTTTCAAATTCCAACACCACTCATGTCAGGAATAACCCACCTCGGACCGGTAACAAGTCCATTTCATCCTATGGACCGCTGATTAAGCATAGTGTCAAATCTAAAGACAAAAAATCTTTTTGTAAATGTCAGTGTAATTGTCAAAAGAGTTCATCCCATGTCAAATCTAGTCAGAGTCAGAAACCTCGTACTTCTTCGAAAACTCACAACACTCCAATTCTGCACAAACATCCAGGACTAGGATTAAAAGTTGACAAGAGACCCGTCCTTGCAACCTCGGTCCATGCATCATTCCACAACTCACCAATTGCCCCAGGCTCCAAACTAGTTTGGATGCCTAAACTAACCGTATAATTTTCAGGCTTTGTGCAAGGAGGAACAAGAAGATGAATGGTTAATTGACAGTGCCTGCTCCTTGCACATGACCGGAAGGTTAGAGTACCTTCGGGATTTCAGGCCTATATGCAATGGTGGAAATGTCACGTTTGGCAATAATGCAAATGGTGTCATCCGAGGTTACGGTGTTCTCACTACGGGGAATTTCTCTATCCAGAAGGTTGCCTATGTAGAAAGCCTCAAACACAATCTCATCAGTGTAGGCCAACTATGTAAGGCAGGACACAGGGTTGAATTTGATGATCAGTTCTGCTATGTGATGACTAGTGACAGAAACACCTGTCTGATCAAATCCAGGGCCGAAGGTACCATGTATCCCTTGGATGTATCTCTGATCATTGGCAGACCACAGTTGTGTTTCCTGTCCAAAGCTGTATCAGAAGTCAGCTGGCTATGGCACCGCAAGCTAGCACATCTCAACTTCAGGTACATCAACAACTTGGTCACAGGAGAACTAGTCCGAGGTCTCCCTATTCTCAAATTCAGCAACGATACTCTTTGTCCGGCTTGTAAATGCGGTAAACAGTCCAAAGCAAGTCACCCTCTGGTAATGGACTCTTCTATTTCTGAATCACTAGAGCTGTTGCACATTGATCTCTGCGGTCCATCTACCGTAGCCAGTCTTCACCATAAAAAATACATACTGGTTATTGTAGATGACTATACACGCTTCACATGGGTCTTCTTCCTCAGACTCAAGTCAGAGACACCGCAGATTTTCATCAACTTCATCAAAGAGATCGAACTTCAGATCAAGCTCCCAGTAAGAAGGATCCGCAGTGATAACGGAACCAAGTTCACAAATCATCCTCTCAACAGCTTCTTGGTGTCCAAGGGTATTTCTCACAACTTCTCAGCACCCTACACACCACAACAAAATGGAGTGGTAGAGAGAAGGAACCGCACTCTAGTAGAAGCAGCCATATCTATGCTCAACTTCGCACACCTTCCTCTCTACTTCTGGGCTGAAGCTGTAGCCACCGCATGCTTTGTTCAAAATCGAAGCATTGTGTGCAAACGTCTCAACAAAATACCATATGAGGGACTCAACAACCGCAAGCCAAATGTTCGATTCTTCCACATCTTTGGATGTAGATGTTTCATGATCAACAACCGAGATCAGCTTAACAAATTTGCACCAAAATCTGATGAAGGCATTTTCCTTGGTTATTCCACTAACAAGGTTGCTTATCGAGTTCTTATCAGACGTACAAGGCTGATCATTGAAAGCTTCGATGTGAAATTTGATGATTCTCACATCCGCAATACCCCTCCATCCAATGAAACCACCGCAATCATGGAAAGTGATATCCCTGCCTCTTCAGGTCCTTTAAATCTTGTTGAAGTCAATTATGACAATCTTTTCGATCCTGTTGAAACGGCGAAACTATCCGAAGTTCTTGTGTCACCCGCAGCTCAACAACAACATGCTGATGTTTCTGGTCCATCTCTATCTGAAGTAGCGTCTCTCAATACTTTCACCTCTCCGGTTGAGGGGGAAAGCTCTACTCCGGATCAAGCAACAACCGTAGAGATTCTAGTACCGGATACTGCTCAAGTTCCTACCCGCAGAGAGGCATTACCATCAAACATATCTTCGGATTCGGATGATGAACTCATAAAGAACATTGACACGAGAACCGATCCAAGGATTATCACTCTCCCATCCGCAGTCCAGGGGGAACCTTCTCAGGTTCCAGAGGAACTCCCATCCGCAATCCAGGGGGAATCTCTTCCAACTGCTCCAACAAACCAAGATGACTCAGCAGGATGCTCTCAAGTCCAGGGGGAACTGCCATCCCCAACCGCAGATTCCTCTGATATTCAAGATATTCCCTCTACCGCAGCTGCTGATCATCTGCAACCCCGCCTACACGTGTGGATGAAGGATCACCCACCAGGTCAAATCCTTGGCAACCCATCCGCAGGTATCCAGACTCGATCGTCCAAGGACCTTTCTGATCACTGCCACTACACATCGTTTATGTCCTCGGTAGAACCCAGAACGATCAAAGAAGCATTGCTTGAACCTGATTGGATAGCTGCAATGCAAGAAGAGCTAGAAGAATTTCAAAGAAACAAAGTTTGGCAGCTCGTTCCGAAGCCACGTGGTCATACCATTGTTGGCACTAGATGGGTGTTCAAAAACAAGCTGGATGAATCTGGTGTGGTAATCAGAAACAAGGCAAGGCTAGTTGCAAAGAGGTATAGTCAACTTGAAGGCATTGACTACGATGAAACGTACGCTCCCGTAGCACGCATGGAAGCTATCCGGATCTTCCTAGCATACGCAGCCCACAAGAACGTCAAGGTACACCAAATGGACGTTAAGAGTGCTTTTCTCAATGTGGAACTAAAAGAAGAGGTTTATCTTCAGCAACCTCCAGGTTTTGAGAATGTTGATTTTGTTGGATAAGGTGTCTAAGTCCATAACTATTTCTGGTATGTACTTGACCCGACCCGACATGGTCCATTTGGGTTGCATGGCACCATGCAATTGGATAAACTAAAATGAGAGAAATAACACTTATGGTTTATTAATATATTATAAGTTCATATATATTAATAATATTATTTAATTAGTTTGATCAAGAATTAATTTAGAATTAATTAAGTGATCAAAAAGATAACTAATTAAATATATGGGTAGATTATGTAAATCTTCCATATCTTATATAGTGGGCTAAGAGGCTCCATGGATTATCAAGTTGGGTTCCACCCATAGGATGCTCCATGGATGCTCCATGGGAGTTACAAACCCATGGGTCATGGAAATGAAGAGTCATGACACATTAGGGTTTACATGGTGTAACCCTAGATGTGTCAACACTATATAAGAAACCCATTCTCCACCAAAATAGGCTACACATAAGAAACAAGAGGGCTAGGCCGATTTTAGAAGTGTGTATTCTCTCTAAAGTCATTCCAAAAGCATTTGGTGTTGTGTGAAGCATTTGAGACATCACACTTGGGGTGCTAGGCTCACAAGGTTTCAAGGATTATAAGCAACAACAAGGTAAGTTATTCTATCTTTCATGCAAGTTAAAATTTGTTCCCCATGTATGCTAGATAGGAATATAACCTTGGAATTCAACTTTGCATGATAATTAGACAAACATAGATCCAAGGTTATTAGGGTTGCATGTACACTTAGGAAGTGTTAGAATGCTCAAAACCCATCAGTGGTATCAGAGCCAGGTTTGTTTGTTGTTTTTTTTGTGTGTGCAAACAGCTTGAAAAAAAATCGTTTTTCTATTTTCTGCTCGTATGAAAGTTTGCACATTTGTTGCTGGAAATGGACTAGAAACATTACCCTAAACTGTTTTGATGTTTTAAAGCTTGTTTTAGATGGTGTAATGTTTATGCTAATCCATTTACAATGGCAATTATTAAAATTACAAGTTTTTTTTTAAGTGTAATTTTTGATTCTTGAAAGTGTTCATATTCATGTTCTTGAACTTATGAAGATTAGATGATCATAGGAATTGTTTGTAACCTTCATAGTAGTTTAATTCATGATCATAATGTGTTTTAATGGAGTCCATAACTTGTCCTCAAGTTATGGAAAACCAAAAGTCTCACTTTTATTAAAGCCATTAAAAGAACACAAGAGTTATAAAAATGAAGAGTCTTCATTTTTATTACTCAATTAATTCATAAGTTATAAGAAATGAAAAGTTTTGGAAGTTTACAAAACTTGCCCTCAAGTTTTGGAACATGTAAAGTCTTGATTAAAACTTTAGTTCCAACCCTTAGAATTTTAAAAGTTAAAATTCAACCCTTATACTTTATAATATTATAAGTTACTAATATATATATGTATAACAACAAGTCGTCTTACCGCTAGTACGCCTCATTCACGAAGCCGGTCTATAAGGGGGTATAAGGTTGTTGCCTATAAAATGGCAACTTAATGGGTGTCCACTCTCACCCACCGCTTCCTTGATCGGTGGAGGGTCGTTAGCCGAACGGGTAAGACAAGGACTTATAAATTCTCATTAAAAGTATGATGAATATTATAAAGTAACTAAATGCTTTTATTAAATTCCCAATCTTAGTTACTTTAGGAAAATGTGAATAAGGTGCTAATCCATGAAATTACACTTTACACTTTGTTTAAGTCGTTGGTGGAGCGTGTGTGGTTAACCGGCACACTAACTTGGACTTAACAAGGTAGGTAAAGGGTGACTTAAGGTTTACCATAGCATCGGTGGAGCGTGTGTGGTTTACCGGCACATCGATTGAGTGATAAACCTTGAGGGTACCAAGTGATTTGCATGGTTACTTCACACCTCGTTTTGTGATCCTCGGTATCCCAGTCACAAAACTTGGAGGGCACACTCGAGATTGAAACATGCCTTTGAAAAGTTCATTGAATCTCAAAAGAATCTAGGAATTTCTAAGAACCAATTAAAAACCTAATATTTATATTTCGTTTTTCATGGTGGAAATTGGTGAATCGTCATTCACCTACCTTTCAAATATGTTATAGCTTGGATTACGGCATACCTCTTCTAAGTTATAATATATTGTGATTGGATCCTAGCCTTAATATTACATTTGGGTGTTTTATTAAGGACGCTCTTAATATCTAAACTAATCTTGTTCTCTTCTTTCAGATGTCTTCAAACAATGCTGCTTCTGGCTCTAATCCTAATGGCTCCTTTACCGTTATGAACTTGTGTGGGAAAGTCACTTTTGATGGATCCAACTTCAATGAATGGATCAGAAACATCAGGATGATTACCCGCTACGAGGACAAAGGATATGTCCTTGACAAGGAGCTTAAGGAGATTGATGAGATCACTGACTTCCGGGCACATGAAAGGGATGCTACAAAAGTGGCATGCATCATGTTGGCCACCATGACAGCGGAACTCCAAAAGTCCTATGAGGACTTCTACCCATTTGAAATGCACCAAGATCTGATGGAAAGATACCATCAAAGTGCACGACAAGAGAGGTATGAAATCATATGCTCTATCATAACAACCATGATGAAGGACGGGGAATCCGTCACGAGCCACATGCAGAAAACGCAAAGGTATGTGGATCGGTTGCTGAAGCTTAATGTGAACTTCCCTGAGGAGCTTGCAATAGATATCATTTTGCACTCCTTACCATCGTGCTATGATCAATTCCGCATGACATATCACATGAATAAGGAAGAGGTCACACTTAGCAAACTTCAGGGACTCCTCAAGACCGCAGAAACATGTCTTAAGGGTAAGTCAGTTGTTAACACTCCTACTCCAAACTCCGCCCCGGTTTTGGCAATCGGGAAAGGTCGAGGGAAGAAGAGGAAGAGCTCTTCGAAGGGTACCAAGGCTAGGACCCTTGATGGCTCTTCTTCAAGTGGAACCAAGAAAGGTTTCGTCACTCCTTCTTCTGACCCAAAAGAGGCTGAATGCTTCTATTGCCATGAAAAATCACATTGGAAGCGGAACTGCCCAAAGTACCAGCAAGATGTGAAGGATGGGAAAGTTAAACCCAACCATGCAGGTATTTACACTATCTTATCTAATAACTCGCCCCATTCTAACTCTTGGGTCTTTGATACCGGTTGTGGTATTCATATCTGTTCTGATTTGCAGGGACTAAGAAGAAGTGAGAATGTGGAGCATGGAAGAATAAACTTAATCATGGGGAATAGGAAAGCTTTACCTGTCACCAAGATTGGAGTTTATACTTTATCGCTAAGTAGTGGGTTTAGTTTAGATTTGAATAAATGTTGTTATTCGCCAGAAATGGCAAGAAATATTATTTCCTTTCATGCATTGTATAAACAAGGTTTCACCTTTTCATTTGATAATGAAGTTGGTTCGATTAATGCTTTCTTTAATAATGTTCTTTATTTTAAAGCATTACCTTGTGATGGTGTGTATGAAACTGTATATGTGGTTGATAACTTAGGAAATAATGTATTGTGTATTGATTCTGTTAATAATAATAACTTGGATAAAGCATCATTATGGCATTGTCGTCTTGGACATATAAGCAAGAAACGCATAGGCCAACTCCAAAAGGATGGAGTATTGGAGTCATTTGACCTAAAGTCAGATGATAGTTGCGAATCATGCTTACTTGGAAAAATGACAAAGTCACCCTTCACAGGTTCTTGTGAGAGGGGTGAAGGTTTGTTGGATCTTATACACACAGATGTGTGTGGGCCCTTCAAACATGCCACAAGGGATGCTAATCGTTATTAGGGGTGAGCAAAAACCGAACCGCAATTAAAAAAAACCGAAAAAACCGCAAAAACCGAAACCGATTAACCGAAACCGAAACGATAACCGATGGTGAGGTTTTCAATTTTACCAAAACCGAAATTTTGCGGTGCGGTGCGGTTATTGTTTTTTTAAAAACCGCAAATAACCGAACCGCACCGAATAGATTAACCGAACCGCTAAACCTAACCGAACCGCTAACCGAACCACTAATTTACAAATTTTAAATAATTATATAATGTTATTATTTGATTTATTAATATTAATAATCCTAATTAAAAAACAAGGTTATGTTGAGCGGGATTCAAAGTTTGACCTAGCCTAAATTTCAGACTCTTCGCCTCCCACTCTCACGAACGAAGTCACGATCCCTCAACGTCTCAACCCTCAGTCTTCCATCTCCGGCTGCCACTACATCATCAGTGTTAGGCACGACTCTACGTCAACGTTCACACTATCGGCGGATCACACTGACACGTCTCACCATCTCCGGCCACTACAGGTTTGTTTCCGACTGTTTAAAAAATATATACGGCAAGCGTCTTCGATCTTAAGTAGACATAATCACATATATAACGTTACGTTTACAAAAATCATTTGTTTTGGTTTGTGTAGAGATAACAATAGGTTTTCAGTTACCCTTATTCACTGCCATGAATGTCATCGTTCTTTCGAGTATGTGTTTAATTCAGTAGCTTTGTGCATTTGTTTCAATTTGTATTTACAAAAACCATAAACAATATATGAACTTAGTTTTTGAGATTTTTTTTTTCATACAACGTAAAATAGGAGTATATATGTAATTATGCATGAGTGCTTTAACGTTTGAAGAGTAAATTTAAGATATAACTACTTCACGAAATTAAATTCTTTAAAAGGGTAAATATAACTATTTCATTTTTTTTAATACATACTGGAAGCAACTTTCATGATTTTTTTCATGAAAGCCAATTATCTTTATTTTTCCAGATTTTGCACACATATGAAAATATGAAATTAATTTTTGAAATCAGTAAGCTTTGTTTAGTTAATTTTTGTTCCTTTGTTTAGGTAACAATAACATAATAGAACACTAATAGGTTAGGTATTTGAATGTTTCTGTTTGATTATTTGTGTTTCAGAATGGCTACCGATGAAGGTATAATTGATGTTGATGATGAAAATAACAATGGAGTTGAAGTTCCATTAACCGGTGAACGTAACACCGAAGAAGAAAAGAAGTCAACAGGTAGGGTGAGATCCATTGTATGGGATCATTTCCCATATGTCAAAGGCGCTACATCTTCAAAATGTAAACATTGTAAAGAGTATTGGCTTGTGGCACTAGAAAGAATGGTACATCTGCATTACTTACTCATCTAGTCCATTCATGTAGGACCTCCCCACTTTATAAAAAACCCGATATAAAGAAACAAACGACTTTAAGCTTTAAGCCAAAAGGTACGGAGGCGAGTGGGTCTTTAGCTAAGCATTCTTTTAGCCAAGAGAAATGTCAATTAGCCCTTGCCAAAATGTGCATTAAAGACAATAGACCTTTTAGCATTGTTGATGATGAGGGTTTTAAGGAGTTTGTGTGGGAATTGAATCCTGAGTTTAAGCTCATATCTAGATGGAGTGTCGCTCGAGATTGTTTATCGATTTATGAACAAGAGGCGGAAAAAGTGAAAGCTATGATGAAAGGCCAAACAGTGTGTCTAACTACAGACACTTGGTCATCGGTCCAAAATGTCAATTATATGTGCCTCACTGCACATTGGATCGATGATTATTGGGTTTTACAAAAAAATATCCTAAATTTTTGCCCTATAGAGAATCATAAGGGTGACACGATCGGGCGCCTTGTTTATGAGTGTATACAAAACTGGGGGATTGAGACTGTGTTTACTATTACAGTGGATAACGCATCTTCAAACGATGGGGCAATAAGATATTTAAAGAGGATGTTGAAGGGTCCACATGATATATTAGATTGTAAATATTTGCATCTTCGTTGTTGTGCACATATCATCAATCTCGTGGTTAGAGATGGATTGGAAGAGCAATTCGAATCTGTTACTAGAATTCGAAATGCGGTGACTTACGTGCGATCATCACCAGCTCGATATAAAACATTTGAAGACTGTATTGCTCGAGTTGAAATAAAATGCAAACAAAAGCCATCTCTTGATGTCGATACAAGATGGAATTCAACATATCTAATGTTGGAAACAGCCGTAATTTATGAGAACGCGTTTGAAAGGTATGTTTACTTGTTATATATTTATGTTATATTTCTCGTTTCAGTGACAAAATAATATCGTATCCATGTTTTATTTTCTTAATAGGCTTTATATGATAGATTCTTCTTATGGAGCTTATTTCCGCACCGAGGCGGAGGAAGATTTGGAAAGGAGCGCAAGGAAAAGGAAAAGGAAGACTAGAGTACTTGGTGCTCCAAGTGATGTTGATTGGGAAACAGCTAGGTATGATTAACTTTTTTTGTTAGTACTTCGTATATATCTTTTGAATACTTACATATTATTATTATTATTATTATTGATATTTAAAATAGGAATTTGATCGAGTACTTAAAAATATTTTCTGATGTTACAACCAAGATATCTGGTTCGAAGTATGTAACATCCAATATTTTTTTTTCTGAGCTTGTGAAAATGCAAGCAAACATCACCCGAATGTGCTTGAGTCAAGATGAACAAAAGAAAAAGATGGCCATGTCAATGAAAGAGAAGTATGATAAATATTGGGACAATGTAGATAATATGAATTATCTATTGTATGTTGCGGTTGTTTTGGATCCACGCAACAAGCTTCGATATGTCAATTATTGCATTCAAACGATTTATGGTACGAATTCTGAGAAAAGCAAAGAGATATTGGAAAAGGTGAAAAAGACACTTGATGATTTGTTTAGCCATTACAAGAGTAAAGTGGAAAAAAACAATGTACAAAACACACAAGATGGTGGTTTTGGTGAAAAATCAAGTAGCTTTTGTGAGATGAATATTGATTTGGAGCTTGAATTTGACAAATTTGACGATGAGGGTCAAGATACTAAGAGCGAGGTGGATATCTATTTAGCAGATGGAAGGGAAAAAAGGGACCAAACTTTTGATCTATTAGGTTGGTGGAAAGCAAATTCGGCCAAATTCCCTGTATTGTCTATACTAGCTAGACATGTTTTGGCAATGCCAATCTCGACGGTTGCATCAGAGTCGGCATTTAGTACCGGTGGTAGAGTTATCGATAAGTATAGGAGTTCACTTAACACCGACACTGCAGAAGCTTTAATTTGTACACAAGATTGGATACGGCTTTCATTGGTGGATCTTGAGTTAGGTTGTAGTATGAAGACTAAAGAAATTGAAGAATTGAATGAGCATATGGCGGGTATAAAAATTGGTAAGTTTTCACCATATTTTTTGGACTTAGTTTTTCACTTATGTAGTATTGTACTAATAATATAATATTATCATGTATAATTGTTTTCTGTGTAGATGCACTTTCAAGGGGTAAAAGGCCATCCAATGATGTTCAACAAAAGAATGATTGAATTGCTTTTCTACCACGTAACTAATATATTATATCTTTATTGGCATTTTTTTAATGGTTTTTTAAGTTTAGAGTAACTAATGATTTTGGTTTTTTACTTGTAGTCTATGACGCAGAAAGAAAGTTTCAATTGCAAGCTGTTAAATAGGATGAATGAATGGTCAATTTTTAGAAGACAAAAAGTGTTAAGAGTTTTTGTTTTGTTGAACTTTGAAAAGTGATGAAATTTGTTGATGCTTTGAAGATAATATCAGTTTGTTAGTGTTAAGTTTTTGTCTATCTATTGCTTTCTTTTTATCATTTGTTTACTAAAACTAATAGTCTTGAACTCTTAAAAGCATATAAAAACAACAAACTCTTAAAAGCAAAAAAAAAACACCAACTTCACATGGTTAAAAACCGCATAAAACCACTCAATAAAACCGCACCAAACCCATGTGGTTAATAACCGCAACCGTAACCGCAATTAACCAAACCGCATCAAATAACCTCATAACCGAACCGCAATACTAACCGCACTATGTGGTTTCTAGAATTTAATAACTGCATTTGTGGTTAGTGGTGCGGTTTTAGCCAATAACCGCACCAAACCGCACCACGCTCACCCCTAATCGTTATTATTTGACTTTTACTGATGATTACAGTAGATATGGATATGTCTACTTAATCAAGCATAAGTCAGAGACTTTTGAGAGGTTTAAAGAGTTTAAACAGGAAGTCGAGAATCAATTGGGCAGGAACATTAAGATGCTTCGATCCGATCGAGGTGGTGAGTATCTTAGTTCAGAGTTCCTCGACTATCTTAGGGAATGTGGGATTGTCTCACAATTGACACCTCCCAGGACACCGCAGTTGAATGGTGTAGCTGAGAGGCGTAATCGAACCTTGTTGGATATGGTTCGTTCCATGATGAGTCGAGCTTCGCTACCAATCTCATTTTGGGGGTATGCCTTAGAGACTGCCGCCCATATCCTTAATCTAGTTCCCACAAAGAAAGTTGCCAAAACTCCTCATGATATGTGGACTGGTAAAGTACCCAAACTAGACCACATTAAGATTTGGGGTTGCGAGGCTTTCGTGAGACGCGAGACTCATGATAAGCTCGAACCTCGAAGTGAGAGGTGTATTTTCATCGGCTACCCACAGAAATCTTGTGGTTACCTCTTCTACAGACCTAGTGAGAATGTGGTCTTTGTAGCTAGGAGGGCTTTCTTTCGAGAGAGAGAGAGAGAGTTCATAATCCAAGGAGACAGTGGGAGGCAAGTTGACCTTGAAGAAATTCAAGAGTCAAGTGGTGAAGGAACTTCAAACCCTAGCACTCAACTTGAGGAGGAAACTCCTGTTGAGCCAATTGACAAGTCTGTACCTCTGAGGCGTTCCACAAGGGTTAGGAATGCACCTGAGCATTACTATGGATTCCATATTACTGCGGAAGGTGATACACTTATCAGTGATGAGACACTGATAGGTCTGGATGAACCTAACAGTTACGCGGAAGCCATGGCAGGCTCTGAGTCAGCCAAGTGGAAAGAGGCAATGGACAGCGAGATACAGTCCATGTATGACAATCAAGTTTGGAACTTGGTTGAGAATGTACCAGGTCGTAAGACTGTAGGGTGCAAATGGATCTTCAAGAAGAAGACCGACATGGATGGTAAGGTACACACTTATAAGGCACGACTGGTTGCAAAGGGTTTCTCACAAACTCCGGGAGTTGATTATGATGAGACCTTTTCTCCAGTGGCCAAGATTAAGTCTATTAGGGTTCTGTTAGCCATAGCCACATTTCATGACTATGAAATATGGCAAATGGATGTCAAAACCGCTTTCCTTAATGGAAAGTTGGCTGAGGATGTTTACATGAGTCAGCCAGAGGGTTTTGTCAATACAGAGTACCCTAATAGAGTGTGTAAGCTTGAGAAATCCATTTATGGGTTAAAGCAAGCACCTCGCAGATGGAATCTTTGTTTTGATGAGAAAGTCAAGGAATTTGGCTTTTCTAGGAGTGAAGATGAATCTTGTGTATATGTCAAGGCTAGTGGGAGTATAGTTAGCTTTTTGGTATTGTATGTGGATGACATACTACTCAAAGGAAATGACATCCCAACTCTGCAGGAAGTTAAGTTCTGGCTTGGGAAGTGTTTCTCTATGAAGGACCTAGGAGAAGCTGCCTATATTCTAGGGATAAGGATCTTGAGAGACCGGAGTAAAAGACTAATTGGACTTAGTCAGAGTACCTACTTGGATAAGGTGCTGAAGAGATTCGGCATGCAGGACTCCAAGAAAGGAGAGTTACCCATCCAGAGTAACGCCAGATTGAGTAAGACACAAAGTCCTAGTACTGAGGCTGAGATAGCAGAAATGAGTCGAATACCTTATGCTTCGGCTGTAGGATCGATCATGTATGCTATGACGTGTACTCGACCTGATGTAGCCTTTGCTTTGAGCATGGTTAGCAGGTATCAGGGGAACCCTGGAAAGGCACACTGGACTGCGGTAAAGAATATCCTCAAGTACCTATGGAGGACTAAGGACTGGGTCCTTACCCTCGGTGGGAGTGAAGACTTGAGAGTTGTAGGGTATAGTGATGCTATCTTTCAGACTGATAGGGATAATTTCCGCTCTCAGTCAGGCTGGGTCTTTACCCTAAATGGAGGAGCAATTTCTTGGAAGAGATCCAAGCAAGAGACAGTGAATGATTCAACTTGCGAATCAGAGTATATAGCAGCTAGCGAGGCAGCAAAGGAGGCGATATGGCTGAAGAACTTCATTGGAGATCTTGGAGTTGTACCAGCTATTAAAGAGCCAATGGAAATTTTCTGTGATAGTGAAAGTGTTGTTGCCTTAGCCAAGGAACCAAGGGATCACGGGAGATCCAGACACATCGACAGAAAATACCATTTCATCAGACATCGAATAGAAGAATGACTCCTCGTGGCAAAGTGGGTATCATCGGATGAGAACCCAGCAGATCCCCTCACGAAGGGACTGACTCGGGTTAAGCATCTCCAGCATGCTCGGAGCATAGGGCTGAAGGATGATATTAGATTTAGTAGTCAGATAACCTCGAAATTTGTAAAGTGTAATTGACATTAGATGATGAATAAAAGGTGTTTTATTTATGAGTAAAGTGTTGCTATCTCTTGTCGATCGTTTACTATATTTCTTTTGCATGTTTTGACTTCCAGAATAATTATGTTTGGTATATCATATTATTCGAACCTCCACAGTCGGTCATATGTCGGAAGTAGGTATGAATCAAGACTGTCATGATTGATTGCAGAGGTCTAAGGTGTTGGACATGGCTACAACAATCATGAGTGCTCATAAGTTCTGAGCATTGGACTCAACCCACGCTCACTGGAATCACTTCATGGAATTTATCTCGAGTGATCGTGAGACGGTAATATCATATGAGTCTTCAAACCTAGAGATATGATTTGTTACTTATGAGTTGGTTATGCATTGATTGTACGAAAACGCATTGGTAACTCGATGTTATAAAACGTGCTCTTGTGTATAATTCAATGAGTGGTAGAACAAACATATGAGTCGAAGTTTATCTGTTCCTTCTTGGATTAGAAGCTGATATCTGGGCCCCTCGATGATTTTGTTTTGACCTATGTACCGGGCCCGGTCAGAACTAAGTTGATGTGTTCAATTAAGTTCTTTGTCAAACAAATCGGAAATCGGGAAACAAACTGCTGGACACAAAGTAAGACACTGTTCCATGTATTTGTCCGGCTGATATCTAGAACAGAGGATTATATGATCACTTATCTTAAATGGCGTATCATCATCTTCTCAGTTCCGAGAGACCTTGAAAGAGCTACGATTGCCGATCGGTTCCTGAAGTATTGCAGTTATAGTTATTAGACTTATCCAAGTGGGAGACTGTTGGATAAGGTGTCTAAGTCCATAACTATTTCTGGTATGTACTTGACCCGACCCGGCATGGTCCATTTGGGTTGCATGGCACCATGCAATTGGATAAACTAAAATGAGAGAAATAACACTTATGGTTTATTAATATATTATAAGTTCTAATATATTAATAATATTATTTAATTAGTTTGATCAAGAATTAATTTAGAATTAATTAAGTGATCAAAAAGATAACTAATTAAATATATGGGTAGATTATGTAAATCTTCCATATCTTATATAGTGGGCTAAGAGGCTCTATGGATTATCAAGTTGGGTTCCACCCATAGGATGCTCCATGGGAGTTACAAACCCATGGGTCATGGAAATGAAGAGTCATGACACATTAGGGTTTACATGGTGTAACCCTAGATGTGTCAACATTATATAAGAAACCCATTCTCCAACAAAATAGGCTACACATAAGAAACAAGAGGGCTAGGCCGATTTTAGAAGTGTGTATTCTCTCTAAAGTCATTCCAAAAGCATTTGGTGTTGTGTGAAGCATTTGAGGCATCACACTTGGGGTGCTAGGCTCACAAGGTTTCAAGGATCATAAGCAACAACAAGGTAAGTTATTCTATCTTTCATGCAAGTTAAAATTTGTTCCCCATGTATGCTAGATAGGAATATAACCTTGGAATTCAACTTTGCATGATAATTAGACAAACATAGATCCAAGGTTATTAGGGTTGCATGTACACTTAGGAAGTGTTAGAATGCTCAAAACCCATCAGATTTCCCAGACCACTGCTACAAGCTTGAAAAAGCAGTCTACGGTCTGAAGCAAGCCCCAAGAGCTTGGTATGAGACTCTTTCTGAATTTCTCGTCTCATCCGGATACAAAAGAGGAGTAATTGATCCCACTCTATTTAGAAAAGCAAATGGTGAACACCTTATGCTTGTACAAATATATGTGGATGATATTATCTTCGGATCAACTGATCAAGAAATGGTGAATGAATTTGCTAAGCTCATGACCAACAAATTCAAAATGAGCATGAATAGAAAAATTAATTTCTTTCTAGGTCTTCAAGTGAAACAAATCCCACAAGGAATTTTCATTCATCAAAAAAAATACACCACTGAACTCTTGAAGAAATACTCTATGGACAACTGTTCTTCGGCTAAGGTACCCATGGCCTTCGGATATAAGATCTCTGCTGATCCCTCAGGTGAATCTGTGGATCACAAGACTTATAGAGGCATCATTGGCTCTCTAATGTACCTCACCGCAAGCCGACCAAACATTGTCTTTGCAACTGGTGTATGTGCAAGATATCAGGCTGACCCAAAAATGTCACATATGACCGCAGCCAAACAAATACTACGGTACCTGAAAGGAAGCAAGTCACTTGGTCTATGGTACCCCGCAGGCAACGACTTCAGCCTGCAAGCTTTCACAGATGCGGATCACGTCGGATGCAGATTAGACCGCAAAAGTACCTCAGGAGGATGTCAATTTTTGGGTGGAAGACTCGTCAGCTGGTCATCAAGAAAACAAAGTTGTGTTTCCCTGTCTACTGCAGAAGCTGAGTATGTGGCCGCAGCCAGCTGTTGCTCTTAAGTCCTTTGGATGAAAACTCAACTAATGGACTACGGGTATAGAATGCTGCGGATACCAATCTATTGTGACTCTGAAAGTGCTATTGCTATTTCTCACAATCCAATTCAGCACTCCAAGACTAAGCATATTGAACTACGGTATCATTTCGTCAAAGACCACATCTTGAAAGGTAACATTGAACTCATCTTTGTCCATACTCATGAAGAGATTGCTGATGTGTTCACAAAAGCGCTCGACTCCACAAAGCTTAACACCTTCCTGCAAATGTTAGGAATGATGAACCCTGACCCGCAATTCTTCTTGAATAAATAGATACCGCGGACCATCCTTGGTCTCCGTTGCGGTTCTAACTGAGAGTTACTTATGATAGATGGTTCTGGTACCGCAGTCTAGGTACCGCAACCATATATCATACTTATCTCTCATGAGTCCTTATTATTTGTTATTACTAACTGTTCTACAAGTGCTTCTCTCAGTTCCTATACTGCAGTCATTCATCTTTCCATCCGCGATGCCGTATCCATCCGCGATGACATACCCATCCGCGATGACGTATCCATCCGCAATGAAGTTTCCATCCGCGATCACTTTGATACTTTTCTCAACTGTTTCATCAACCCTTGAATCTTTGTGTGTTATTTAATGATCCTTCATTAAATAAAACATTAAATAAAAACATTCCATTAGAAACTGTCTTATTCCCTTTCTGAATAATCCTTGTGTCAGACCTATTTTAGGTATGATGACAAAAAGAACGTGTTTCCATAAACTCATCATTAATCTGTCTTTTCCTCTCCCTAACACGTCCCATCCGTTACAACTTCCTTTCCCCTCACCCCACGATCACCTGACACATCGATTGAGGTCTGACTTTTCATTAAATGCAAACCCCCTTTTAGTAAATCTCCCAAATCTTTTTTAAACTGTTTTAATTATTTGTGGCTGAGATTTAATCCCAAATTCAAAGATTCCCCCCAAATTCCAAACGACGTCTTTACCTTATCCTCACTTTTACCTAGGGTTAATTTTTTTTTCACCCCCTTTATAAACCCATCTTCTTCCCCAAAATCACTTTACGCTTTCTGAACATCGAACCTTTTTTTCTCTCAAAACCTTCAAGAACTCAGTTTTCCACTTCTTTTCTCAATCTTCTAAAATGGTGAAATCAGGTGCATCAAAGAAACAATCCAAAGCTTCAGGCTCGATGAATCCCACTGGTTCAGACTCTCCAACGATTGCTTCAAGCAATTTCAGAGCAGTGTTTGAAGATCATTCTTCATACAATGCTCCAACCAAGCTTATGATCAAATTTCTGAAGAACCATCCACTCTATGGTCCCTTCGATGCCTTTACAGATGTTGTTCCAGTTTCTACCCTCTTCAAATGTGCATTTTCTGCTTACCGCCCAATCAAAAACCCTCAAGAAGTTCACCTCAACCTCATTAACGATTCTTTGGTCATCTTGTCCAAAGAAAAGTTTCTCTCTGCCATAAACCTTCTGGTTCATCCATCCATCAAGATCTTTTCTCCTTCAATGGAGGACATTACCTCTGCACTCTACCAAATGGGGTATCAGAAACCAATTCGAGGGATTGGTGAATTCAAGAAAAATCAGCTGCCCGCGGTATGGCAGTTTGTGTGTCATTTTGTCATCCGCTGTCTATCCGGCAGAACCGGAGGCATAGACAACATGGGACTAAAGCTATTAGAGTTGGTATAGAGCATATTCACCGGACATGATGTCAACTACGGGCAGATCTTATGGGACGACTTCCTTCAATATATTCCCAAAGAGAGCCCAAAGGAGAATCCAACCGAGCTCACATTTGCAAGATTCTGGTCTCTTTGCATATCAGATCTTCATGCGGACGCTGGAATTGATATGGGCAGTGACATCAACTTCTTTGTCACTAAGGATCTTAAAAGGTACAATCCCTCTTCTGATCAAACTGTTTTTGGACCTATCTGCAGACTCCCTATCCATATTCTTTCTTCACTTGGTCTTGAGACTGCTGATGTCTCAGACCACATTGAGGCTACGGAAGGTATTGCCCCATACCCTCCTACCCCGCCTCTTCAGCACCCATCCGCAATTGTTAACCCTGAAGGTACCGCAGTCCCTTCTTCCACTACACTTTCCAATCTTTCTCAAAGAAGAAAGCAATTGGCAACCAAGAAACAAAGAACCCCCAAGAAGAATGCTCCCAAACCAACCGCACCAACCAAGAAACGAAAAACCAAACCATCCGCACCTACACCTGATAGTGATTCTGAGGATGCGCAACCAATTGCCATCCTTAAGAAACGGAAAACCGCAACCATTGGCCAAATGCGTGACCGGACCGATACTGAAGCCTCTCAAAAGGCTCCGGTAGTCCTTGGGGTGGCCGCAGACCCATTCAACACCACCATCATCTTCCAATCAGACTCAGAAAGTGAGTCTGGTTCTCAACATCGTGGAGACTCCCCCCCAGTGCACTCCCAAGAGGATGACACTGGTAATCGCCCTAAGGTCTCCAGGGCTTCCCGACTGCATTTCTTTTCACCCGAGGAGTTGCACTCCATCCTTTTGAATGTCACCCAAACACTTCAAACACCTACCCAACCGCAGGGCACTTCTTTCGCCCATGCCAGAACTGAGCCGAGGCCAAACTTGACCACGGGTCAAGGAGACCAAGGAAGCTCAGGAAATCCTACTCTGCTTACATCTTTAGCAGGTGGTTTAGGCACGGTGAGCACAAACGTGCAAGGATCCGTGGACCCGAAGGACACTTCGGTGCGTTTCCAAGGATTTGACGGAGATGATTCCAATGACTCATGGTTACGGTACACTCCGGTAACAGAGTCAGTCAAAAAGAAATATGATGCTTTCAGGAGGGCATTCCAATCCCGCAAGGAACAACAGATCAAGCAGCAACAGCTAAAGGAGCAAGAAATCCAGTCTGTGGCCAAGTATTGGGCAAATGCTATCAGCAATGCCAATACCGTAGCCACCATTCTCAAAGTTCAAGACTGGATAGACGAAATGGCTGAAACGATCCGTAAAGCTCAAGCAACAGGAGAAGCTGCATGTACCTCCAGAGTAATTCCAACTCCTACTCCAACTCCCAATCCTATTCCTACTCCAATAATCAATGAATCACAAGACGAAGGAACCGCAATCGAAGTAAGTTCAGCTCCCACCTTCGGTCTTGATGATGACGACATACAGGAGGTCAACAAGCCCAGCCCCTCAGATGATGACCTCATGATGTTTGATGAGGAAGAGGAATCCAGCGGTTCTCAACATTCAACTTCCAAGCCAAAAGAAAAGAAGAAAAAGAAGAAGAATGTTGTCACCAGGAAGGAGTTCATGAGCTTACAAGCCAAAGTCGATCAGATCCTAGTTGCGGTCAAGCCAACTCAACCGCAACCAGAAGACACCCCGGGACCGCAGTCCCTGATCGAACGTATTGAACGTCTGGAAACTAGGGAACGCATGGCTGCAGATAGAATCTCTCTCAAAGTCGAGATGGGGATCCGGTCCCTTGACAACAATCGCAAGGCGGACCACAAGGAATTTATGGCTGCAGCGGAACGCCTCATCACTGAGGTGACCGCAATCAAGACAGATCTCCAAGCGGCTATCGCGGATCAAGCCACTCAGTCTAAGAAATTGATAGATGAGACTCATACTGCTTATGAGTCCACTATCTCTGTTCTTCAAGCCACAATTAACAGACTGCAGAAATCCCTATCCTCCAACTTCCATGGTCCAGAGATCCTCCAGCTCACAAAGGAAATCCACAAGCTACTCTTCAGCTCCTCTACACCCAACAATCAACAATTGGCAGAAGCCCTCAAAGCTCAATTCCAAGAAGTCTTTGCCAAGGTTGATGGACTTAAACAATGGATTGAGGAAGCTCCTCCGTTGCATCCCTCAAGAGGGGGAAGTGAAGAAGAAGAAGTCCATCACTCGGATCCATCCATCTCTCAACATCAGAGTCCCCCCATCATCACAGAGAAAATTCCTACACCACAACCTTCACCGCAACCATCCCACCATACTCCACCACATAACACTCCACCTAGGGAAGTCACACCAAACAAGCCAGAAACTCCCCCGCATTTCAAAAATTTGGAAGAGTATATGTCATCTCCAAGCACCACTGATTCCCCTGCCACTGCCCAAAGAAAACATGACTGGAAGGCAGCCAAACTGGCAGAACTTATCTGGAGAGAATGCGGTTTTGATACCATGATGGATGAATCGCTGATAAATTCATGGATCAACCCTCACCGCAGGTTGCTGGACGAAGATTACAGACCCCACCTCACCTATGCTGAACCCCCTACTGATGGCTACTGGGATGTAACAATTTCTCCAAATGCCAAATACTTCACAGTATTTGAAGCATTTGACCGCAGCCTTCCTGACCACAAAAGACTGCCAATGGAATTTGAGAGACTTAGTCTTTTTCACGCTAAACATGTCTCTTCCATTGAAAGAATATGGTCTAACGACAGACCATCCGCAGTCAAGAATTACAAAGTCTGGAAGTTCATGAAGGCTGACTTCATCCAGTATACCCTCACTAGAAGGGAGCATGACTACATCCGCACCCAGGCAGACTTTCCTTGCATGAATCCGGAAGAAATCTTCCTCATTGCCAAGGTGTTCCAAAACAAATCAGAAAAGCACCCCAAAATGAAGATTGCGCTTGAAAAGGCCAACACTTTTTTGAAGGATACAGTATGTGACTTTGCCAAGATAGATGCGGATATCTACCCCACCATCCTCAAGAAGTTTGACCTCCCACCTCTTGAACCTGCGCCAATGACTACCGAAGGCTTTCAAGAAAGATCCTTAGGCGCAACAAACTTTCCTGAACTTGGAGTCATATTCAAAAGGAAGACTGACAATGTCAAATATTTCATTCCTATGACTGTCATGCATCGCCTCACAAGAAAGCAGCTTGACATCTGCAGAGTCGGAGTTGAAAGATCGAAGCATACTACCGCAGAAGTCAAGTTCGAGATCTTAAGAAGGATCAATTGGCTGGAAAACATCAGGAAGTTTTGGTGGATCCTGATCAAGTTCCTCAAACTTGATAGCTGAACCAAAGTTAAAGAGGTCACTTAGGGGGAAATTGTTGAATCATAAAAGTGACCCTCTTGAACTTCAGCTACCGCAACCATTTCTGATACCGCAACGGTTCAGCACCCGCAGTCATCTTGTTCATCAGCAACCGCAACCGCAATCAGTCAATCTACCGCAGTCAATTTAGCTAGATTACTTTATTTGTTTTCTTATGTAATACACTCTATTATCCAGTATGCCTTGCATGCTACTCATAGAGTTGTAATCTAGTGTACTTCATGAGTCTCTATAAATAAGAGCTCATTCTCTTGTATTCAACACGGATAACTTACGCATCTATTCTGAATACACATCTTGAAGTTATCTTTTTCTAGTCTCTCTTTACTCATCTCTTCTTACATAAATCTTATCATAATTCTGTTGATCATAATCTCTCTTCGGAGCAAGTCATCTTTGACTTAATCACTAAGTTTGATCTTCCTTATTAACTTGGAGTGAATGCATTCCTTGTTATGAATCAGCTTAAGTGTATTCTTGATATAACAACTGTTGTCATTTCTATTTCTTTACTTTTCCGCAACTAACTCCCTAACTTATTAACATTATTGTTGAGCTTTTAAGATCCTTTGAGATTAACTATTCCGCAATACTACTTGTTCTAACGTTTGTTCAAGTGTGTCTCTAAGTTTTTCTCTCAACAGATATTAATATGAATGTTTTTATACTGATGGTTTTATATAATAACTTAATTAAAACGAAATTTTTGGTCTTGAATTTTGGGATGTTACAGAAAGACAGTTTCATCAAAGACTATGTGATGGGAAATTATTATTTTGTTGGATGATAGGTCTAAACATTTATACCCCCGGTGGTTAGAAGGATATCCTAGAAAAATGCATGGGGAAGAACGGTTGGCGAGTTTATGAATGGTAGGGGAGGGGTGAAGGGGAAAACATAGGCAACCAAAGGTACATAGATGATTGTAAGTAGGATGTAGAGAAGTTAGGTTGGAGTGGTGAAGTTCTTTGTTTTGGCAGGTAGAATGTTCAAAATGTAAGTAGCCATTTTTAAGGCATGATGCCAAAAACAAGGTGGTACCGAGGAATGGGTAAGAAGAGTGCGTATGATATTGTTGATATAGCGGATTTTGCGTTCCGCCTTACCATTTTGGGGGGAAGTATAGGGACAGGAGAAGCGGAAATTCATACCATTGTGACTACAAAATTTATGGAAGGCATTGTTATTATACTCAGTACCATTGTCACATTGTAAGCATTTAAATGTACGTTCAAATTGAGTTTTAACAAGGGCCTGAAAGGATAGAAAAGTAGAGAAGACCTGTGATTTTTGAGAGATTGGAAATGTCCAAAGATAGTTGGTATAATCATCCAAAAACAAAATGTAATAACGGTGACCACCCGAACTTAGAATCGGTGAAGTCCATAAATCACTATGAACAATATCAAACGCAGAACATGTAAATGAACTAGATTCAATAAATGGAAGTTTAACTTGCTTGCCAAAAACACAAGAGTGACAAAAAGAAGACAAAGGTTTTAATTTTCCACAACTAATGCTATTGTTTTGTTTAAAACACCTAATTAAATTTGAATCCGGGTGTCCGAGACGACGATGCCATACATCTTGAGACAAAGCAGAAAAAATAGAAGGAGGTATGACTTGAGATGGCAGCGGAGAAGTGAGGGAGTAGAGCGGTCTGATGCTGTTACATCGAATTATAGGTATTCGGGTCTGAAAATCCTTTACAAGAAAACCGAAACGATCAAACTCAATAGATATGTTGTTGTCAGTTGTTAAATGCCTGACAGAAAATAAATTGATAATTAGGTTAGGAGCATAAAGAATGTGATTTAGTTGAAGAGGAGGGAAATGAGTTGGTAAGGTGGAATGACCAGTACCTTGGATTGGGATTTGGAAGCCATTACCAACAATAATATGTTTTAAATGAGACTTGTTGAAAGAAGACGAGAGATTACCTTGTGTGTTCGTCATGTGGGATGTGGCGCCAGAATCAAGGTACCAATTGTTGTCCGGTGGGTTAAGCGACATAGTGTGCAAGGCTTGATCGATATCGGTTGGAGCATAAGCGATCTCATATGCTGCATAATTTGACTGGGGTGGTCTCGGTCCTAGAATTCCTGGGCCAACCATCTGTTGTCTTGGAGCTGAAGGGCGGGGACGGTTCGGATAAGGGCATGGAGGAATTGCCCATGTTGGTGGTGGCCAACCCCACATCGGTTGTTGTTGAAGGGTATTTCCCCAAGGTTTTTGCTGCTGAGAATAATATCATGGTTGATGTGGTCCACGAGTCCCACGTCCACCGGAACGACCACGTCCACCAGAGCGTCCACGACCCCGTGTTTGACCCCTGCCACACCCTGTTGAGTAGGGAGGAGTATCAGGTTAAGGAGATGGTTCAGAGGAGGATGGAAGCGTGGCTATAATCTGAGAGGTGGTGGTATGGAGAGCAGTAGTAGGTTGTGGTTGATTTGTTTTGCGTGTCTCTTCAAATATTAGTTTAGACCTTGCCTGGGGTAGAGGTGCCGTCTGTTGGAGAAGCATGGCAACCCCATCATATTCAGAATTGAGTCCAGAGATAAGTTGCAAGACCAGTCGCTGACTTGAGACGGGAGAGCCGACATTTGCAAGCTGGTCAGAGAGAAGTTTTAGTGCCTGGCAGTAGGATATGATATTGGAAAAACTGTCAAGTCGGGTATTGTTAAATTGTTGTTCAAGATAGACCGCATGGGTATTGCGGTTATCCTGAAAGATGTTGGCTAGAGAATCCCAAGCTTTGGCTGTTGTTGAGTCAGGTTAAAGAATGGTGTGCAGAAGGTCATTAGAAATCGTGTTGTAAATCCATTGCAACACAATGGCATCCACACGATTCCATAGTTGATCAGTTGTTGCTTTGGTTTTGTCTTTGTCAGCTTCTTTGTCTGCTACTTTTTTTGTACTCGAAGAGGAAGGTTGTGTGGCTGGAGGGATGATGTGGTCAAGTACCTCGAATGCTCGAAGAGAAAGGCTGTGTGGTGGGAGGGATGATGTGGTCAAGCACCTCGAATGCTCGACAATGGATTTTGAAAAGTTCAGCCCATGACGAGTATTGACTGTTCTCCATCTCAAGTTTTACCGGGATGAAGTTGTGGATGTTTGTCACTGTGATAGTTGGCTGTAGCTTTTCCATAGTAGTTGATTGAAGGTTGCGATTGGTGAAAGAAATGAAGAAGAAGAAGAAACCCGATCAGAGGGACTGGCGACAGAATTAGAATTAGGGTAAATCAAGAAGAGCGCTCTGATACCATAAAAACGTATAGAAAGATTTCGTGTCCTGCTTCCGTATTCCTTGATGATATATATAAGATACAATTTGAGATCCTTTATTTTAGGACCTGATATACATGCCTTATCTCCAAATATATTCAAAATATAATACAAATATATATCATAGTCTAATAGTTATGAATTGAGTGATGTCTCAGGCACTATTTTGGTAATACAATCCCATTCAATTTCTATGCTTGTGAGTTGCGATTGACATTCTAGAGTGTCATGATCGAGGTGATGAACTTTATACACCTATTATATAGTCTAATGTGTGGTGGTCACATGATTTCAAAGGTGTTAAAAATTGAAGTCTTGTTTAGTGAGAGATGCTAATACCTTTTCTATTCTTTGAGTTTACCATCTTGACCCTAGAGAAAAGGATGTAACTAAGGGAAGAGAATTAGGGATTGTCAATAGATATATATATATATATATATATATACATTGCATTTTATTTGTTGATATTTATGTTTAATGTGTTTTGATAAAATAAGTTGCACTGAATTCATTTTGAAATATTTCATTTCCCCAATCATGATTGAGATTAAATATATTAAAACTTTAAATCCTTTAGGAGTGTTTGACTTTAGATTTGGAGTATTGACTTTCTCCGAAATCGTTAAGAGATTACCACCTGGTGTACTAACTAGACTTTTAAGGTCTAATGTTATAGTTTTACATGAATTCCAAGTAGGGAACTCAAGTATGAAAGAAGTAGAGTAATCTTTTATTTTTAAGAACATATTTTGTTGGTAAATGTCGGTAAACTTAACCCTTGCTTATGATGATTGTTTCAGACCCCGCACATGTTTAACTTTTAAACATTTAACGTTTGGGATCTTATTTCTGCAAATTAACTTCTATTATAAAATGAAATGATTTTAAAGTTATTTTCATCTAGCCCGTTTGAGGGGTGTTTCATTTTATTCCTTAACTGCCATGTTTTCTTCTGTTTATCACTATTAACTTCTTCCATTTCCTTGAAAAAATCTTCTGAGTCTACAACAACATTCTTAAAAATACACATTCAATAACATTCATAAAAATACATATCAATGTATATATGCATATACGCAAGTATGCACCCATATGTACATGTACAAGAACAATATATATATATATATATATATATATATATATATATATATATGCATGTGCACATCAGTTTTGTCAATAGCGATCGCTATAGCGAATAGCAAGACGATGCGATGGTATGTCGCTATGTGGTCTGTAGCGAGGAAATAGCGACGTAGCGATTTTTTTTCCGGAATTGCAAAATTGATAGTTGAAACATCTTTTTAGCGATCGGATTAGGTCTAATTCGTGATTGGGTTTGCCAATTTGGCATTTGGGATCTCCAATTTGGAGAATCAATCGCCGACTTGGAAATTGGTCGGAAAACCACCGATACCCAACGATGTTCACATCCGAATCTACTATTTCTTATCTAATACTTCAAATAATGCTTCCAATAGGGTCAATTGATTATATATTTCACATTCCTATATTCCTATTCTACAATTCTTTCTCTGTACAATAAGGAGGAATTCTAAACAAGGAAGAAAATTACACCGAGTTTTCTCGTTGTTTCTAAAATCTTATGCGTTATGAAAATGTTATTCTGTTTCTATAGTGAGTTTTGTGAATTATGATGTTCGGCTTCGTGCTCATAAGCTCATTGTCACTTTAACTTGTGAATCCTATTTTAGAGTCTAAAAATAACACTTTTGTTTTGGCATATTAATGTTTTAAACTTATTTGAGCTAATAATATTGGTGTTTAGCTTATTTATTAGCTATAATTGCTAAATAGGTGTATGTAAAACTAGTATTAATTTTTTAATAGGTAATCACTAATAAAGAAACAGTCGTCACTATTTCATCATTATCGCTACGTAGCATATGGGTAGGTTGTCGCTATTACCTCGCTATCGCTATCGATAACACAGGTGCACATATATCTATACACATGGGCATATATGTTGATGCACATTTGCATACACATTTATGCATATGTATACATGTGCATATATGAACAAATTATTCAGATATATACATATTCACAAGCATGTACATGAGCCAATACATGTAAGTTTATGAACATTTTCATATATATGATAACTATAAAGAATCCGCAAGTATCAAAATCAACGAACCAAATATATGTGTCATAATTAATAAAAACTGATTAAAAAGATAATGAAATTTCTAAATAAAAACTAGTTCAAGCCATTTTGAACAAATTAAAAACTTGTCTTTGTTTAACCTTTAAAATATATTGTATGCTCAAATCTATCAAATATACATGCAAATATTTTCATACATATAAAATACTATTAAGAAGTAATACAATAATAACAAAAAAGGAACATGTGATAGTAAAACTTAATTGAGATTTTTTTTTTTCAAACATTTTCATCACCCTTTGTTGAAAATTGTAATATTTTCTATACTCAATCTCATTATTTATTTATTTATTTATTTGGTTATTATATTAAGCTTTATATTTACTGGTCTTTTGTGTCATTTCTATATTCTTGTTTTGTCCTGAATAGTAATATTTTTATATTTAATCTCATTATTTATTTATTTATTTGGTTATTATGTGAAGCTTTATATTTACAGGGTATTTTTTGTCATTTCTATATTCTTGTTTAGTCCTGAATATGGAGTGGTATTTGGTTGAGGGGTTATTTGTGTCGTATTTGTGGTTCTTCTGGATCGTGACTCGTTTTTCTTATTCTTATGCAGGTTATGCTCGCGGATCCTATGATCCATGGGTGAGAAAATGACCCATATATAATGAAGATGATGTTGCGTTTTGGTTCATTAGTACACATATCTCATACACATTATCATAAAACTCTATCGTTCTTCTTTTTTAACCTAACATGTATAGATATTAGGGTTTCATCCTAATTCTCTGGTGTAGTTTGATTGATGTTGTAGTATTGGTTGAGTGTTCATATTGAGAGTACAATAGGTTATTTGTCTTTTGAACACTCTTGCGTTTAGAAAGTATTTTATTGTCATTGCCTCGCTTTTCATGAGACTTCTCAATATTGTCTTTTGCATTTCCATGTTAAGGGTAGTAGCTTCACCAATGATACTCGATAACTCCATGGCAATCCATCAAAAAGTTGACTAACTTTTGTCTCTTCATGTGACACCAATCTTGTTACAAAAGTCATTAAATACAGGAACTTTATGATAAACTCCATGATTGTCCTCTTATTTTTCTTCAATCCAATGAAATCTTTCTATAGTTTTTGGATCTCCTCCTTCATAAAGTTTTTTTATTTGAGTTTCTCCAAGAATTCATCCCACGTTAAATTGTTCAAGACACACACACTAATCGATTGTTTGAGATTAGTCCACTGATATTGCCATATTTATACGTATTTTTAAGCAATATTTAAGTACATTTTTATATATATTTTGGTTATTTGCATAGAATAATGGTACTTATAAGGTTAAATTATATTTTGCAGCCAAAAAGAAGACATTTTGAAGAAAAGGGACTAAAAGCGTTAAAGAATGGAACTTTGGAGGTTAAAGGATTGAAGGACAAGAAAATCAGGAAAAGGCGTATTCACGAGGTGAGAATTATAAGATTCACGAGGTGAGTATGGCCTTCTAGAAGATAAACATCGCGGATCAGGAATCCGTGTTGAATACGGATACTTACGGATTCATGAGGTGAACTTTGAATATTCACGAGGTGAATCAGGAAAAATTCAATATTATATATATCCTTGATCCCTACGACTTGAAGAGGGTTGGCTAGCTTAGAGAGGTTCCAGAAGTCGAAAATCAGAGAGAAAGAAGACCTGGAAGTTGGTTTTAACACCAAGGAAGAAGAAGTACATAAATTGATTCGTAGTTTGGTACTTTTAAACATGCTTTTGATTATGGATTGTGTTTGTTTATTTTCTAGGATGTCCAGCTAAATCTAGCTGCTTCTGTTAGCTAGATGAAGCTGGAACTCATGGTTTTATTTAATTAAACTAGACTTTGCTTGTTGGTTATGTCTTGTGTTTGATTGGTTTACCTAGCATGCTTGACTTGTTAATTTAATTGCTTAAACTTCTTATTCTATGTAGTTAATGACCATTATTCTGCATGAATTTGAACACCTAGTAATTTAGTGAACATTAGATTATTAGAGCTAAGATCAAACCAATCTTAGTTAAGAAATTGAATTATTAAATTAGGCTGTGTTAGAGAACTCATATTATGACCATAATTGTGTTTATCAAATCAATCTTACATAGCTCCAATCCATTAAATAATTGATTCTGTGTTAGCTATTGTATGACCATACATAGTTCTACATGAATTAGTTAATATTAGTAAATTTAGACCTAAATTGCTAATACTGTTTTAATTGATAACCAACAGTAATTGTCAAGACTAATTTATAAACCATTGAGTGAAAGTGGATTCGAACTAACAGAAGTGTTTTGTTAATTGATTGAATATTGTGATTTAAGTTCGTCTGATCTTGCAAAATTAGATAAAACCCCTTCTTTATTCTAAAATTAGGTTAATTTAGTAGTAGATAAATTAATTAGTCAAAACCGTTCCCTGAGATCGACACCCGACTTACCCAACTATTCTATAATTTTGACTAGGTACACTGCCTCGATGCAATTAGTTAGTTAAGGTAGTTAGGTTAAAAATAATAAAATTAGGTGTAGCTATTTGCACGCATCGAGTTTTTGGCGCCGTTTCCGGAGAACGGCTTAGTTAATTACTGACTTATTTTTCTTTAAATTAATCGATCCTTTTTGTGGGGTAAAACCTGCAAAAAGTTATTTTTTTCAGTTTCATTTTTCTTTCCTTACAGAACTCACGACGTGAGCTCTATAGGCTCACGACGTGAATCCTGTGATTCCTAGTTTTCTTTGTTTTTAGGTTGTCTTTCTATTTTAGTTCAGTTTTACGTTTTTATTTTGTTTATTTTACAGGAGTACATGACCAGAGGGTCCAACACACCTTTGGTGCCACCACTTGAAGATCCAGAGTCAGCCCTTCACAAAAAGAAAGATAAGAACGTAAAGGAGGATCAAACACCAAAGAAGACACCCTTACAAGAACTCAAGTCAATGTTCTCAAAGAAGTCGGGGAAGAAAACGGGAGAGTCCAGTTCATCTTCAAAGGACAAGAGCAAAGTTGAGAGCATACATCAAATACCTTTCACAACCGAATCCGAGTACGACTCCGAGACTGAGTTTAGACTTTATACGAGTGAACCCGAGAACGAGCCAAGAAACGAGATGGCAAACATTGAAGAAATGTCAATAGGAGCTTACAAGAAGCGAATTCGTGAAGATGTTGGTCCAGGTTTAGTACAACCCGCGATTCCTGCCACTGCCACATTCGAGTTGAAGGGACACATCCTTAATGCACTAAAGGATATTCCGTTTTCTGGAAATGATCATGAGGATGCTTTCAAACATCTAGATGAGGTCAACGACATTGCTGACTATTTCAATGTCCCAAATATCAATAGAGATACTGTCTTGCTAAGGATGTTACCAGTTACTTTCAAAGGAGCTGCAAAAGACTGGTTGAAAGCACTCCCACTTGGTACAATCACTACTTGGGTTCAAATGCGTGAGCAGTTTCTAGATCAATTTTGCCCACTATCCAAGATTGCAAAACTCAAGAAGGCAATAGCCAACTTTGAGCAACAGCCGCGGGAGTCACTATACGAGGCGTGGGAGCGTTACAAAGGATTGTTAAGGAATTGTCCTCAACATGACCTTAATATTCAACAAGAGATGTCTATCTTCTATGATGGGGTCAATGTCATGACAAGACAACTCCTTGATTCTCAAGGGCCATTGAAAAAGAAGAATCCAAGGGAGGTCAAGGAGTTAGTTGAAGAATTCGCAAGACACTCTCGAGAGTACCACAACCCAAGACAAGATTGAGTAAAAGGCAGTGGGGGTGCACAATCTGAAGAGATAGCTGCTATGATGGCGATGCTAAATACTATGGACCAGAGATTGACCCAAATGGACCAATCAATTCATGCAATAAGAGTTGGATGTGAAAGGTGTAATGGTCCACACTTGACCAAGGATTGCAGTTTAGACGATAACGGGTACAAGAAGGCTCAAGTTTGCTACTCAAGTGGGGATAAGTATGATGAGGACTGGAGAAAACCAAAGAAGGAGTGGCTGCCATATGATGAATACAAGAGGCAAAAGGAAGATAAATATAAGCAAACAGGCTGAGGCTTCTACCAAAAAGAGCAACCACCTGCCGAGAAGAAAGTAGACTTGGAAAACATTTTGACCAAATTTATGGAAGCTTCCGAGAAAAGGCATGATGATACCGATGCAGTGCTGAAGGAACACATGAAAATGATGAAAGAACAGCAAACAATGATGATTGACCAGCAAGCTTCATTAAGAAATCATCAAGCATCAATCCATAATCTCGAAGTCCAAATTGGTCAACTAACTACTTTGGTGAGCAACAAATTATCCTCACAATTTCCCGAAAAGAATGCTCAATCCCATGTAATGATGATTGATATTGAAGAAGAGGCCATCTCTGAGTTCCTAGAAGCATTAGAAGTAGAGCCAAGGCAGCCCGAACCAGAGCCGAAGAAGTTAAAGATCGAGAGTCGAAATTATGCTGAATTACAGAATTCACGTCGTGAACCGTCTCTGTTCACGTCGTGGGATCGATCTGAACTGAACAATTCAGAAAATGTTCTGGTATATCGTCCGCCTCTATCGTTTCCTTCCCGAGCTGATCTTAGTCCACTGGAAAAAGAGCATTTGGAGTTTATTAAGCACGTGAGGGGTATCCCGATTAATACTCCTTTTGTCGAGACGTTATCCAAAATTCCCGAATATGAATTTTTTTTAAAAGACTTGTTAGACACTCGTCAGCAATTAAAAAAGAATTCTAAGGTGATTCTAAGTGAGCAAAGCTCAAAAGCTGTATTGGGAGAGATACCTAAGAAGATGGGGGATCCTGGACGCCTCACTCTTCCATGTGAGTTTGGGAATAATATGAAGATTTATGCTTTAGCCGATTCTGGGGCTAGCATAAATTTGATGCCTTATTCATTTTATCAGAAGTTGGATATTCAGAAGTTGAAGGCTACAAAAATGACTATTCACATGGCAAATCGTTCAGTGACACAACCCCGGGGCATTGTGGAAGATATTCTCGTAAAAATTGGGAAATTCGTTTTTCCAATAGACTTTGTGGTTTTGGATATGAAAGAAGATCCCGATGTTCCGATTATTCTTGGTCGCCCGTTACTTAATACTGCTGGAGCCTTGGTTGATATACGTGAATCCAAGCTCACCTTGAGAGTTGGAGATGAGAAGGAAATTTTTGGAATAGAAAATGGTTTCAAGAGGAGTGGTGTTCAAGAAGAGGTTTTCAATATTGATGAAGAAAGTGAACTTGAAGAATTAGAGAAGCTCATGGAAGAAGAAATCAAAACGATTCAACAAGTTAAACGAACAAAACCAAGAGCATCCGTCCCGTTTTTAGTTGAAGTCATTGCCTACACGAATCCAACTTCTTGGGTAAGTAAGGAGAGTGATGAAATATTGAGTGATGATGACAAAGACGAGGTAACTTCCAAGGAGACAAGTCCAATGGTGAAGGAAGAAAAGATTCCTATGGAGTTGAAGAATAAAGAGAACTTGGAGGACAAAGGGACCAAAAAAAAGCTTGATATGGATGACGTGAAATCTAAAAAGGAAAACTCGAAGAAGGCGTACATTAGACGAGTTCAATCTTACAAGAGGCGATGGAAAGAACAGAAGATTCAGTTGGTAATGGACTCTTCAGATGATTCAACGTAAGGAGGCACGGAGTCCGGCTCATGACTCCAAGAAAAAGAAGCGCTTCTCGGGAGGCAACCCGAGCTCGGTTTGAATTTTCTTTTCCTTTATGTCTTTAGTTTAGTTTTTGCATACTTAGTTTTTTTTAGATATTCAATCATCTAATCATCCAAATTAAGTGGTAAAAGTTAAGTGTGGGGTTCCTTAATTAAGTGGTAAATAAGAAGAATTGTTAATTAAGGTTTATATTTTCGATCAGACATAACTCACGAGGTGAGTTCGATAATATTCACCTCGTGAGCTCATAATACATACAGGGTGGGGCATTTTAACCAAATGAATATATTAGCCCATTATTATGTAATTAAATGGCCCAACCACGTTAGCCCACAAAAACTCACGACGTGAGTTAGAGAGAAATCACGAGGTGAATCCAAAAGTGACACGGGACCACAGCTTAAACAATTCAGAATCCTTTTGACCAAACCACTTTCTCAATTTCACGAAGTGAAGATTGTTCTTTGGTCCCCCCACCCGATTTCGGCCTAGATTGACTTAATTTCATCCTTTTGCTTACGTAATCTTCAAACAAAGGTAACCCTCTCATGTTTCTTTTGGTTAATTTTCATTAATTTGTTGATTTAGGGGCTAGGGTTTTTCATATGCTTAAATGTTGAAATTTTGCCCAAAATGTGTTATTCATCCACTGCATGTTACTTGATTGTGCTTAGAAATGGTTTATGAGTAACCCCTAACAATAATTAAAGTTCCGATTTTTGATTATTAAGTCCAATCTTCGCTGTGAATAGCGAACTCACGAGGTGAGTTTGTTAAAACTCACGAGGTGAATCCTGGCACCATCAAAACAGTTTTCTATTTATTAATAGATTCTTGGATTTTTGTTTTATGGTTGTTTGTTGTTTTGTTTTGCAGAAATGGGTCCAAGAAGAGAGGTTCCAGTTGGGGTGGCTAGTTTGCACCCATTTTACGTCTTCCCAACAACTTTTCCTCGGGAGATGTTAACACGGTACAACAACCGGTTGGGATGGTTACACAACAGAGATTTTGCTATTGCCCCAACAGTTAATTGGCAAAGGCTTCAGGAGGTTGGACTCGTTGAAAGACTAAACCCGTTTCTTACCAAAACTTTTATGGGAAGCGGGTATTCATTTACATGCAAGGGATGGAGTAACTTGTTCGCCATCCAAGAAAGGGTTTACAAGGAATTGTGTGTTGAATTCTTTTCTACTGTAGTGTTCCATGAAAATGTCCAAGACCCTAACTACTCACAAGCATTGGTCTTTCATTTGGGTGGGGAATATAGAGAGTGCAGTTTGGTAGAATTCTCATGGAGGATGGGTTTATACGAGGCCCACGAGACCGTGACCCCCGAGTTATCTATGTTCTTACGGGAGGCTACCCGTACTTATTCCGGGGGAATGACGGGATATGAGTTTTGGAGCCATATCGCTTTTGGTGTTTTCAACTCCGGTGTGTCACCAGAAAGAAGCATCAAATCACCCATTCATCGTTTGCTTCACAGGCTGATCACATTCTCCATCCACCGTAAAAAATTTGGAGATAAGAATATGCAGTCAGTTCCCGACCCGGGAGCCCAATTTGTGGTGGCCATTTTGTCACCCACTTAGCCAAGTCTTATGGCGTGCTCGTTCCTGCGATTACAAGGACACTTACGTGTATACAAGGGAACGAATTCTCTATGGGATACCTTGAGACCATACGGGTTGTGGTCAATTATGAGACGCATTGGGGGATACCGCACAACGATAACGAGGGTGAGGACCAACCGACCGAAGAGCCCGGGCAACAACCAAGGCCTCGAAGAAGGAACGTGAGGGACTGGGGGGAGATGGGTAGATCCCAACCATACGAGGGTGGCATACCCACCGATCCGTTCCAAAGCCGTGTGGGTTCTTATTTGGATAATTTACGCGGTGGGGTGACTTATAACACCCAAATTCTTGAATCCATGTTCTCGCATATGAATGTGGTAAGACCACCCACCGTGCCACTTCAATGCCCTTATATTCCTACGTGGGAAGAATTATGGATGCCGAGAGGAGACGGAGCCGGGACTAGCGGAGCGAACGAGGATGATGAGGATGATTGATCGTTTATTTTTTGTTTTATTTCGTTTATTTTAGTCTTGTTTGGTTTGGTTTTATGTTATTTTAAATTTGTTTGGATTCTAAGACTATTAAGATATTATGTTACTTTTTGCTTTCTTTGGTTATTAATTTCCAGATTTGCTAGGAGCCGCATGAAAAGGATGGCGAGATATGAGTGCGTATATGTTTAGCCGGGAGTGTGTAACAACGTAAATTTCCAAAACAATTTTTCATTTTTAAAACATACTTTCATTCATAAAATATCATAGTAATCCAATGTATCACATGTTATCACAATAAACAAATCCCAAGATCTTCAAATACATAAATCCTCTCAGTGTGTACGGATCATGCCGGCGCCTTCCCACGGTCCTCGCTAGTACCTGAAACACATGACACAACAACTGTAAGCATAAATGCTTAGTGAGTTCCCCAAAATACCACATACAACACATACGCCACTCGAGGCTACAGTACGACCCTCCGGTCGATGTGTCTCAGCGGGACCCTCCAGTCCCGTAGCTCGTTGGACCCTCTGGTCCGGTCATAGCTCGTCGGACCCTTCGGTCCAGTCTGTGTCGTTGGACCCTTCGGTCCGGTCTATATCGTTGGGCCCTTCGGTCCGGTCTATATCGTTGGACCCTCCGGTCCGGTCTATACAACACATAGCATACATATAACACAATGCACATAATCTCATATATACACATAGCATACAAGACCCTCTGGTCTACACATAAATACCACTCTAGGTAATGTATAGTGAGAAGACTCACCTCAGGTATCTCGGATGATCTCGCACACGAATATACTGATCTAGCCCTCGCCTAATCACATACACAATATCCTCAAATAAATAATGGCTCTCAAAGGCTAGATTAAATCCCCTTCTACGATCCCTCAGAAGGGTAAAAGACCATTTTACCCCTCCTTGACCTAAAAGTCCAAATGTTGACCAAAACCCTAAAAGTCAACGAAAGTCAACGGTCAAACATTGACCCGACTCGTCAAGTGCACATGGGCGACTCGGCGAGTCCATGCGGGTCCTCTGAATCCTTCTAGCCTCTCTTGGCTCGTCGAGTCATCCCTCCACTCGACGAGTTACACCTGTCACTAATCGCGGGGCAACCCCGACTCGACTCGTCGAGTACACTAATGGACTCGGCGAGTCCCTTCCATGACAACACTGAAATGACCTTCTGAGGTCAGATTTGCTCCTCTAACCTATAGATCTGACCTTCCCAAACACGATAATCACGTAAAGGTTCGAACTTTAGGACCATGCATCACACTATCACCTCTATATGCCAAAATAACCCTCAATATGATAACCTAAGCCCCAAACTCATAAAGGACTGCATAAAGCTGGAGAATAGGGACTCTTTGGACCTCTCAAGGTCCAGATCTAACAACCATTTCACCTTGGGACCTCACACTCTCCAGATTTAAGCTAAATAAGGCATAAAGAAGCCCTAGGTTCAACCAAATCAACAAAATACGAGAATAAGCATAGATTGATACCTCCAACAGCTTCCTCTGATCAAATGGAAGTACATTCAAGCTCCCCAACTCGCCTAGCTTAACCTTCCTCCTTCCTTCTTGCTAAAATCCACAAGAGATGGTGAACAATGGCCTCCTTTCTCACTCACAAGGCTCACAGATGCTCTGGTACTCTCAAGGACGAAGGAAGCCGCAATTAAGGGTCATAAGGTCCTTTAAATAGGGCACAGGCCCAGGGATTTAGGGTTTCAACCCACAGCGCGGACTCGTCGAGTCCACCCTTTCCGACTCGTCGAGTCCGTTCATTAATCCAGTCAGCATTCGCGGTCCTACTCGACGAGTCCACGACCCAACTCGTCAAGTCCCTCTCTTTTACTCAAAATAAATGATCAAACATAATACCTGGAAATCCGGATGTTACAGAGTGTTTAAAGTCGAGAGTCGAGACCCACAATTTAAAATAAGTGTGGGGTGAGTCAAGAGCGAAGGTAGAGTTAGAGAGAAGAGTCCAAGATAATAGGGTTAGAAGAGTCTTAATCCATTAAGACATGGAGTTGAATACAAGAATTGAAAGAAGAGTTGGGGGCAAATTATTTATGGGATTCCAGTTTTCACCTCGTGAATATTCAAATATTCACCTCGTGAGTTAGTACATAATGACTTCCCAGAACCCGCTTCACACCGACTTCACCTCGTGAATATTTAAAAATTCACCTCGTGAATTCAGTAGCCCCACGACGTGAATTTATATTTCAAAACAAAAATGAATGTTATTGTTCCATATTCATTATGTGGTTCACCACCATTCTTTTTGGGATTATCATGAGGATAGGAATGGCTCATTTTCTTTACCATACAATGTGGCGTATGCTTTCCCACATTGTTCTTTCCGTTTTGGAGTTCTACACCACATTTGTTGAAGATTGAAGTTTCGATACCATACTTTGCCAGTACATTATATATCTCGCATGTTCAAGATCCAAGTTCCTATTTCACGAAGTCCGTTTCCAGATGCACACTTTATCCACACTTTTTGAGTTCGATCTCGCCACTTCTATCCCAGGGGAGTCTGTTCCTTTTTCTCCCTCTTTTTAATTATCTGTTTTGCATAGCATACAATGAGGGCATTGTATGTAATAAGTGTGGGGTAGGAGGTCGAAAAAGTAATTGCTTGGGTTGAAAAGTAAAAAAATAAATTGCTAGAAATTTTAGGAAATTTTAGAAATAGATTTGAAATAATAATCTAATATTAGTTCTAGTAATAATATTTTAAACTTAAGTTGCTAGTGTTGCATTGGGATGGTCTGATAAAGGCTCAAATGTTTAGTTGAGCCAATATACGTTATAGTGCATTTGTGGCCTCCCATATTCTAGTGAAATCATGGGACAAAAACACAACCTCGCTTAGTTTGAGGGATGCGATATGTTTAGCAGCCTAAACCTGAAATGTATCCAGGAAAATTAATATCCTTAACCAATAAGGGTTGAAGTAAAGCACTCCTGCTTAAGCATGTAGGTTTTTGAGTGATATAAAAAAGTGAGTACATGTAAAAAAAAGAGAGAGAGAAATTACCAAAAAGTAAAGAAATTGAAGAATTTTGGAGCATAAAAGTATCAAAGTATGAAGATCAAAGATCAAAAATTCTGAAGTCTCAAAAGTTGAAGATACGAAAGTTACACAAAAAGGTGGTGAATTCAAAGAAATCAAAGATCAAATATCAAAGAAAAGAAGAATTCAAGAGATCCAAGTTGTGGTATCTTCTAAAAGTTGTAATTCTTTAGTTTATGTATGCTTGGGTAGCTTTACAAAAATACCTTGAGGTTTAGAAAGTTTTCTGAGGATGGATTCGGAGGGATGCATAAAATGAGCATTGTTCAAAAGAAGTGGGTGAGTGTTTATGAGGATTGTGAGTATTTAGAATTGAGGGGGGTTACTTAGGGAAACTTTAAACACAAATGCATGCGTTGAGGTCTTGGCATAATGGCTGAGTTTGAGTTGGATTGTTCTATGTGATGATAGTGATGAAGGTTTAAGTTAAAATAAGTAGATTTGCTTGAGGGCAAGCAAAGCATAAGTGTGGGGTATTTTGATATTGCCATATTTATACGTATTTTTAGGCAATATTTAAGTACATTTTTATATATATTTTGGTTATTTGCATAGAATAATGGTACATATAAGGTTAAATTATATTTTGCAGCCAAAAAGAAGACATTTTGAAGAAAAGGGACTAAAAGCGTTAAAGAATAGAACTTTGGAGGTTAAAGGATTGAAGGACAAGAAAATCAGGAAAAGGAGAATTCACGAGGTGAGAATTATAAGATTCACGAGGTGAGTATGGCCTTCTAGAAGATAAACATCGCGGATCAGGAATCCGTGTTGAATACGGATACTTACGGATTCACGAGGTGAACTTTGAATATTCACGAGGTGAATCAGGAAAAATTCAATATTATATATATCCTTGATCCCTACGACTTGAAGAGTGTTGGCTGGCTTAGAGAGGTTCCAGAAGTCGAAAATCAGAGAGAAAGAAGACCTAGAAGTTGGTTTTAACACCAAGGAAGAAGAAGTACATAAATTGATTCATAGTTTGGTACTTTTAAACATGCTTTTGATTATGGATTGTGTTTGTTTATTTTCTAGGATGTCCAGCTAAATCTAGTTGCTTCTGTTAGCTAGATGAAGCTGGAACTCATGGTTTTATTTAATTAAACTAGACTTTGCTTGTTGGTTATGTCTTGTGTTTGATTGGTTTACCTAGCATGCTTGACTTGTTAATTTAATTGCTTAAACTTCTTATTCTGTGTAGTTAATGACCATTATTCTGCATGAATTTGAACACCTAGTAATTTAGTGAACATTAGATTATTAGAGCTAAGATCAAACCAATCTTAGTTAAGAAATTGAATTATTAAATTAGGCTGTGTTAGAGAACTCATATGATGACCATAATTGTGTTTATCAAATCAATCTTACATAGCTCCAATCCATTAAATAATTGATTCTGTGTTAGCTATTGTATGACCATACATAGTTCTACATGAATTAGTTAATATTAGTAAATTTAGACCTAAATTGCTAATACTGTTTTAATTGATAACCAACAGTAATTGTCAAGACTAATTTATAAACCATTGAGTGAAAGTGGATTCGAACTAACAGAAGTGTTTTGTTAATTGATTGAATATTGTGATTTAAGTTCGTCTGATCTTGCAAAATCAGATTAAAACCCCTTCTTTATTCTAAAATTAGGTTAATTTAGTAGTAGATAAATTAATTAGTCAAAACCGTTCCCTGAGATCGACACCCGACTTACCCAACTATTCTATAATTTTGACTAAGTATACTGCCTAGGTGCAATTAGTTAGTTAAGGTAGTTAGGTTATAAATAATAAAATTAGGTGTAGCTATTTGCACGCATCATCCACCAATTCAATGCTTGTTTCTTTAGTTTGGTAATGTCAAAACTATTTCTTTGATCATCGCGACATTAAATGCATTGCATCTTGCGTGAATTATGATTGAAGTAAAAGATTTCATCAAATGTTTCAATAGTTTGTTGTGTCTAAAACCCATATAGCTAATGAGACATTATTGTTTTATGTATTTTGTTTTAAATGTCATATTTACCAATTTCATGTTCAAAGTTTTAAAAGAATGTGATCCTTAGAAACTGATCTTTTTTAGATGACTGGAAGATAGTCTTTTGATGTTCTAGATGGAGTGAAGCTTTTTTGATGAGGTACATACTTTGGAATTATTTTTTGTACTTATATATTTTGCTTCACTATGATTGTATTTGATATGAAATTATAACCCCTAAGTCATACTATCACCCTTAAAATGTTTTTGTAGGACAAACTTGGGTAAGATATGACTAAATGTCATAAGAGGTTTTAAAATTGTCTACAACGGTGTTATAGTGATGTCCAAGCTTGAAGCTAATACTTTGTACAGATTCTCACCTTTTTACCACTATACCACTTATGCAAACGATAATTTTTATAGTATATAATATTTGAACAACAATAATATAATAAACATGTCATTAGTTGTCTAAATCACTTAAGTCAATGTAACATTTATGTATATTTTTCTTACTTATTTTTAGAAAAATGTTTACTTAAAAGGTATGATATAATTGTAAATTTATGAATCTCATTCCCATAAGAATAGGGTATGACGGGAAGGTAAGGAGTCAGCAGCCATATATAGCTACTTTCGTGGAAAGCCGGCATAAAAAAATATTAAATACGGGAGCAAATACATTAATGTAAATGTATGTATCTCATTCCCTTAAAGCCATCCACAATTGAGGTTCAATGAAATGAGTTGAATAGAGTGTCATGTAGGAGAGAGAACATGTATTTTGTATTCAATTCATAAAAAACCTAGCATTTTGTACTAACAATTTCTATGATGTTTTCTATATTATATTCAATTTTATTCTATTAAACCCTCATTCAACCCCCATTGTGGATACCTTAAGTAGTCTCGTGCAAATGAAATATGAGTTCACATTGAAGCGATAATCAATGGTGTGTAACAAATGGAAAAGAGGTAAGTAAGGTCTTTAAAAAGATAAGCAATCTTGTAAAATTTCTAATGATATTTTGTTTGTAGTCTGATTGTTCGCTGGTTAGATCCGTCTCCCTTTGTGAGGCAAACTATGAGAATTTGGTTGGATTTTTTATGCATTGTTTGGTGTTGCTTATGAAGTGAGCATAAGGCCGGAGAGTGGGGTGCCAAAGAAACCACACTTTTTTCTCATGTCATTCTTACCATAAAAGTGTGGTTTCTTTGCCACGCCATACTTGTTTTTTTCTTTAACAATTTAATTTAAATAAAAAATTCAAATTTCATTTAATTCAAATAAAAAAATACATTTTAGAATTAAAAAACTTAAAAAATGACAAACACAAAAAAAAAGTTCTCAGATTAAAAACTAAAACATACTACATAAAGTCTTTATCTGAGAACTCATCTTCATCGTCATCCGGGGGATCCAAATTGAGATCAATGTTTTGAATCCCGTAAATGTATTCCACCAAGTTCATGTAAAGATTGTGAAATGTTTCAGTGCTATGTATCTCTGCTCTCCTATCCATTTACTCATCGCCACCAATGTCTATTGGTTGTGTCTCGGGGATGGTTTCATACGCGTCATACGTACATATCTCTCTTCCTTTATCTTCAATAATCATATTATCCAATATGATACATGCATACATGACTTCTTGAAGTTTTGTCTCCTCCAAAAAAAAGTGTTGGTTTTTTTAGTATGTACCAACGTTTCTTAAGAGCTCTAAAGGCTCGCTCGACATCTTTCCTAACTCTCTTTCGATCCCTCTTGAATTTTTTACGTCTAGAATCATTTGGACATGAAAATGATTTAACGAACACAACATACTCAGGATAGATCCCATCAACAAGATAATAACAATACTTATATGATGTTCCATGCACTTAAAAAGAAAAATATGGTGCTGATACGTCATATATGTTGTTGAATATCAGCGAACGATTAAGAACGTTGATGTCGTTAATCGAACCGAGAGAACCAAAAAAGGCATGTCAAACCCATAAATCAGGTGACGCCACCACTTCAAGTATGCATGTTGGGTGACCATGATCACCTCGCGTAAATTGCCCATTGTGTGACGTAGGGCAATTTTCCCATGCCAAATGAAGACAATCTAAACTTCCTAACATTCCACGAAAACCATGTACACTAGCATGATGAGTGTATACTTACGTAAATATTTTGGACCGTAAATCTGAATCACATATGTGCAAAAAATATGGAGACTATCTTGCGCGATCCTAGCGGACATCCTAAAACTCTCGTCCAACGCATCAGGAGGGATGTCATATGCTAGTTGACAAAGTGCGGTTGTGCATTTTTGTAAGGGAGTGAAACCGGGTGTACCTCTAGCATCGGAACGTTGTTGGAAATAATTACGCTCCATCGTCAAATCTTCAACTATATGTAGATATAAAGCCTTGAACATCCTGAACCACCTTCGAAAATAGTATCCTTGAAAAGTGGCATGTTCGTTAAAGTAGTCTTGCATCAAGCGTTGGTGGGCTGATTTACGGTTTCTCTGAATATATCTCTGTGTTCTCCGTTGCGAACTTTCTTATTCGTTATTGCATAAAGCGTTATATGTTTATGTGTTATTTGCTATTTGAGCAGCACCAGCGACAACTTCAAGCATAAATTGAAATTCTTCAAAAAAACGAAGATGACGACATTTTCTAGTAATTTTGAGAGAAAAAGATATAGAAAAACAGAATAATTGGATTTAGGTTTGGTAAATAAGGGTTGTGAGGTTTTATTTATAGGTTAAAAATCGATTTTTTTGACCGTTCAAACATGTGAAAAAAAGAAAGGGGATTAAAGGAAGAGAGAGAAGGTGCACTTTTCTACCACATGCGGCCAAACCAGAGGGTGGGCACGGTGTTAACCCTGCCACCGTGGCAAAGGTGCGGCCAAACCACACCCACACTGTAACATGACAAGGACTCTATGATTAAATCATTTTTCTACAAAAACAAAACCAATAAATTAAACTATAAAATTATAAAAAGGAAACATAAAATAAGCAATAATTCAACAACTAAAAAGTTCACACCATCAAATAATTCAACATACATCAATTATTATACTACCACATGATTTGTCACGCCTCGCATATAAAGTTATAAACATATAAGCTTCTTGATAAAGCATGACTTTAGTGTTTCTGATTAAACAACGATAAAACAATAAACTCAAAGTCAAAGTTCCGATAACAAACAGAAATGTCCGGGAAGATATCGGAAGAAGTGGAAGTGAAGGTTTCAATAACCGAAGCTTGGGAGGTTTACAGCACACTTAAGCTTGCAATGATTCTACAATCAGAGCTTCCTCATCTTTATGGTGTCGACATCTTGGAAGGTGATGGAGGTGTAGGCACTATCATCAAAGTTACCCCTCGTCCAGGTAAATTAACCTTGTTTCAGTTCAATATCCATTTATCTTGAGATCTTTTAAGATGAATTTCTGAAAAACAGAAATGTTTGTGATTGAAAATCCATTATTTCTATAACATGCTTTTGATTCCGGATTTGAGATGTGTATATCAGGGGTGTCGGTGAAACCAGCGTTCAAGGAAAGGTTTACAAAGATCGATCATGAAAAGAGGGTGAAAGAAATCGAGATAATTGAAGGAGGGTATCTTGACATGGGGTGTACTTCTTATCGAATTACTTTAGAGTTCATGGAGAAAGAAAATGAGGAGTCATCATGCATCCTTAGAGTTACTGTTGAGTATGAGGCAAATGAAGATGCTAGCTTTGTTACCATTAAGCCGCTGATGAACACCCTCAAATTTGTTAACCAGTACTTACAAAATAACAAAATATAGTACGTATGTGATCTTTGTAAGTTTTGATTTCGAGTATTATTTATCTATTTTACAAAATATATAGTAATATTTTTTTAATGCAAAGATATCCCTGTGGGGGATTGATTATATAAATTAGTTATAACAATGAATGATCGACCAGAAAAGATTTATCCCATCATATGTTGATGATATATCTTATGAAGTTCGACATTTGAGGTCATAGACCCCTTAAATTGATTTTTGGCAGCTCGCCCTATATTTGTTATGCTAAAGAAATAAGTTGTGACCTGCAAAATTAACAAACTAAAAAACTGAAAACAATTAAAAAAAAAATAAATACTTTCAACAGTTATAGGTTTATAATGAAATAAGGCATTCGATTACCTAAAATAGAAAATTGATTTTTGGCAACTCATTCTAAATTTGTTAGACAATTATAACAGAGTCCCCTTTTATTATTCCTTACACACCAATGACGTTTTATACTGTAGGAAATCATCTGGTTTGGGTTATTTTTTATTTTATGACAGAGATCTCTCTGTTTTACCTACATTTTACCTTGCCTAACCTTATTCTTATGGGAATTGGGTTTCGTTATCTTGATAATCATTTTATGATGGATTTGTGAAATTAGAAACCTTTAGAAATTCATTATTTCTAGCATGTTTTTTTTTTCTGACCATGAAACATTAGGTGCGACAATAGGGACAGCCTTCTAGGAAAAGTTTACAAAGATCGATCATGAAAAGGGGGTGAAAGAAGTCGAGATAATTGAAGGAGGGTATCTATGGGATTTACTTCTTATTGAGTTACATTAAAGTCCATGGAAAACCTAAATGAGGACCGAGGACTCGTCATTGCAGAATGCAAATGCTAGCAATTTTATCATTAAAATACAAAATAACAAAACATAGTACGCGATTTGCAACTCTTGGTTTCAGGGTAATCATTTAACCAAGAATAATGACAGTGGAAGTCACGTGTTAATTTGCTCAAAGATTCGACATTTTCTTTTTTGGCTCAGAACGTTTTGTACACGTATCTACAATAAGAACACAAGGAACTAGTACAAAACCTGAAACCCCAAAACATTATAAAAAAATAATAATAAAAAAATAAAAAAATAAATAAATAAATAAAAACATAACACAACACAACACAACCATGATTAATAATTTCTTGACAAAAAAATATACATCTATTCTATCTACCACAACACAACCATGATTAATAATTTCTCAAAGACATCACTTATCACTTGCTAAACAACTTGCTGCAGCTTTTCATATAAACTTCATCCATTGCCTAGTTGTAGATTTTTACTGGTTTCTCATAAGTGTGTCGGTTCTGTAAATCATTTTAAAATTTACAACAATTTTTTATGTGGCAAAAGTAGGTTAAAGTAAATAGGATTTTGAGAGAAACAAAAAGAAAAACATGTACCTGATATGCAGCATAAGACCTTTTGGGTGTATTATCAGAGTGTTCTAATCCTAAGTACTGTTCCCAAGCACCATAAACATCTCTTCTCTAAAAACATTAAAAAAATAAATAAATCAATAAACCCCGTTGAGATATATATTATATATATACAAAATACATATATATAAGTGAATTTGGAAGAAAGAGAAATAGAGAAATTTATAGACCTGAAAGCGGGTGGAGATGATATCTGAGTCCTGAAGGTATGTGGGATGACCCAAAGACAGAAATGCAAACTTCCACTGATACATGACAATGAGATTAATAAATCAAACCACAAAAATAAATAAATTATTGATGGTATAAAAGGAAGAAAATATTTACCTTTGAAAACTCCTCATCTGGAACCTGTAGTTTCTTCTGTATGTGTATAAAAGGAAAAACCCCAATCACTTTCGTGAGCATTAAACTGGTGTTGTGTATCTGCAAGGTGAGAAGTGGCATATAACTATCACCATTTCTGAAAGTGTAGGTTATTAGAAAATTGAATTAGAAGGTTTACCTTTCCTCATGGTGAGCTTGTTATGGATTTGATTTACCACAGCTAAGCTGAACTAAGTGGCCCACATTGTTTCCTTTAGGGAATATGAGTACTCGCCATTTCTGTTGGTGCAACTAACAAAGAGAGCAAGTATTATACAAATTAATGAAGTTCAAAATAGAAAAACTAAAAGTGTCCTGCAGTACATTTGATCAAATTACGAACACAAGAAAGGCATAAACAGATTAAAATTTGACGAATATGAAACTAATTAATGATAAAGAAGAGGTAACCAGTAGTACCTTCCATTGGTTTAGGTCCTTCGTCCTATTCAGGCTGCAACATTGAAGTCTAAATATAAACGGATTCGATCTGATAAAAATTCATTGTGATCAAGTAGAATTTGAAACCCTAGAAATTAAGCATTCCCCAAATAGTAAAAAAATAAGAGACAAAAGTGGAGCATTTTTTATGTCATATTAAACATCAGAAAGAAATCGTTGATGATATCGAAACTGGATAGCCCAACTAAGTGAGTGTAGTAAAGCAATCGAGCAGGCGAAAGTTAAAAACAGTACATTATGTAGATATAATAGATACAGATAACGTTGTTGCGTGTGCATGTGTGTGAACGAGTGTTGATAGAGTGCGTGGGTCTGAGAGAATTATTGTTAAGCTTACATCGACAGGTGGAGGAGTCATCAGAGTCATAGGAGGAGATTGGTGGTGAAATTCGATCGGAGGGAATTTTGAGGGAAGTCTGTTGAAGAAGATCGAGAAAAAGCGAAATAGGTCAGTCGGGTCGGGTCAGGTCCGGGTGCTTTTGAAAAGTTAGGAAGGATAATTTCGCGAACCGAAGTTACCGAACAAAATTCATAGTGATTTTGGGATCATCCTTCGAAAATTTTCTTTAAAAAAATCTATATTATGTCCAAAAATTACTAATATTTATAAAAAATAACATATTTTCTATCAAATCACCATTTTAGTTTCCGGTAAAAATTGATAATTTCTTGTTGAGGTGAAGCTCCCATTTAACACTATAGATTTGATGAGACACTATAGATTTGATGAGAGTGTGTTATTACCATATGAGCCTCTTTTTATAATATTTGTAACATCGTAAATTTTCAAACAAAAATTTTCAATTAAAAAACATATTTTTCTCGATCCAAACATCCCAGAAGTGTCATAATATCAAATCATCAAACACATATCCAAAAAATGTATATATAACAACTCCAGGATCCTCTCAAAACATAACTCAATCTCTGATGTGTGTACAATCAAGTCGACGTCTTCCCGTGATCCTGAGAAGTACCTGAAACACATAAAACATAACACGGTAAACACGAAGCTTAGTGAGTTCCCCAAAATACCACTCATATCTCATTAGCCTCTCATGGCTATACTCAGATAAGACCATCCGGTCAATGTGTCTCAGTGGGACCCTCTGGTCCCACAACTCAGCTGGACCCTCCGGTCCCTCAACTCGACAACTCAATATAATACACAACATATATATATCACAAAAACAATAAGCAGAATATCTCAATACACGGTATATGCACATAAGACCCTCCGGTCACACATAGATTACCACTCAAGGTAAGTATAGTGAGAAGACTCACCTCGTAAGAACTCGGATAATCTCGAACTCGAATCACCGGTCTAGCCTCCGCCTAACACAACGATAATTATCCCTAATTAATAACGGCTCTCACTGAAGCTAAACTAACCCTTCTACAAACTCACAGAAGGGTAAAAGACCATTTTACCCCTCCATGGGCTTAATAGTCCACAAATTGACCAAACCCTAAAAGTCAACCAAAAAGTCAACGGCAGGGAGTACGTTGCGCATACTCGGCTGCCATGCAGGCATCGGGGATTCTCGACCCTTACGCTGCGCGTACTAGAATTACTCCCAGCGTACGTCCCAATTTCACTATTCTCACTCATTTGGTCTTAATTAACTAAGACCTTGGCTCATATCATAGATCTGGACTCCCTAATAGCTCTTACTCCATAAAGTCAGTGACTTTAAGCCTTTGCATGGCTGATATGGTCACAAACACACAAAACACTCACTCTCTTAACTCAAAAAGCTCATATCTCATGCATAGCTTGATTCCAACGACCAAGATTGGATTTTTATGACATTACACCACTAATTACACTCAAAGGGGGTTGATCATAGTCTCTGGAGCTCAATATCTCATAAAGTCTCCAACTTTTGGGACAAAACCCTAAAATACTCTACAATGATGCACAAAACAAAAGAGTGAGAAAGCTTGAAGCTTTATACCTCTATGTGAAGCTCCCAACACAGATATGCTCAGATCCAAGGGCCTGGACTCTCACTCCTTCTTCTCCAAAGCTTCTTCTTCACTTCAAGAACACACAAAGACTCTCAAAGGCTCTCAAATGCACTCACAAGCTCACAAGCTCTAAGAACGAGGGTTTAGGGCACAAGAGGGTTTGTTTTCTGAGAATGGTGGTCAGGAATGAGGCCATCATATCCTTTATATAGGGGACTCACCCTAAATTAGGGTTTTCACTCTGGGCCTAGTACGCCCAGCGTACTAGGTGGCTTCCGCGTTAAATGCACGCATATGAGTACGCTGAGCGTACACTCGCGTACGCCCCCCGTCTTGAGCACTATCTCAGTGCTCCTCATCACTCTCTACCCCACCTCTCCCCAACAGATGGGAGTTCGACATCTCCTCCCATACAGAAGCTCGAAGGGAGGCATGCCAATATTGGAATGATGGCTGTTGTTTTAAGAAAACTCAGCCAATGGTAGATAAGTGTCCCAACTTCCACCGAAGTCCATTACACACGCACGCAGCATGTCATCAAGCGTCTTCTGCCCGTCCGTCTGTGGGTGGTAGGCTATACTGAAGTGTTGTCGGGTACCCAGCTCCTCATGAAACTTCTTCCAGAACCTGTAAGTAAAACGCACATCCCGATCTGACACTATCAACCACCTCTCGTACATAGATCTCAGCCAACCTTTCTGCAGAAGAGCTCTCACTGATAGCAAGGAAGTGAGCACTCTTAGTCAACCGGTCTACAATCACCCAAATTGCATCAACCCCACACACAGTCATCGGTAACTTGGTGATAAAATCCATGGAAATTTGTTCCCACTTCCACTCGGGAACCTATAGTGGCTGCAGCTTGCCATGAGGGCGCTGGTGCTCGGCCTTAACCCTGCGACAGGTCAAGCACCTCTCAACTACGCATACCACATCTCTCTTCATACAGGGCCACCAGTAATCTCTCTTCAGATCCAAATACATCTTCGTAGCTCCTGGGTGGATCGAGAATCTCGATCTATATGCCTCCTCTAACAATACACGGCGAGCTCCACCTGTATAGGGCACCCAAATCTACCCATGGAAAGTCATAAGTGATGGGTTTTAGTATAGTACAACATCCTATGGTGCACATACAACCCTAAATACATTGGATCTATGTTTTCACTAATTATACATGCAAATGGTTTCCAATGCATTAAACCTACAACTAGCATGCAAGTGACATAAACAATACAATATACCAGTTAGGATAACATACCTCTTTGTTGTAGCTTGATTCCATGGAGCTTAAGAGCCTAGTGCCCTAAGTGTGACACCTCAAATGGTTCACACAACACCAACAACAACTTGGAATAACTTGAGAGAAAAGTCCTTATGCTCAAAATCGGCTAGCCCTCACATATCAATCCTTAGGCACAATTTTCTTGAGCTATGGGGTCTTTATATATTGTCGCTATTAGGGTTACACCATGTAACTCATGTCTTTCCATATTCTTCATGCTTCATGGGTTAAAACCTCCATGGAGTATCCATGGGTTTAGCCCAACATGAAGAACTGTGAATCATAAGCCCACATATATAAGAATGAATGATTTACACAATCAACCCCTATATATTTTATTAGTGTCTTTTGATCACAAATTAATTCCAAATTAATTCTTGATCAATACTAATTAAATAATATGATTTCATATTAATATATTAGAACTTATAATATATTAATAAATCATATATATATATATATCCTTTTCTCATAAAAGTCTACCCAAATCGTTCTGATGCCATGCAACCCAAATGGACCATGCCAAATCGGGTCAAGTACATACCAATTATAGTTATGGACTTAGACACTAATCCAACAGTCTCCCACTTGGATAAGTCTAAAACTATTATTGCGTATGACTCTGCAACCCGACTAGCAATCGTAGCTCTTAAAATCCGCTGCCGTACTCTGAACAAATCAATGACGCGTCCATTAGATAAGGGATCATATATTCCTCCATTCTAAATATCATATGAACTGATACATGGATTATAATCATTCTATCTGTCCATCTGTTGTTTCCCGATTTCCGATTTATGACGACTCACTAATTGAACAAATCAAATCAGTCCAGGCCCGGCCGAGCACTTACGTTTGTCATCACCAAATCATCGAGGGGCCTATAGATATCGCTTTTATCCCTCCAAGGGTAAAAGGAATCGAAAAACTTCGACTCATATGCTTGTTCTACTACTTGTTGAATCATACACAAAGGCACGTTTTATAACATCGAGTTACCAATGCGTTTTCATACAATCAATGTATAACCAACTCATAGTCAACAACTCATATCTCTAGGTTTGAAGACTTATATGATATTACCGTCTCACTATCACTCGAGATAAATTCCATGAAGTAATTCAAATGAGTGTGGGTTTAATCCAATACTTGAATCTTATTTCAGGAGCACTCATGAATGTTGTAGCAACTCTTGTTATGTCCAACACCTTAGACATCTACAAGCCAACTTCATGACAGTCTTGATTCATATCTACTTCCAACATATGACTGACTATGGAGAATTTGAATAACCTAGTTATTCGGGTAGTCAAAACATGCAAAGTGAAACAGAAGAATAATACTATTCCTATATGGCCCCAAGCACCTTTGAGAGTAAATAAAACACATTTTATTTAAACACCATATTGATCATTCATTATTCATTGTATAATGTTTCGAATAATCAACTTTATACTTGAATCAAAACAATAGTCATGCCATGCTCCAAGCATGCACACTATGTTTGTCCAAACAATAGTTATGCCATACTCTAAGTATACACACTATGTTTGTCTATGATCCTTACTATGTGAAATAGACCAATTGAACATGATTCCAATGATGCTCATTTCACAATCCAAATCCTTATCGTAAATGTAAGAATTCCAAATTCCTGCCATTTACCGAAATCTGTTAGATTCTAAACTTATATGCATTGATCTTCTCGTAATGACTATGCACAAAGTCACAAAGACTTGTCAACAAACATTACAAAGTTTTCCAATGGAGATCAATTCCATGGATACGAAGTCTCAAATTCAAAGTACATTCCTTTGAAATCCTTCTTGCATTAAGTTTTTTTTTCTAATCTTACACAGATTTAATGAATATCTTCCTCCTATGGAAACATTTCCACATTCCCATTTTGACTATTACTTCTGAAGAAGAGTTGCCTCTTTTCAAAATATGTCAATATGGCCCTTTCAAAATTAACACTATACTTCCAATTGTCCATGAGCAACCAATCTTTGGTAAACCTTAGATTGTCTTCGACAATTGCTTAATCATTTTAGTCATATCCAGTTCTAGTCCCTTTTCCCTCTTAATGCCCTATGCATTTGGAAAATTTAGAACGGATGAATATTATAGCACATGCAATCGATCCTATATCCGAAGCATACAAGACACGATTCATGATGTCTCACATAAAGACATGATCCTAGACCAGTCTTTTGCTACAATATTTTTTATTTGTCATGTTTTCATAATTCGACTATGAGGAGGGATGCCGTAATCATAATTGAATTTTGAGAATGCATATATATATATATATATATATATATATATATATATATATATATAGAGAATTTCCTTATGTTGAACCATTCCAACATAAAATTCATATATATATATATATATATATATATATATCCTTGACTAAAGATGATTAAAATCTCGATCTAAGCTTTTAGACTTGAAATGAAGTATAATTTTCTCTCCCTTAATTATAGCAAAACAACTTTTTCCAATTGAAACTTTTGTTTTCTATAATTAACATTGCTAACTTGCAACACTTATCATAATTGATTATGCTCCCACTAGCATAATAATTATAATTACCAACATAATAATTATGCTCCCACTAACATAATAATTACCAGCATAACAATTATGCTCCCACTAGCTTTGACATGTACCCAGAAATCAGCTGGACTTCTATAAATCAATACTTTCTTGACTTTCTTTCCAAAGTTCAGATTTCTAATACGAGATGCTTTGATAAAACTTTATCAAAATCATACACCTTTCCTTAGATAGCTCACATGTGTGTCTTAAACAATTTTAGAACTATGAAAAGGGATGTCGTAATCATAGTCTCAATTGTTTAGACCTTTGCCATTTCTCATAAGTACATGTTAGTGTGCCGGTTAACCACACACGCTCCACTAACGACTTTGAGAATGCAAATATCACAATTGCTATATATTGGAAAGGGAACTTCCCTAACGAGGGTTTCCGGGCCAGCTTTCGCGCACCGACTAATCCCCCGTTGCAAACATGATGTTTTACCTCATATCCTGGAGTCACTGCAGGCGAACCTCCATGGCCACAAAGGTTGAGTGGTGCCAGGATTTGAACATGGGTCAATAGATTATCCACCATATCTTCCATATGTCTTACCAAGTCACCACAACCTATCTACTTAAAATCTACTTAGTGAAAGCATTTCCTCACCATCATTTTCATGAATCAGAGAGAAACCTTATGACACCTAGATTTTATGGTGTGTATGTTCCTATCCATGTGAACTTGTCATAACCGCAAGAGGAGGTTAGCGACAAATCCAAACTCATATGGATTGAACTTGTTTCAATCTTAACTTCTTGCCACCTGGCAGCACAAGGGCCTACCATTGCTTCCACGTAGTTATGCAAACAACTGAGAACTTACATAACTCACATGCATAGTCAACTTTTAACTGGAATGGGCACAGAAATAAGAATATGTCAACACGATAGGTTACAAGCCTCAAGTCGTGTGCTAGTGATAAACAATACCCTTGATTAGTTCTTGAAACTTTTCAAGATCTTTAAGACTCCCACTGACTTCTTGACATATAAGATTCTCTTGTGAGGAACTATTTCTTGACAAAACAAATATTCAAGAGTTAGTGTGGATTCTTATCAAGATAAACACTTTACTCAATTGGTCTTAGTTGGTCTTTGTTTTATCCAAAACATCACAACTTACCAATTTCAAATGTACAAGAGTAAGAAAACATTTTACTCTACATTTGACAAGTGTTATAAACCTTCTAAGGATTATGTTACTCAAGTTACAATCTTGGAGTATGACTCTAAGACTTGTTTTGGAACGAAGTATGATTCATCCTTTTTGATTTAACCAATTTAACAATTCACGATTCCTCTTCTTAGTCAAACAAATGCACTAAGATAATCATAAAACAAGATACTCAAATAGTCTCCCATCTTTTCAGATTGGAGAAACTTTTATCTTCCTGCCTAATTTGATTCTTCTTAAGCATTCCCCAAATAGTAAAAAAAAATAAGAGACAAAAGTGGAGCATTTTTTATGTCATATTAAACATCAGAAAGAAATCGTTGATGATATCGAAACTGGATAGCCCAACTAAGTGAGTGTAGTAAAGCAATCGAGCAGGCGAAAGTTAAAAACAGTACATTATGTAGATATAATAGATACAGATAACGTTGTTGCGTGTGCATGTGTGTGAACGAGTGTTGATAGAGTGCGTGGGTCTGAGAGAATTATTGTTAAGCTTACATCGACAGGTGGAGGAGTCATCAGAGTCATAGGAGGAGATTGGTGGTGAAATTCGATCGGAGGGAATTTTGAGGGGAGTCTGTTGAAGAAGATGGAGAAAAAGCGAAATAGGTCAGTCGGGTCGGGTCGCGTCCGGGTGCTTTTGAAAAGTGAGGAAGGATAATTTCGCGAACCGAAGTTACCGAACAAAATTCATAGTGATTTTGGGGTCATCCTTCGAAAAATTAAACAATATCGAAAATTTTCTTAAAAAAAATCTATATTATGTCCAAAAATTACATAATATTTATAAAAAATAAAATATTTTCGATCAAATCACCATTTTAGTTTCCGGTAAAAATTGATATTTTCTTGTTGAGGTGAAGCTCCGATTTAACACTATAGATTTGATGAGACACTATAGATTTGATGAGAGTGTGTGATTACCATATGAGCCTCTTTTTATAGTATTTTTATTTATCTGACATAGCAACAACCTTCATATATGGTTCTTATTTCCCTTGACATAACAACAATGCCACTATTCGATAAACAAGATCAATACCTTTAATATTTATCTGGCATGTCAACAACATTGTCTCATCGTCCCATCTCTGGTAACAAGATCAATAGTGATTTTGATGTTTCATATTTCTTAGCTTGACATTTTGGAGCATTGGATAAATATTGACATGGTAAATTATAGACTTTTTCTTTTTGTTCTTTTTGGGTATTGTGTAAGGCACCACCTTTGGTTCAATACCTTTTACATGTTTTACAAAGCATTTAGGATGGGTAAGGTTATAGTTGTAGTAGCAAAACTTGGTGTTTGTTTATATTACATTTTTGAGGGTTTGTTGATTTTGTTATGGTGGCCTCACTGAAGATGTTTTCCAACAAGCACACACAAAGCTTGTGGGTTTCGTTTTTTGTAACTTGTTTTGATGCAACGTTGGTAGACATCGGAACGTTTTGAGAGACTCTTATCTTAACCGTAATAGGAATTAATGTATATGTATGTGATATATAACCCGTTGGAACCATGGATTATAAAATTAATTAAACATTCATAATAAAAAACTAGAAAGGTTACCCCCGCTACGCGGGGGCCAGAAGCTTTCAATTGTTTCCGAATTGATAAATATGACAGACATAGAAAGTTCAAGGATGAAAAGTCCGGGCTTTGCCCCGGACAAAAATGTAAAAGTTTTGACTGCAAGGACCAGAAGTGTGAAAATGGCTAAAGAATTAAAGGGGTAGGAATTAGCAACTTTTTAGAAAAGGGATCAAAGTTGTCAAACCGTTAAAGTTTTGTGGCCAAACTTTAAATATTAAAAGGTTCCAAAAAAGTGTAAAAATATTGATTGCAAGGACCAAAAGTGTAAAAATGGGTAAAGAATAATGAGCAAAGTTGCCAAAAAAAACTTCCAAATTTAGTATTCCTAACTTCCAACAATAATACAGGGACCAGTTCTGCCAAAAAAATGGGAAGTTGAATGGAACACAAACAAAAACAAAAGGACATGAATAAATTAATTAAAGAAGTACAGGGACCGGATATGTAAATCAAGGGACCAAACCTGGACAAATCATCCCAAGTTTACTATTCTTTTCTTCCACAACTTTAATATATATATAATAATTATAACTATTAATCAATTATTTTAAATAAATTATTAATTAAGAGATATATCAAATTTTTAAAGTTATTATAACTTCAAATTTAACATATAATTAGAAAGGGTGAAGGTATTCACCCCCCCCCCCCCTACTTGATTTGATGTTTATATATATATATATATATATATATATATATATATATATATATATATATATATATATATATATATATATATATATATATATATATATTGAAGTTTTTTATTTTTTTTAACTTTATTAAAAAATATATAGTATTCATTTTTAATGAACTTAAATCTTATGTTTTTATTAACAAAAAATACTAGTAAATAAAATGATTATGCCACTTATGAAAAAATGAACTTGACTTAAAGTAAAAGCATATAAACGTTACAAAGCATGAATAAAATTTAACTTGATTTATAACAAAATGAATAAATTTTAAAAAACACGATGACAAAAATATTAAAGAAAAAATTAATAAATTTCAACTATAATATAAGAGAAAATAAAATAAAAATAAACAATATAAAAAGAAAAAAAAAAGAAAATAATGGAAAGTTTTAATTTTGACAAATTTTAAAAGTAAAGGGTCCCTAATGTAAATTAGAGAAGTTTATTTGCAAAAGAAAAAAAAAACAGATGCAAAAAGCGCGTGAATATAGGGTTTGTAGGGAGGGGGGGGGGGATAACAGGACCCAATTAGAAAATGTAAATTTGAATTTGAAATGAGTTGCCTAATATATCTACATGACAAATGGCATAATATTAATGAGAAGTTGTATTAGAGTGACACTTGACAAGGGAGATTAAAACTATTCATTTATTACAATAAGGATATATATATATATATATATATATATATATATATATATATATATATATATATGGGAGCGTTCAATCGAGAACATTTCTTATCGCGAGAACATTTGAGAACAAATTTGGACCATACAATTTTTTTTAATTAAAATTATAAAATAATATTCATATAAATCAAAAAATAGTTACAAACAATTAAAAAACTCACTAACTAACACCACTCATCACCCAACCAACACCACCAACCACCACCACCCGCCACCACCACCCATCATTAACCACCACCACGAACCACCACCCACCACCAACCACCACCCGCCACCACCATCACCACCCACCACCATCACCACCCAACCACAACCACCTGCCACCACCACCCACCTCCACCGCCTGCCACCACCACTCACAACCACTACCTACCACCCATCACCACCAGACACCACCACCACCCATCACTACCCACCACCACCATCCGCCACCACCACCCACCCACCACCAACCACTACCTACCACCCATCACTACCCACTACCTACCATCACCCACTCACCACAACCACCACCCACCACCACCACCACCAACCACCACCCCCCACCACCACCCATCACTACCCACCACCACCAACCACCAACCACCACCCATCACTACCCACCACCACCCGTCATCACCACCACCCACCACCCATCACTACTCACCACCCACCACCCGACGCCACCATCACCACCAACCACCACCCACCACCACTCGCCACCATCAGCACTACTCACCACCCAACCACCACCACCTGCTACCACCACCCACCTCCACCCCACATCACCACCGCCTGCCACCACCACCCACAACCACTACCTACCACCCATCACCACCACCCGCCACCACCACCCATCACCACCACCCATCACTACCCACCACCACACACTACCACCACCCATCACTAACCACCACCACCCATCACTACCCACCACCACCAACCACCATTCGCCACCATTGTCACCACCCAACCACCACCACATGCCACCACCACCCGCCATCCACCTCCACCACCCATCACTACCGCCCGTCACCACCACCAACAACCACTATCTACCACCCATCACCACCACCCATCACTACCCACCACTACCCATGTTAGGTGTGTCAAACCCAACAAATATAAGGGTACAATATACTCCAAAAGAACACCACTGTATTGCACTAAAACGTAGTACAAGGCAAGTGGGGTCGATCCACAGAGACACAAAATAATTAGTCTATACCTCTTTTGCACAAGGTACTGTAGTCACAAAAGATTAAGGGGGGTGATCTTGAATGCAATGATTCAAATAAAGAACTAAATTAATAAGTAAGCAAATGATTAAGTGAAATAACTTCAAGATTTGTAAGTACTCCAACTCTATGCAAGACTAATTGACATTATGATTCAAGTATGAAATGACATTTGTTTAATTTTATCTAAGATGGTATTTAGAAATGCTAGTAAGCTCTAGCAATTCTCATTCACCATGTTATTTAATCAAAATAAGCTCTCTGATTAATTCTAATCTAACCAATCTAATCTAAACAAGCTCTTAGAATTAGGGGGAAAGATTGCATTATACTTTGTGTGAATTTTACCAAAAACATTCAATACTCCTCACATGCTCGGGATTGTTAGAATGTGTGAATTTGATTTACACTAGAATCATTTCAAATAGAATGATTTAATGCTTGTTACTTGTTCTATTTTACAAAACAATTACGGATTTTGTAATATAAGTAACATGAGTGATTTAACCCTAACTCAATTGGCCAAAAAGAACTAGAATTGAAATCAAACTTTCAATTAAAACAAAATCAAATTCACTAGATATCATTAGAAACAAACATCAAATCACATGATTGAAGTCATAAACACAATAGTCAATGCATGAAGTTGGAGAAACTAGGGTTCTAGCCACTCATGACTAGAACAAGATCACAAATCTAGAAATTAAGAGTTAAATCTTACAAATTGAAATCAAAATGAAATCCAAGTGTTTTCAAGAAACAATTGTCTTCTTCAAGCTCCCAAAATTGCCTCCTAGGACTCCCAAAATACGACCCCCTTCTTCTGGAACCGGTTACCTCCTTTTAGAAAGGAGAAAACTGATTTAAACTGGCGACCACGTTTACACGGCCCGTGTAAACTATAACTGACCATTTACACGGCCGTGTAAATACAAAAAAGTAGAATGCTCAAATCGGCCAGGTCTTCGAAGTACGTTGCCAAAGAGTATGCGTTTACACGGCCCGTGTAAACTCAAGGTTTACATGTACACGGCCGTGTAAACTCCTGTAAAGCCAAAATCTTCATTTTCTTCATAACTTCCTCCTCGATGCTCCAATAGCCCCGAAACTTCGTCCATATCCCTTATTCATCACCTCAACTAAGATCCTACCTTCAAAAGTCCCTGAAATATTACAAAAGTGTGTGAATGGAATTGCATCATGAAAAATCCCGAAAAATATGCAAAATGCATGAGTTTAAACCTAAATGCAACGTACTTTTATGGATTAAAACTACAAAATGAATGCATGAAATGCATCTAACAACCCACCACCCATCACTACCCACCACCACCAACCACTACCCACCACCCATCACTACCCACCACCCACCACCACCCGCTACCCCCCACCACAACCACCACCACCACCACCACCCACCACCACCACCACCCGCCACCACCACCCATCACTACCCACCACCACCAACCACCACCCACCACCCATCACTACCCACCACCCGCCACCACCACCACCCACCTACCCACCACAACCACCACCACCCACCAAAACCACAACCCATCACTATCACCACCACTTGCAACCACCCACCACCACCCATCACTATCACCACCACTTGCAACCACCCACCACCACCCATCGTGTATTAAATCACATGTGATTATATGTATTTAATCACATATGATTTACATGGACAATATTCTTTTTCACGTGTTGATTCAATAGTTGTTCTTGTGTATTTAATCACATATGATTATATATATATAATCATATATGATTCGTATGGAAAATATTTATTCTTGCGTCGATTCAATAATTGTTCTAATATATTTAATCACATGTGATTATATGTATTTAATCACATATGATTTATGTAGACAAGATTCATTATTTCTTTCTCAATTTAATAGTTGTACTCATGTACTTAATCATATGTGATTATATGTATCAAATCACATATGATTTATATTGATAATATTCATGAGTCAATATTTTTTCTTGTGTATTTAATCATATGTGATTGTATGTATTAATCACATATGATTAATGTGGAAAAAGAAAAACTATTTAATCAAAAACGCGAAAATGAATCTTGTGTACAGAAATCATATGTGACTAAATGTACAAGAACAACTATTGAACAAGAATGTGAAAATTGATATTGTCCATAAAAATCATATCTAATTAGATACATATAACCTCATGTAATTAAGCACACAGAACAACAACTGAATCGAGAATGCGAACATAAATATTTTCCACATAAATTCTATGTGATTAGATACATATAATCACATGTGATTATATGCATTTAATCACATATGATATATGTTGACAATATTTATCATTGCGTTCTCGATTCAATAGTTGCTCTTGTGTATATAATCATATGTGATTATATGTATCTAATCACATATTATTTATATAGACATCATTATTTTTTGTTCGTATAAATCATATGTGATTAGATACATATAATCACATATGATTATGTGTATTTAATCACATATGATTACAGTGGACAAAGAACAATTATTGAATCGAGAATGTGACAATAAATCTCATCCATATAAATCATATAATATTGGATACATATAATCACATGTGATTATATGTATTTAATCAGATATGATTTATGTGGACAATATTTATTTTTGCGGTTTCGACTGAATAATTGCTTTTGTGTAATTAATCACATGTGTTTATATGTATATAATCACATATGATTTGAGGTGGACAAGATTCATTTTTTCCTTCTCGATTCAATAGTTGTGCTCATGTACATAATCACATAGGATTATACATATAATCACATGTGATAAAATACATGAGAACAACTATTGAATTGACAAAGCAAAAATGAATTATGTCCACATAAATCATATGTGATTAGATTCATATAATCACATGTGATTATATGTATTTAATCACATATGATTAATTTGGATAAAAATTTGTTTTTGCGTTCTTGGTTCAATATTTGTTATCGTGTATATAATTACATGTGATTGTATGTATCTAATCATATATGATTTAAATAGATAAGATTTGTTTTTTCCAAATAAAATCACATGTGATTAGAAACATATAATCACATCTGATTAAATGTATTTAATCACATATGATTAAAGTGGAAAAAAACAATTATCGAATCGAGAACACGAAAAATAATCTTAGGCACATAAATCATATGTAATTACATTTGATTATATGTATCAAATCACATATCATTATTTGGGCAAGATTTATTTTTTTCTCTTTCAATTCAATAAATTTTCTCTTGTATTTAATCGCATGTGATTATATGTATCTAATCACATATGATTTATATGGACAAAAATATATTTTCTCAATATAAATCATATGTGATGAAATACATATATAATCACATTTAATTATATACACGAGAATAAATATTGAATCAAATATGAATAAAAGGGTGGTGGGTAGTGGTGAGTAGTGATAGGTGGTGGGTGATGAGTGGTAGGCGGGGTGGGTGACGGTGGAGGGTGGTGGTGGTAGGTATTGAGTTTAATCACATGTGATTATATGTATTTAATCATATATGATTTATTTGGAAAATATTTGTTTTAACGAATCTTGTTTATATAAATCATATCTGATTAGATACATATAATCACACGTGATTATATGTATTTAATCACATATGATTTATGTGATTAAATACATATAAATAATACATATAATCACACATGATTTATGTAATTATATGTATTTAATCACATATAATGTTAGTGGTTGTAGGTAGTGGTGGTGGTCGTATGGTGGCGATGCTTGGTGGTGGTGGGGGTGTGGTGGTGGTGGGCGGGTATAGTTGTGGCGGGTGGTGGTGGTGGGTCGTAGGTGATGAGGGTTGTGGGTGATAGTTGGTTTATAGTGGTTGTAGGTGGTGGTAGGTAATCATATATGATTTATATGGATAAATTTGTTTTCACGTTTTCAATTCAATAATTTTTCTCATTAATTTAATCACATGTGATTATATAAATATATATAATCCCGTATGGTTAAATATATATGTGATTAATTAAATTTACTTTCTCATGAGAATTTATTTATAAAAAAACATATTTTAACATATAAACTTTACGTGTAAAGAACTTGAATTACGAAAATAAATGCTATTTTATACTCCATTAATCACATATGCCTTTTGTGTACATTATTCATTTTCGTGCTATTGATTCAATAGTTGTTCTCGTGTATTTATCAAATGTGATTAAATGTATTTAATCACATATGATTAAAGCTGCTAAAGAACAACTATTGAATCAATAGCACGAAAATGAATTTTGTCCACATAAATCACATGTGATTAGATATATATATATATATATATATATATATATAATCACATATGATTATATGTATCTAATCACATATGATTCTGTAGTTGTCTTTTGTATTTAATCACATGTGATTATATGTAGTTAGTCACATATGATTTGCGTGGAAAAGTTTTTTTCATATCTAATCACATATGATTTATATGGACAAAATTCTTTTTTGTCCATACGAATCATATTTGATTAAATACACGAGAACGTGAAAACGAATTGTGACCATATAAATCATATGAGATTAGATATATATAATCACATATGATTAATTAGAACAAGATTCTTTTTGACGATCGAATAAGTTTTCTCATGTATTTTGAAATTATTTATCAAGAAGTAGATTCAATCTAATATATACTAAAAAAAACTATTTTTTTTCTTTCTTACACCCATTCGATTCAACTAAATATAATTTTTACACATATTAACAATCCAATCTAAAACAATTTTTTTCTATATAACCACATGTGATTATATGTATTTAATCATATATGATTTACGTAGACAATATTTATTTTAACATTTTCGATTCAATAGTTGGTCTCATGAATTTAATCACATGTTATTATATGTATTTAATCACATACGATTATTGATGTTGTATATTTAATCAATGTAATTGCATGTATTTAATCACATTTAAGTAAATTATTCACATGTAATTGAACCACGTCATAGACATGTGATTAATCTGTTTTCGCGTCTCGATTCCGTAACGAATGTTGACCATCTATTTTAAAATGCTATTTTTATTGGTTTTTTAATATATTAAAATTTATAATTTTAATTATCTATAAATGGTTATTAATATCAATATGATATTATTTTAAAAATTACGAGTTATTTTTGATTTTTTATAGTTTTTTATTTTATATATTAATCACGATTAAATATAAATAGTCAGAAATCATATTGTTCTCTTTTTAATCTATCGAAAGAAAATTAAATGATATACACATTAGTTATAATTAGTAGGTATCCTATTGTAAATATCAATATAACAATATTCATTCATTCAATAATTCAATAACTCAATAATTGATAATAAAATATCAATTTTTTTATATTAGTTAAACTCTAATTCATAATCATAATTAAAATAAAAAGTAATTATATTTCGCATTATGAAAACATATCTCTTAACAAGTATTAAAGATAAATAATAGCTATCGGCCGATTGTTAAATTTGTGAGTTGGTAAATTTTTTAAAAATTTTCAACCCCAATTAAATAAATAGATTTCACAAAGCCAAAAGTAAAAAGTTGAGAATTAAAAAAAAAGATTATAGTGGGGCCTTACATTATCACTTTGTTGAGCCTTCACCTTATTTGGGAGAATTGGTAGAAACTGCTAATGTACAAGGCGTTAAGCATAGGAGTACATTCATGGATCACTAAGTCTCCCATCTAAACCACCTGCATTCCCCAATTTTATACATAATCTGGTGTTGGTGTCGATGCATAGGGAGAATTGCTCCCCCTTCCTTAATTTTAAACACGAAGACAAATCCATTTCCTTCCCTAACTGCTTATCAAACCCTAAGTAACCCTTCTTCTATCTCTTAATAAGATGAAAAGTGACTCAATTAATCTATTTGATGATATCTCAAAGAAGCTTGAAAAAACTTTGATTACGAACCGATATTGACAAGCAAACAGATCACGAAACGAAATTAGATGTGGTTGCTCTAGATCTGGTTTTGCCCTAGATTTAATGGTTGAGGGCAGCAGATTTCATGGTTGCTGAAGTACATCTGCTTCAGATCTGGTGAAACCAGATCCACTTTAGCTTCTCCGACAAACCAAATCGTGGCTCAGAGCAATGGTTTATGGCGGTGCTTCATTACGGTCGTTCAGGAGGGAAGAGTGACGAAAAGAGAAGGTTTAAGAAGATGAGACGAGAAACTGAGGAAGATTTTTAGGAGGTTGCCACAACATTTCTCCGTAGAAGAAGGTGGAGGTGGTGGTTTCTGATTATAAGAGGAGTAGAGGCGGAGGGAGGTGGCGAACGAAAAAATCTAGAGTTGGTGGTTTCCGACGGCGATTTGGTGGTTTCCAGCGGCTACCTAGTGGTTTCCGGCGACGATATGATGGTTTCTGATGGTAGTCCGGTGGTTTTCGGTGGCGGCCGATGGTGGTCCATATGACTTTAGAGAGAGAGAGAGAGAGAGAGAAAGAGAGAGAAAGTTCCATATAATATGGGGTGGTGGGTGGGGTGGGTGAGCAGGATCATTTTTAATTGTATAACAAATATATAGAATCCGGATTTGTTCTCGATTGTTCTCAAATTAAGAATTGTTCTCATTTGAACATGCTTATATATATATATATATATATATATATATAGAGAGAGAGAGAGAGAGAGAGAGAGAGAGAGAAAGAGAGAGAGAGAGAGAGTTTAATGTAAAAAGTCAAAAATGATTTTTTATGGAAAACATGGCCTATGTGATATTGATGTTTTTTGAACACTTCAACAAGTTTGATGATATAATGAACAAGAAAAAAAAAATCAATGATGTGTTTTAAGCAAACCGAAAAGATTGTTACCCTTCTCAACCATTTTCTATATATATATATATATATATATATATATATATATATATATATATATATATATATATATATATATATAGGCCTAGGTTATTCTATTCAAAGTAATTATTGTGTTATATATTATTGAATTAAATATAATTGAAAATATCATCTTAATTAATTACAAGGGTAATTTAGTCAATTAATATAGATTTAATAAAGGAAAATTGCATTTTTTAAGGGATCATAGATTCTATTAATTTTAAAAATCCGATTTTACGTATTATAATTTTTTTAATTCGGACATTCTGACAGAATATGTTTATGAGTATATTCAAAAATAAAAATATTCTTGAAGCATAAATAATAAAAATATTCTTGAAGCATAAATAATAAAAATATTCTTGAACCTATTTCTTGATCATGAATTTAAAAACTTCTTGTAGAATAACAAATCCTTGAATAATCAATTGAAGAATAAAAACAAAAAACACATTATTTCTTATAGAATACGGGTAACAATTGTTAAGAATTACATTTATTGTTAATGAATAAAACTAAAAAACAATCAAAACGGGAAAGAAAACATCAAAATCTAACAACGACTAATACATTCTAAAAGAATAATGTGGTTCGTTTCAATTTTGTGGTCTGTTCTTCAAGCATCAACATCTGTGATTCCAACAGAATTGGAATTCGTCTTTCCATTCCAATAGAATTGGAATTCGTGATTCCATTCCAATAGAATTGGAATCTCACCAATATCATCCATTGAATCATCTACATAAACACTCTTCCATTCTCTATTTTTTTCTGCATCGATTCACAATCAATATTTAATACAAAAGAAAAATCACCCCTGCATTCCTTCTCTTCTTCGTTTTCAGTCAAGAACACATCACCGAAGTGTATGTTTTCTAGTGCAAACCTGAATGAAGAGTGTCTTGATAAGGGTCTCAGGAAAAGCAGTGATGTTGGCAGTGACAACATTGAGCTTCAAAGATTCAAAAACCTCACAAATCTTGACCATCGTGTCTCTTCTTTTCCTGCATTTCAAACTCACGAATGCTATCTTCTCTCCCACGTATGACACTTTTAACTGTTAATTAACAGTTTAACACAATCATCAATTTGAGATAAAATCATGAGAGAATGTACAAACAGTTCAAGACTTTGACTTACTTCAATAATTTCAATCGGAAAGGCCCTTGAATCACTTGTATCTAGAGATTGCTGAATCCTTTTCTTCTTTGATTTTTCCGTTGACATGAACAATGTGTCCTGATCAAAATCGTAAACCCTAGATTCTGATTTTTGAGACTCTAGTTTCATTATCTCCTCTTGAATAATCCTCCCTTGGAGGCCGCCGACGACTGAGTTCCATCCGGCGAACTTGAATCACAGTAGCCGAAAAATGTTTCCTCCAATCCGCCCCAACTGTATTTCAGAAATTGCAGAAGAAAACGATGGATTCAGGTTTAAACAACAAAGAGAAAAGGAGAGGATCATATGATTAGTTAATTAGTATGATTACCTATCGAATTTTTCGGTTTGGAGAAACATATTGGTCTCCCAATAGTTTTTATACTCACCTGCGCCGCTGCTTCGCTGCTCCTTGTCGAGAGCTCCGTTTCTAGGGTTTGTAATTCGAGAGCAGCTTGAGCTTCGTCGTCCGACTCCGAGCCGGAATTGGAACTTGATGCAGACTGGAATAAAGGGGAAATGACGGCTGGAGGGACAAGGGTGGGGGTGTCGATTTGTTCAATTTAGGGTTTTCAGAAAGCAGTTTTTAGATAAAGAGGAGAAGGAGATTTAAACTGGAGAGATACCATGATTATAGGGATTATTTTTGGAAGTTATTAAACAAATGACTAAATTAACCTTATTTATTTATTTAATTATTTAATTTTGATTGGCCCACATTTATGCATACGATAACACAATACTTAGTTTAAACAAATGAACCTAGCTCTCTCTCTCTCTCTATATATATATATATATATATATATATATATATATATATATATATATATATATATATATATATATATATATATATTATAGAAGTATTTATTTTTGTTTTATCATATTGATTTGAAACTCATCTACCACTTTTTTTTCAATCCATTATATTTTATTTGTAAACTTAAATATGTTATTGACATATTAATGTTAGACTTTTTGAATTATAAATATAATATTTAATTTGTTAACTTAAATACTCCCTTCGTCTCATATTACTAGTCCATGTTTTCATTTTGGTTTGTCCCAAAATAAAGCCTACTTCTAAAAACAAATATCATTTTTACCAAAATACCCCTAATTATTAGTTAACCTACCATAAAATTAAATACAACAAATGATTGAATTAAATGCAACAAAAAAATACGATTGTCATTTCATTTAATAAAGTTGGTGTTAATTAATGTTTCCTTTATTTGTATGTTTTTTTTTGTCTGTGGACAATAATTTTGGAACGGAGAGAGTATGATGTTAAATGCAAAATCCAAATCAAAATATTAAATAAATTTAAAAAATATATTTTTTAAAATAGAAAAAACTTTAAATGCTTTAAATGTAAAATTAGTTAAAAAAACATCTATTTTTTTTATAATAATTGAAAATTTACTAAGTGGTTTTTAAATTAATTAACATGATTGACTTTTTTAATCATCAATATAATATATGTAAATTGTGAATTTATATATGATGTTAAATGCAAACCCTATATCTAAATATCAAATAAATTTAAAAATAAACTATTTTTTAAATCACTTAAAAAATATTTAAATATATTAAATGTAAAACTAATTATAAATATCTAAAAAAATATTTTTTATAATAAATATACATCAAAATATCAAATATCATTTCCATTTGCATATCTACTTTTAAGAGCATTATTTAATATAAAAAACGAACTATTTTATTTGAAATCTTAGTATACATGCGGAGTTTTTGCAATAAAATAAGAGTTTTCCAAAACATTTATAAAACTGGGATAAACTAGGTTCTTTTGAAACCATTTGCATAAATAAGGGTGTTGGCCCATTCAAACATTCATAATTTAGAAATTTAAAAAATGGTCTCTTAAAACTTAAAACGATGAACTTTTATCTTATCGAATATATTATTATAATTATATTCTTTTGTATTTTGTATTTTTAGTATACTTCTGGGGTTTTTTTTGCAATAAAATGACAGTTTTCAAAACCTTTAAAATAATGGGTTAAATAAAAAACCATTTATATAAATAAGGTTGTTGATCCATTCAAACCTTCCTAGACATTTAAAGAAATGGTATCTTGAACTTAAAAACTAACCTTTATCTTATAGAATATATTATATGTTTTTTTTTGTGTGTTTTTGTATTTTTATTTTATATATTTACGAATTATATATAATCTTATTTAGCTCAAACATATTATTAGATTTTATATATAACTTTTTATAGTTTTACCATTAATATGATCTCATTTATACCTTCAAATCAATACCAATATTAAATATTATTATGATTACATAAATAAAGAAAATATATAAGTATTGTTAGAATTATATAAATAATAAATAAATATATAGCATCAACATATGGGTTAGTCAAATAAAATAGAGAATATGTAAAAGTTAAATATTATATCCTATGGTAAGTGGAAAATGGAAAGACTTTCATATTTATATGCTCTTGCAGTTTTTTAGATATAAAGGGGATAGTCCTATTTCCATTTGTGAATAATGTGTACATTACAGTGACGTACATACAAGAATATAATGTTGCGTTTGTATCATGTTGATTATTGGGTGGATTTAGATTTGACAATTGAAGCGGATTACTAAAAATAATGTTTGTCGATGTTAGAGGCATGCAAACCAAAATCATAATGAGATGGAAAATCGTCATCTTGATGAATCTCGAAGATTTTGACTATGCCTCCAACCACGTCATAACTGAAGAAATTGTTTAAATTCTCAACCAATATTCAATGTGACATAAACAATGTTTCTTTTTAATTGTCCTACGAATTCATTTTTAGTTGATCTTGTAACATATTAAACAAGGGTGATATTATCCCTACTTTGCGGGGGTGGGGCAAGGCATAATCTGTAATTTGTATATTAAGAGAGACCATTTTTATAAATTTTTATTCACATGGACCGATTCTATAAAAAATATATGCATAATGACCCTTTTTATAAATTACCAGGATCGTTTAACAATTTATTTTCTATGTAGGGACCAAACCTTACATTTGTAAATTTGTTAGTAAGGAAGGGCATTTATGTAACTTTTTAAAAACATATGCACCATTGCTATAAATATAATTTTGCATAGAGACTTATTCCATAAATTACAAGCACTGTTCTTGTAACTTATGTTATATGTAGGGACCAAACATGGCAAACTTGAAAACATGCCAAAACACAAAAAGGTAAAAGATGAAAAATGGTGGTGTTCAAATTGAGGGGGTAAAATTAACATTCTACAAAATACGGAGGTGGAAAGTGGCATTCAATAAAGTAACAGGGTGGGAAGTGCAAACGTATAAAATTGTAGGGACCAAATCTGCCAACATAAGAAATTTTTGTGGCCAAAGTATGAAATAAGAAATTTTTGTGGCTAAAGTTTAAGGTCATTTGCGAACAAAGTCTAAAATAACAAACTTTTGTTGCCAAAGTGTAAGCCTTAAAACTGTACTTTGTGGCCAAAGATTAAAATAAGAAGCTTTTGTGGCCAAACTCTAAAATTATATACTATACTATTCATAAACACTTTTGTTTTAATATATACTAAGAAATGAAGCCCGTGCGTTGCACGGGTCAGATATTTTTTATTGGTGTTTGGCGGGTCACGAAAGTAGGATGCTATAATGTCATTCAAATACAATACAGCAGGATAGATTGAAGAGTATAATGTCGAAATGTAAGAAATGAAAGTAATCAAATAAATTAGTGTACGTTGCTGTTTTTTGCATTTAACGCTTTTAGCTGATAGTAAAAACATTTCGAGTTGAAATCCCATTCCTCATAGCTTGAATAAAGCCACCTGAATAAAAAAAAGAACATATTTTCTATTATTATCGTATTGACATTTTTGTTGGATGCAATTGTGCATACTAATAAAAAGGTTACAATATCTACCATTATCCATCAAGAATATGTTATTTAAAAAAAAACGAAACTTTTGGGACCATTTTTCCCAATTGCCATTTTTTTACGAAAAGAGTGTCGATATTAAATGCGACATTATATATAGGAAAAGTTGAAGAATCAATTGAATGACATGAAATAAAGGATGTTTCGGATTGCTTGTTTAAAATGTTTATTAGCTTATTGCGGGATGATACCAGTAATATTTATTTCGGTGTGGTATCAGAATTTTTAACTTATTAGAAAGTCCTTATAAATAGGGAAAGCTAAATTACAATTTTGCCCTTAATTTAAATAACAAAAAAGTCAATAATATGAGAGATATCTAATTTGGTTATTTTACATCTATAAGCAAAATTGTAAATTGTCAAATACTGAAAAACAATTTATCAATTTATTACGTTTTGGAATTGAATAAGTTAATCCGGTAATAAATAATGAAAAACAATTTATCAATTTATCAATTTATTAATTTTTGAATAATAATTGAGAAGTAATTGAAAAAAAATATACTCACTAATATCATACATTCCAGCTTAAATAGCTGCAGCTGCATCAGCAACTGCAGGAAGACCAGATGAACAGATGAACAATCCTAATTGGCACAGTTTCTGAAACAATAGTTGATTCAAATGGGGTTTTTGGTTAATCAAATGAATATGAAGGAAAGAAACCTACCAGTTGGCACATGATGTGCAAAAGCGCTTAGAAGAAGCAACAGCAGCTGCAACAATGGACAAAAGAGTCAGCTGACAAAACCCGCCGAAATATCAACATGAAATGTATGGTGTTCATAATAGTCCGGAATGACCCACTTAAAGATTATTTTTCAAAGACGAAAATGTTTTTGGAATATTTTCTTTATTATTAACTTACAACATGATTAGTTTAGTTAGTTTCCCGAAAATAAATGCATATAACCACCGGAAGGTCACCCTTGCCCAAATCGAAAACGATAAAATGGTTTTTGATCTTATTCAACTTTGTGCAATATCACAGAAAACAATCTCCCCACTACTAGAAAATAGAGTAATAGCGACAGAATTTTAGCGACGGAAAAAATCCGTCGGAAAAAGCAACGAATATCCGACGGATTTCCGACAGACAAATTATTAGGATATTAGCGTGCAACGGTGTGGCAACAGAATAAAATTTGTCGGTAATCCGTTACACTATACCGACGGTTTACCGACTGAAATCAACAAATTTGAAATTCCGTCGGAAATCCGTTACTGAATTCCAATTTTTTTTTTTTTTTTTTAAATAGTTAGGGCAATTTGGTAAATAAATGAATGTTAAAGTCAGAACAAAAAGAAAACACGTCGATTTTGCCCTACTCTCATTTTCCCTCCTCCTCTTCTCGTTCTTTCTAGTTCACACGATATCTCCCACTGCAACCAGCCGGCTCTGCCTCCGATCTGCAACCATCTCCGATCTGCAACCAGCCGGCCACTTCCTCCGGCAACGACGTCGCCTCCGCCATCACCGCCGGCAGCAAAGACCTCCAGCTCCTCCGAAGTCATCGACGCAACATACCTTCTCCCTCCGACTGCTGTCGCCACTCTCTTGTCGCCACCACCATCGTCGAAGTTGCTGATGTAGCTGGTAGACCTTATCAATTGATCCGATTTCAGCTTTTTTTTTCTCCAAGTTTTGGTAAAAAAAACCCTAACTTATTTTTTCTATTACATCGATTGAGTTCTAGGTTTATTTATTTATTTATTTTTTTCTAAATTGGATTATCAGATCCCAAATTAGGCATTAGATAACCTATCCAATCAGATTTTGTTGATAAATAGTCTTATACATTTATTTCTTCAGTGGTCCTGTTCTGAACTTCATGATATGAATCTGATTATATGAAAATTTGATGGAGTTAATGTTGATGTTTCAACAGATGCCTGCATGATTAATCATTTACAAAATTTGATTATATGAAAGCTTATGTTTTATGATACTTGTTTCAGAGACAATCAACTGATGATGAAAGAAGTTGTAAAAGAAGAAAAAAACCTCAAATGTTTTACGTTTCAGAGTTGGAGTGGATGATGTTTGGTTCTTTGTGTCAGCAGAAGGGTTCCTCTTGAACACCATTTTATCAGGTAACTCAAGAATATTGTCCCTGTTCCTCCTTAATCTTAGCTAGCCTTTTAATCAATCGGGCTCTCTCAATCCTCTGATACAGTTGATACACCTTCCCACATTGATGCAAACATTATGGGTATTTCCTTCATACCCTGTTTCAAACATTAGGGATAAAAAGCTAATTACATAATTATAAATTAATAAACATATGATTATAGATGCAGAAAGATGTTGGAAGGAAAGAAAAAAGCTCACAGAAATCAACTCTTTCCGAGCATCCTGTAATTCATCATTGCTTAATCTTTCTTTTATTACCAATTCTTGATTAAGCTCTTCTTTTATTTTGTATAACAGGCATCAAATATTTGAAGGTGGGCATTTGACACTTAAATTGAGGCATGGGCATATTTTTTGCAACTCAGAGCAATTATATTCAGTGCTTAATGGGTATGTTTTGTTGTTATTCTTTTTAAATTTGAATATTCTCATTGACAAACCGAGTGATTCTAAACATCTGGGTATATCTTGTTGTGTGTTCTTATTTATAGTGGAGATACTGAAACTTGCTATACTCCAAGTGTATTGAGAAATAGCAAAATACTTTCAGCTCTTAATCCAGGTATATTCTGTGTTATAAATTCTTGTTGTGTGTGTTAGTTTACATTGATTAACATTTCAAACCAAAAGAACTTCAATGAGAAAAGGGCCCAAATGCAATAAGTACCAAAATACTACAAATTGTTGTATACTTCCAGCTAAAGACTTTTAACTTATAAGGTATTCAACATCTTTCTATTACTAAACTTCCAAATCAACACAGTTTTCACTTTCATATATTTGTACATCTTTGTAGTACCACATCCTTTTTATCTGAGATATTATGGTCATAAGAAAGCCCAGAACATAAATTCAACTACTATAAGATAACAAATGCAGTATCCATTTAATAAAAAAAAAGAACCATGAAAAAATCAAGTAAAAACAATTTACCTAATAACGATCATTGATTTCCCTTTGTTGATTTGCTCTTATTGGCCTGAAAGAGTGAAAATTTATTTTAAAAAATAAAAAAACTTGGAACTTAATGGGAAAAGCCTGATCTTCCTTTTTGTATTAAGTCTTCCTTTTTGTATTAAGTCAAAAGAAACAACCATTTAGTCAATGAAATCAATCAAGCATTTCATCATCATTTTCAATTGTAGCAGTTGTCCCTTCATATAACAGTAGCAGCAATAGCAGGGTTAGATGTGGTATATTCTAGTCTTTTAGGCCCACAAAATGAAGAATGTGTAATATAAATGAATATGTGAATATGGGTACCCTTTATTTGATTTAAGGAGAATTGAGATTGTCGGTCCCATAAACTTAATGTACTGAGAATTGAGTTTATTGGGAGATAAAATGGTAAATGGTATGAAAGAATAACAGGAAACAACAAAGTATTTTACCTCTTTTACTGATATAATTAAAAAAAATTAGCATTTATTTAAATCTAAGAAACTTCCACATCATGGGATGAACATCAGAAGTATACTGCTTCCACAATGACCCCAATGCCGGTAACTGTCAAATCCAAATAGAAAGTTTAATTTTAGGGATTTTACTCTAATTTATATGATGTCTTACGTTTTTGTCCCTCTTGGTATTTATATGACTCTCTACTACATCAGGATTTTTAATGACTTTGGTGTGTTTTTGTCCCTCTTGCTATTGCTATGTTGCATATGGTGAAGGGTAGTTTGGTAAATTTAAAATTATTTCAAGGGAAGTGATACAATTTTAGTAACTAAAGTTGGGTTTAATGTTTTTTTTTTCATTTGTTTTTGTCTGATGTTTGTCGCAGGAGGAATTAGTTATCCATGAAAAGGGTCTTTTGCTTCAACTTCCATTGAGATAAATACCCCTGGAGAAGGTATGTCGATATCTTATGTAGAGTGTTGTGGATTATTTTATCTTAACTTATTCATAATTTTATTTTTCTATGCAATGATATGGATGTTTTCGTGCATGTGAGTATATGGAACATGATAAATAAAATATTTTCCCATCTTTATACTTCTAATCTTTGTTCGTGTATCCATCTATTGTATTGTAAAAAATAAAATGACAAAGTTGTCCCTAATATGAATTAATGTTACTTTTTTATTTAAATTACATTTACCCTTTTATTTTGATTGCATACATAAATTTTTTGATTTTTCTTTCACTTTAATGATGTTTTTCTATTTGCTTTTTTAGAGTAAATAAGCCAAACTGTCTGCATAAGCCAAAATGACCATTTTGCCCTTTCTTAATTTGCAAAACATCATTTCAGGAAAACAACATGGACGGATCAGCTATCTCAGAGGTGCAAAAGAGACTGAACTGTTTCATTTTCTGGTCACAATCTTCAAGTTTTTCATGAATCAGAAGATAAAGATTTTCTTGAGATTGCATCAAGGATAAATGAAAATAAAACATTTAATAATAAACAGGTCAAATATCTTTACTTACTTCTTTCTCTTTCTCTTTTTGTCATGTATATACTGAAATATATTATATATAACAATTATCACATTTTGGAATATTTTATAAAATGAAAGTGCATTCCTATTGCATTCACCAAATTAAACCCATGTGTAATTTTCAGTGATTTTTCTTATATCAAGTATCATATAAAAAATAGGGTCTTCACAGAATTTGCTGATCAATTTTTTTTTAACTTTTTTTTTCACAGAAATCTACATTTTTCATCTAACATCTAATACCATGGGGCCCATGTAGTCATAATTGCTACTTGTTAATATCATTCATTTTTACTTTTTTATTCCCCTTTATTGTCAACATTGGAGGGCATTTATGGTATTTGACAACATATAAATATTTCTCTAGCTAACAACTCTCAATGATAGGTGTGGAATCACGAGCTAATCAAGAAGAAATTCTCTATTGGTTGTTAACAATATTTGACAATATGGATTGAAATTTATAGATTTAATGTATGTCAAATGATTGAAATTTATGGATTTATTTTTATATTTGTTGGTTTTAAAATATAGATTTGATGTATTTTTAAAATATTTATGTGTTGAATATGTAATTATTTTTAGTTTTTAATTTCTTCATTAATTTGTAAATTTTTTTATAATGCCAAAATCCGTCGCTAATCTGTCACAAAAACAATTGTAGTCATTTTGAGATTCTGTCAGTAATCTGTTAGTAAGTTATTCCAAATTCCGTCGGTAATCTGTTAGTAAGTTATTTCAGATTCCGTTGGTAATCCGTTAGTAAAATTTTCCGTCGATAATCCGTTGCAAACAAATTCCGTCGGTAATCTGTTGCAAAATATATTCCGTTGGTGATCTGTTACTATTTCCGACGGAAAAATCCGTCACTAAAAATTAGCCATAGCTGTCGAAAATCCGTTACAAACAACTAGCGACAAGAATATACCGACGGATTTTGGTGTGTTACAATTCCGTCGGTAAAGAGCATTAGCAACGGATTACCGACGGGTTTGGCCGTCGGTAATGCTCTTTTTTGTAGTAGTGCCCTGATACCCAAAAAAAAGTTACAAATCAGATCTGGAAAGTTAAAAAACTATAAAAAAAAACTGGAAAGTTACAAATCGGACTCTTATCTGCAAATGAAAATTTCAACCTATACTTAAATGGACACTGTTTGATTGCATACAAACATCAAAAACTACTACGAATGAGCATGCAAAGAAAGTAAGGTAAAAAGACAGGGAATCACCGTGTGCTTTTTCATCTTATACCCCTTTGCAGATACAATTGTGACAGAAGTTATTCCCATCTGCAATTAACAGAAAGTATGAAGATCATCTTAATGCAGATGTCAAAAGTCGGAGGTAAGAAAAAGATTGAATAGTTATTTGGACAACACAATTGAAAAAGAACCAAGTAGAATCCAATAAGACTGTGACTTGCTTTAACAATAATGGTCAATTTTGATACAATATGGAATTTGTGGAATCAGATGTTTCATGTCTTTTTTTACTGATGCATGTATCAATATAGATAGCTTTGGTGATTTCATCATCGGATGCATACAAGGACTGGGTTATAAAGATTCATAAAGCAAGAAAAATTCTAGTAATTATACAACTCAATGTATAGTAGATGGAGTAGTAATGCCCAGACAATAGATAAGTAGGCCATGTAATAGCAGGAATATTAACAAATACCTGGCGTGCATTGTATATGGCAGAATAAAGGGAAAAAAAGTTGACGAAAATGAAAGAACAATATGTATGAATCATAATCAAAGAAAAGAACAACAAAATGGTAATGGTATTCCATATAAATTGGAGCAGGTGGAAACATACAGAGGATCCAAGAAAACAAAGGTAAATTTGCACCAATGTAATTTTCTAAATTTGTACAAAAAAAAAACACCTGTTGTCAATAATTACGTCAAATTAAAAGCATAAGATTGAAAATGACCTCAACAGAAGATTCGTAGCGTGTTCTATAAACCCCCTGCAACCTCCTCCGGAACTTGTGCAAGAGATAACATAAATCAAATATGAAACACATGTTGACTACTGAGATAGAAAGACGCTACGAATCCTACATTCCAAATCGAAATGGATAAGAAATTGTAGAAATTGGTCAACTATGGTGTGGATCAACAACATATTTGACGTACAAACATGTAGACAGAAAGAGAGGAAGAGAGAATCGATACTATGGGGAGAGTAAGCAAAGTAAGCTCTGTAAGTGCAGATGTGTTCCTCGGCTTGAATCGCACCCTTTTAAACTCTGTTAGGAAGAAGCCCTATATTTCTCCTTCCTGCCATTCATCCTCTTGCAATCTGTAAGCAATATCCAACACAAATTAAAACGATGCACTCAACCACGTTGAGATGTGGGCAGATTTCAACAAAAATTACACAAATGAATAAACCATTTGCACCGTTTTCCATGTGTTCTCTCACACACACAGTTGGACAGATATGATTGGTGGGTAAGAGACAGATCTACAACCAATTAGGGTTTAAAAGCCATTAAGCTACCTGAGAAGATGGAGGCGACAACAATTTCCAAAGAGGGGCTAACCACGACGATGAACACCTGGGAAACAGAGAAGATGAACGACAATTAGAACGAAAACATTTGAAGAGCTGAATAGAACATAACACCGACGATAGGAAATCGAGGAGTCGACAGCCATTCAAATTGGGAAGTGGAAGCAATCGGCAAACATCCATGAAAGAAGAGATATAAAGAACTCGTCGGAGTCTTCTGTAGTAGAAGCGGACTCGCCGGCATCGGCTATAGCGGAATTGAAGAGTTGAATAGCAGATTCGGTTTGAAGGGTAGGACTTGGTGGAGGTTGATGATTCTCAGAAGAAGAAGAAACGTCGGAGAAAGCGGAGGGAAGATGGTCAGGCGAGAAGAGGAGAAGAGGTTGTAATAGAGGTCGATGAAGTAGCCAGGATGGGTGAAGAAGAAGATAGTAGAAGATCGGAGGTTTTGTGCTGAGGAAGATAAAGCGAGCGGAAGGATCGGGAACAAAATTTGGAGGCCGGTAGGGAATGGAAGGAACTGATAAGCGAGGCGGTGGGAATGATCTGGAAGATCGAGGCGCACAAACAAAATGATACGAATAAAATAATTAAAGAAGTACAGGGACCGGATATGTAAATCAAGGGATCAAACCTGGACAAAGTATGCCAATTTCACTGTTCCTTTCGTCTACAACTTTAATATATATATAATAATTATAATTTGTAATTTTTTGAATTTTAATAATATGGTGTGAGTTATGTTGTTTATCTTTGTATATATATAATTATAATAATATTCAATATTCAATATTTGTATTGATTTGAAGGTATAAATGAGATCATCTTAATGGTAAAAATATTTAAAGTCGAAAATAAAGATTCGATATGGTAAAAGTCGAAAATAAATATTAAAAAAAACAAAATATATAAGTATTAAGGTATTATATAAGATAAGGGTTATTGTTGTAAGTTTTAAGGGACCATTTCTATAAATGTATGATCTAGGTATGATTTGAGCGGGCCAATTAAGAGCCGTATTTCTGCAAACGGTGTTAAAAAAAAAATAAACAACAACTCATTTTTACGAATATTTAAAAAAACTGACCTGTTTTTGTAAAAAACTTATAGTTGTGATCTTACCAACATACATCACTTTGAAGTATTGAAAGAAATTAAAGGTTAGAGCATCTCCAATGGTAAACCTATCATACCACTTAAAATTTTTGCCACCTTATTATTATAATACTTTTAAACTCTAATTAAATAAGCCTTAAACTTTTTTAATAATTTTTTATAAATTTTACTTATTGACCCTCATCTATCTAAAATGTTCATAAAATTTTTCTCATTTAATTAATTATCTTTAAACATATTATACTTTAGTATTAAATATTTTAAATTAAGGTTATCTTTAGAAATTAATACATAAATATTTCATAAATTAAAAACTATGATAGAAATAATTAAATAGTTAAATAAATGAAAAATATTTAAAACTAGAATATAATTAAGGGGTAAATATAAAATATGTTAAAAATAGAAGGGGGTGAAATGTTTAATGCTTAATACTAGTATTATATTGACCACTCAATATATAATATATATTGAGTGGTCAATATAAATACACAAAAAGCATATAAATAACAAAAAACAATTCACAAATAAGTGATGAATCAATATAAAAAAGGCTATAAAATAAGTCATTGGAGATGTTTTTACTGGAGATGCTGTTAGGCAAGTTTAATACAGTACATGCACTTGATCAGTTATGTACCTACATAGTTATATGGCATGCTTCCCATTTAATGAATATTGACTTTGGTTTTGAACGACTTTCGAGCATTACTGTATTTGGCAAAAGGAGGCGATGATCACTTTAAATCTGTTTTCGTTACAATGGGGTTGTTAGCATCTGTCACCATCTTTGATCTTATTTTCCAAAATTAATTTTCTTTTACTAAGACGTGTATCAATAAATCTCAATAAAAAGGAAAGAGATCTCTCCATCCTTAACAATCCAAAACTGAAAAACACTCTGGCATCTCGTGCTTGAACGACGGAAGTAAAACTTCGTCCACCATAATCCTTTGATACTCGATAGTGGCTTCACCACAGCAGCAAGCGACTATGGATGACTTCCCAGGAGAAATTTTATCAGAAATATTCATCCGGTTATTGGCAAAACAGCTTGCTCAAATGCGTTGTGTCTCTAAATCTTGGAATGCTCTCTTATCACAACCCTCTTTCATAAAATTTCACCTGCGTCGTTCCATCCATAACAACGATAAAACTATATTGGTGTTCATGAACGACGTATTTTCTTTTGACAGAAAACCATTCACAGCACATTCCACTCGATCTCCCCATCTCGAACCATTCACTAATTTCATCAAACTCCCGATTAATCTCCAGAAAAGATATTATAGAGTTATAGGTTCAGTTAATGGCCTAATTTGTTTTTCTGACGCATCAGATGTTAACATTTGGAACCCTTCTCTGAACGCCATGTTAAATATCCCCCAACTCTCTATTCCTTCCCATTGTTATAGTGATTCCACCGTATGTCATATCCGGTTTGGGTTTGATCCAAAAACGGATGATTACAAAGTCGTTAAGTTTATGGGTGTTCACCGACAACCTAGTACTAGCCGGTCTAACGGATATTTCATTCAAGATTGGCAACAAACTGTAATTTATAGCATGAGAAAAGGTTCCTGGTATTTAATCACTCAAAGGTTTCCATCGTGCGTGACAAGGATTCATTCTCAAGCTGCAGTTTGTGTAGATGGCCATGATGGTCATCTTCATTGGCTTGGTTATATTGATGAGGAGATGAAGGCACAAACGATAGTGGCATTTGATTTGGGCGTGGAGACATTCTGTGAGATACCTCTTCCACATTCTATACTACATCACCATGGACACTACTGGTTCAGTGTGTTAGGAGTTTTGGATGGAAAGCTTTGTGCGATGTCAAGGGCTAAAGGTGAGAGATGCGAGGTGTGGGTAATGGAAGAGTATAGGGTGGCTGAATCATGGGTCAAACATCATGTTTTTTCACAGTTTAGTGGTATAATTCCAATTGGATTCACATTACACACTGAGTTTGTTTTTTATGGATATCCTCATGGTCTAGCTTTGTTCGACCCAATTTCAGCCAAGGTTAAAAGCATAGATACTCCAGCTACACATGTTGGCATGATTAAAATTCTCGAGTACGTGGACAGTCTTGTTTGGATAGTACCTGTTAAGCGTGAGATCAAGTGTTTCAACATCTCTGATCACTTTGCAAAATTGAAAAGAGGCTTCAACACGATGGTGAATGGTACAAGGGAAATAAAAACCAAGACATTGGTTCTAATTATACTATCTTTTCTTATATTTACTTTTCTGATGATATTTTTCGAAATTAGGTTTGTGTCAAGTACTTAACTTTAGTGTACAACCTTATTTTCTATTCAAGAAGCATGTTTAATTTTCTTAGACCAATATGTAGTATAGGTGAAATCTAATGAAATAAATTCCGTTACTGTAAACTTGTATCTTCTGGAAACACTAAAGGCTTGCAGACTCTATGCTTTCGAGTTGTGTTTGAATTTTCAGGCTTTTGCATTTGGGGTTCATAATTTGATGTCAATTAAACTGTATCAAGGAATGGAAGGAGGTGGCTTCTGGATTAGTCTCTAATCTTAGTTGTGGAGGTCGAGTCTTTGAGTTGGATTATTGTATGTATCCTCAAAATATGTTTGGGTTGAATTGAATGAGCATTTGGAGGCACTTAATTAATCCAGAAGCGGGCAAAGGGACTCCTTATCCGATTTAGGCCAGGTTAAGCATGTAAGCGGTTATGTAGGGCTTGGTTAAACAGTTTTTAAACCAGACCGGGTACGGGATCGGTTGAGAAGGTTTGGTTTAAAAAAGCCAAATAACAGTTGTGTATTACTTGATACGTTAATAAATATTTGCTACATATTTTATTAATTATTATTATTTTTCTAAATTTTATAAAAAATCAATTAAAAATGCTCATGCTAATAATTATTTATGAAGGACCGATTATAAGCCTTTAAAGATTTTTTACTAGGCCTAGTCACGTATTGTCAGTTTTTGGGACCGGTTAAAAGTCTGGCCAAGCCCGTTTTCTTAGGATCTCACTAAAATAGCATGAAGCTTTTTAAGAGGTGGAGTTGATAAAAAACACTTGTAATTTCTCATAATCAATACGGATTTTGGTAATTGGCCTATAGTAGGTTGTGTTTGCTATGAACTGATTTGTAAACAAATTCATTGACCCAAAAAAAAAAAAAAAAAAAAGCTTCTAATATTGATTGATAATACTCAAAATAACACCAAATGAGCAAGAACCCTAATGCTTTTCTAGTGATTCCCATGGTACGATGAGGGTCCCTAGTCTTCGGGACAAGGTGATAAAGGATGAGTGGCAAACCCTCGAAAAAGTCCCAAAATGTTTGTAGTGTTTGATAAAGCTCATCACATCCCCTTTGACAATCTTCCATTAAGACTCAACAAATGAAGAGTCGTCCACTTAGTAGCTAAAAAGATTTCATTGAAATAGTGTAAAATAAACTCAACAAATTCTCACATTTAATTTGTAGGTCAAATTGGTACGCTAAAACCTATAATAAAAGCGTCCACAATTTGATATAAAATGACGATCTAAATAACATTTCTTCTAGACTAGAACTAGATTCAATTTTCAAGTTTTCTCTACTTATACCATCATTGTTTTATATTAATTTTTGGTTTTTGAGATATTGAAAGAATTGAGAAAAGATAAATGTGTATGCATATCTTGAAAACAAGAAGAGAATCCTTTAATATCACTCTACTAACATCTAAATAAAGACCACGTAGACCTTCTTGTCTGCTACACGTCGCCGGTCGTCAAATCTTCAAAAATTTCACTTCTACAAGTTGCAACTTATCAAGCCTAATTGTTATACAACACTTTAGATCAGATAATAACTAATTTAACGATAATCTAAAACATTTTAATGGAAATAAAGATGCTAGGTAGAACCATTTTGTGGCATCGTTTAGTTTTTGGTGATCAAATACATCGTCTAATATTAAAACAGAGCATACATAAATTCACATTCCCTAGATATCTTGGATTTATTATAATCCAATTAGGTATTAATGGAGTGAATGTGGGTTTAACATGGGTAAGTTGATTTTTTTTCACTATTAGAGTTTAAAGAAGAGAAAAGGACTAATCTAGCCTTATTTCGTAGTGGTTTCTCATTTTTTAGCCAAAAATTAGCACTTAGTCCAAAATAGACAACATAACCATAGGTTTCTAAAATCACCTACGACTCCAAAGAGTAGGTTTCGAGAACCCTACGGCTTCGTCAAAAAACAATATGGCTAGATTAATCATTTTCTCTTTAAAGAATAATTGCATTTAATTTAAATGAACGAGACTTAATATTGTGAGTTTATTTTCCTGCTACCTTGAACTTTGAACGACAGGTAGATCTTTATTGAAATCCTTAAATAAAAGATAAGCAATTTCAACCTTTTCTTTTTTTGTATAAACTTTTTTATGGTTATTATTTATGTAATTTATATTAACTAGTAAAATACCCTGCACTATTTTGCGAGTTTGAAACAGTTTAGTGTGTCAGGAAACTGTAACATGCAAGTTTTATGATGGATGATTTGTTTTTTTTGCTAATTATTGGTTGTTTTGTAAAATGTTTGGGGAAAAAACAAACAAAAAAAGGAAAATTTATTATTTTAGGGACTAAAACTATCAAACTAGGCAAAGAAATATTAACAAAAGTAGACAAAAATGGATGACTAAGTAATTTGTGGTAAAAAAAATAAATAAACGACGGATGAGTCAGTCACGTAGTAAGTTGACAAATGTTGAGACAAAAAGTCAATTTTTTTTTTAAATAATTTTAGGGACTAAAATTATCAATATAAACAAAAAATATAGCAAAAATCTAAAACATAAAAACTTTACTGTTTCTAAGGCCATAAGAAATTATATATATATATATATATATATATATATATGACCAAACTTCAAAAATGGTCCCCGTGGTCTCACGAAATCTGAAGTTTGGTCCCTAATTTACAAAACCTCACGGATGGTCCTTATGGTTTCAAAACTTTTAATCTTTAGTCCTTCCGCCTAACTCCGTCGCTTTGTACCGTTAAGTAATGGGCATTTTCGTCATTTCAATACCCAGGGACCATTTATGAAGGTTTTCTATTATTTTAAATAAAAAGGAAAAAATGAAATTTAATATGTAAAGGCTCTCTCTCTCTAACAAATAAAAAAAACACACTCCCTTTACCCTTGTTCTTCCTCCCTGTAACCAAAACGCACCAACAATGACATTCCTTTGTCTTTCTCCGAGCATTGCGATTTTGTTTTCGAAACGTTTGATATTGAAGAAGGTGACTTGAAGGGAACATATAAGGTTCAGTCCTGAGCTTTGATTTCATGAAACCATGCCTCTCACTGTAAGCAAAAAACACAAATTAGACATAATCATGGTTGAAATTGGAACTTGGAAGGAGAAGAAAGTTGTTACAAAATGTACGAATCATTAACCTGCAAGTGCCCTCTACGTCTTTCATGAGCTTTGAAACGAGTTGTTCACGAAGGTCGCGACCAAAGTGGCGTGGATGGAGATGCATGTTTCGGTCCAGAATAATGTGGAAAAACATCTCCCCTGAATCCAAAATAGAATACAATTCAAAACTATTTCACGTTTTCAATATAGAATATGAGTTTTATAGTGGACCTACTAACCTAGGGTCCTAACGATTTCTTAAATTTAAGGTATTGTTATTCAAATAGTAGCAATTGAACAGATACACCGTTGCAGAAAGCTCTAAACTTGTACAGATTAATAATTGAATATAGAGATATCCAACGATATTAGTAAGTACTAGATACAAGAAATCGTTGGCTAATCTTGTTCCCTTTTTCAGACATCACAAAGATTTCAATTTCACACATATATCTACAAGTTGCAGAGATCATACAGATTTCGATTCAACAGAAAACACGGAAGGATCAGAGTGTTTACCAGAGGAACTGGTGGTAGAATTTGGTGGTGACAAACGGTGAGGAATGATGCGATGGTGGGGGCAACGAAGGATGATCTGATTCACGAGAGAGAGAGAGAGAGAGAGAGAGAGAGAGAGAGAGGTGGGGCCCTTTAATATTAAATAATTATATTTATTATTATTATTATTATTTTTAAATTAAGGCAAAACTTCATAAATGGTCCCTGTGGTTGTGAAATGACAGAAATGCCCTTCACTTAACGGCTAAATGTTAACGGAGTTAGTGAAAATGACAATTTGTTAAAAGTTTTGAAACCATAGGGACTATCTTTGAGGTTTTTATAAATTAGGGACTAAACTTCAGATTTTCAGAAACCACAGAGACCATTTTTGAAGTTTTGTCTATATATATAATTGTATTTTTTTGATCGGGAATTAATTATAGGGTTTAGGTCATTTTTGGTCATTTAACTTTTGGTTTTGTGCTCATTTGGTCACTAAACTCTTTTTAAAATTTAAAAGGTCATCAAACTTTTGACTTTGTGGTCATTTAGACACTTAGGCCCCGTTTGATACTCATCTTTCCAGGTCCAAACAGATCTTTCTGGCTGAATGGACCGGAAAGACTGTTTGATTTGCACAAAAGAATGGGTCTTTCCCGGTAAGATATGTCTTTCCCAGAAAGCCCCAAAATCATATTTTTTTGGCTGAATGGGCTGGAAAGACAATTATACACCAAACCCCGCCTCTTTCTTTCTTTATTGGATTATTAATTTTTTTAAATAACTTTTTTTAAATTTATTTTTTTATTGAATTATTACTTTTTTTTCATCATTCAGCACAATCAATCAGATGTAGAATCAAACAGCATGGTTTCTTTCTCAGTCAGAAAACTTTCCCAGACAGCACTTTCTCAGACAGAAACTATCAAACGGGACCTTAACTTTTGGTTTGGTCACTTAACTTTTAGATTTGTGTTCATTTAGTCACCTAACTTTTAAAATTGTGCTCATTTAGTTACTAAACTTTTGAAAAAAAAAATTAGTGACTAAATGAGTACAATTTTGAAAGTTAGGTGACTAAATGTGACCAAACCAAAAGTTAAGTGACTAAATAAGCACAAAACCAAAAGTTTGATGACCTTTTAAAACTTAAAAAGAGTTAATTGATCAAATGAGCACAAAACCAAAAGTTAAGTGACCAAAAATGACCTAAACCCTTAATTATATATATAATTGTTTTTTTTTTTTTTGAAATATTTGTAATATTGAATCTCTCATGAGGTTGATTGGGGTATTCTGTATTCCTGGACTCAAATAATGGGCTATAGATTCATTGGGCTGATGCTGGTAGCTGATTTGGAAGAATATTTCAAGTGAAGGACTGAAGTTGTAGATTGCTAGTACATGTGAACTGCGGCTCACTAAATGGAAGATGCAATATAAAGCGCGGACTCTTTTTGACCCGACATCTCATCTTGGTCATACCCGAAGTATCTAGATATAAAAATGACTAAAGCTGAGAGAGTTGCTCAGTATACACATTGTTTCTTCTCTGAACCCTTTCTCAAACTCAAGCCCCTGTTAGGGTTTCTTCATTTTTTCATAGTTTTATACTCAAATTTTCTGATTTTACAAGTTTATGCTGTGTAATCTTGTTAGTCATCAGTTTTTTCATTCAAGTTGTGATAAATTATTTTGTTGTTATAACTTCCCTTAAAAGCAGTTAGTTGTTTCAGAAGATTTTTTGTACACATTGTAAATCTGTTGTTCTTAGTTAGTTTATAACTTTTAAGTCTATCCTTTCCAGAGAGGCTTGGCCAAGTATTATAAATTCATCGACCTTTATAGTTTTCTTTAGCACTCGAAAATGGCTTCATCACAACAGTTAACGACAATTGAGGACCTCCAAGGAGATGTTTTATCAGAAATATTCATCCGGTTATTGGCAAAACAGCTTGCTCAAATGAGGTGTGTCTCTAAATCTTGGAATGCTCACTTATCTCAATCATCCTTCATAAAATCGCACCTCCAGTCTTCAATCCGTAATAACGATGATATTCTCTTGTTTTTCAAATACAATTTTTCTTTCTGTGGTGGTCGACCTTTCACAGCATGCCCCTCTCGATCTCCCCATCATGAACTTACCGATTTCATTAAACTACCTGTTAATCTCCAATCTAGACAAACATATGGCAATGTCATTGGATCTGTTAACGGATTAATATGCTTTAGTTACGGAACTCTTCATGATTCCAAGTTTTACATATGGAACCCTTCTCTCTCTGCTGTGTTGACTCTCCCGCCAAGTTCATTTCCCTCTCACGATACTGATATGGTTGGAGTTCCTCCTCGGTTTGGATTTGATCCCAAATCAGATGACTACAAAGTTGTTAGGATTTCAAGAGATCCCCAACCAGGCAGCACGTTGTTTCCATTATCTAAAAGAGTTGTAATTGATGTTGATTCTGAAACTGTTGAATACAAAGTTGAGGTGTATAGCATGAGAAAGGGTTTCTGGCAGTTAATCCCTCAAAGGTTTCCATCACATATCCAGAACTCAATGTTTATGCACTATACCGAATTTTGTGTAGATGGGCATGATGGTCATGTTCATTGGTTTAATTTTGTTGATTCACAGTGGAAGTCAAAAAAGATAGTTGCATTTGATTTGGCTGAAGAGACATTCCGTGAGATTCCTCTTCCAGACTTTCCAATAGATGATAGCATGGAACGCTCTTTAGGTGTTTTGGGAGGAAAACTTTGTGTGATGTTAGGTGTTATAGATGGTGGATGTGAGGTATGGGTGATGGACGATTATGATGTGGCTGAATCATGGGTCAAACATTATGTGTTTCCCCAGTTTGATGGCGTTATTATTCCATATGGGTTCACATTTCACAATGAGTTTCTTTTTGAAATTGCCAATTACTATGATGATGATGACGATGATCATTGCTTAGGTTTGTATGATCCAATTGCAGCCAAGACTAAAAGTTTTGAGGTTGGTTATGGACTATCTAAAGTTGTTGAGTATGTTGACAGTCTTGTTTGGGTAACACCTGTGGAGCATCAGATGAGTTGTTGCAACATCTCCCGATTGAAAATTTGAAGAGGTATCAGTGGTCATATGGATGGTCAAAAGGTCAAAAAATGAGTTTCTTTTGTTGGTATGATGTGAAGGACGTTGTGTTTTTGTTTTGCTTTTTGTTGCTATCTATATACATAAAAGATTTACATATACACCTATTAGTTTTGTTTATGGTTTGATTTCTATTTTAGTTTCCCAAAAGGTTTAATCAGTTTCTAGCCTATTGCAGTTCATGGAATCTATTTCATTTTTCTATGCCTGATTGTTGCGTGTTCAAGTCTGACAGGAGGAATGTATATACTGTTTTTAGGAGAGTATTGTTTGGTATCAGTCTTAGATGATAAGAATTCTATCTTGTGAAAATGCAAAAAGTTAGATGATAAGAATTCTATTTTGTGAAAATGCAAAAAACTTTCAGCCTTTGTGTTTCTAAGTATTGTTTGATATTTTAGGGTTTTGCATTCATGTTTAGGATTTCTATTGTATCAGACTGAAAAATGAGCACAGCTGATCTTAGCTTTTGCTATGGGGTTTTGAATCTTGTTATTGGATATTTCTATGTGGTCTCCTTTGGAATATTGTTTGATATTTCAGGTTTTTGCTAGATCCATCCCTCTTTTAGATGAAAAAAATTCCGTCACTAAAGGTTGATGCTAATTTGTTATTTTTATTGTCTATAGTAGTATGAGAAATATATATGTAACAATTAACAAGTAATCAGTTCCCTTATTTATAAACGAGTTACTTTGGGTTATGTTTGTCTTTAGCAGATAAAAGCCGGCTTCTACTCAGTGACACATGTGTCAAACAATGGGAATTGTTAGGAAAAATTCTAAAACACAACGAGACAAAGACAAAAAATCACCTAATCTCTCTCTCTCTCTCTCTCTCTCTCTCTCTCTCTATATATATATATATATATATATATATATATATATATATACGGTTAGGTTATTGTGTTCTAACTATCTATTCTGTGCATGTAGGATTGATTGTGGACCAATCATTTTAGTTATTTTAAGAAAATAATTAATGTATATTATATGTTGAAGATATAATGAGTATTAATTAAATCTTCAACATTTAATATGCATTAATTACTTTTTTAAAATAAACTACAATGATTGGTCCAGAATCAATTCTACATGCACATAATAGATAGTAGAAACATTTGAACATAACTATATATATATATATATATATATATATATATATATATATATATATATATATATACATATATACACACACACACACACCAAACAACCCCAACATTTAAATATAAGTACCAAACAACCGACATTTTTGTATCCACTAAAGGATCTTTGGCCTAGCGGTATAAAGAGTTGACGGTACCTTTCATCAAAGATTGAGTGTTTATTTTGTGGGCGAAATGTGTGGATTTAATAGTAGAATAGTGGATGTGTTTATGTTCTCAAAAAATTGTACTAAACAATCTCAGTTTTTCTGGTTCCATAACGTAAATCAATTCTTTTTTGTTCCAAAGCAAGCAACCCGTGCATTTCGGTCCTTACCAGTTCTATACCCAAAATAATCGGGAACTAGAATCGTATCCCTACTATCAGTCCGGTTATTGATCCAATGCTTTAGTCAAATTTTGTTTTCAGTTATTTTGGTTCCGACCCGTTAAAACTAATTTAAGAACCGACCACATCCTATCTGAGACCGACTATAGACCTTAGTAAACTCACAAATGGTGTTACTGAACGGGGGTTAACCTTTTTATGCCGAAAAATTAGAACACCAAGAAATATGAATTCAATGCTTTGTCATCATAACTCTCTTGTCACCTGCCACAATGCTCATTCGGTATAGACCACCATTGCACTCACATGCGCCAATCAAGTTCTTCGATTGCAATCTGTGCATTACATAAAAATCAGGAAAAAAAAGTTATAGCACATTAGAGGTCACTAGTCAAATGGTTGGCAGATAGCAAATTGCAATTAAAATCTGGAATGAGAAACTCCTTTTATATTAGTACCACCAACGAGTGTACAATTGCTTTTTCCCTCTACTGGTATATTGTCTCCATTGGGAATGATGACAGGGGTCTAAGCTCAAAGGGATTTTTTTTTGTTTTGTTTTTAAGCCAATTCGACTTGCAGGTTGTCTGTTGTAACGTTCCAAAACTCAGAACCAAAAAATTTAGTTTTTATATTAAATAAACCATCAACCAAACATGTTTGTCAAAACCATAAAGTATTAAGAGAATACCCATAAACATCCCAAAAGTACATCAGAGTCGAATAAGTGGAAAATCATGGTGTGTGCAATGCGATCAACCCGAATTCTTCCCCTTCGAATCAAAAGTACCTGAAACATAAACTGAAAACCATAAGCACAAAGCTTAGTGAGTTTCCCAAAATACCGCATATCATACATATACGTCAGCTCAAGGTTGGATCGGGTCTATTTCACCTCCGAGTCTATTTCAACTCATATGTCATCCCAAGGCTGTACCGGGTCTATTTCACCATCGGGTCTATTTCACCCCCGAGTCTATTTCAACTCATATGTCATCTGAAGGCTGTACCTGGTCTATTTCACCCCCGAGTCTATTTCAACTCATATGTCAGCACAAGTCTGTACTGGGTTTATGTCAACCCACATACATATAGCAAATAGACACATAGACATATACAAGGGCGGACACATGATTTCACAGTAGGGGTTGCACGGTAGTAGAAAAAAAAATTTGAAAATTTTCAAAAAAATTTCCACTGCTGCCGGAGACGTCAGAGGTTGTCGGTGCCACCATGGACCCCATAGGTCCACCCCTGGGCATATAACACATACAACAGGAGTCACAAAGACTACATGCACATACAACCCCTAATGTCTTATAGTATAGTGAGCAAACTCACCTCAGTCTGCTGACAATCAAATAGATGTCGGGCTGTTAGACCGGAGAATCCCCGCACTAACCAATCAAGTAAAATCTTAATTAATAATTGGGTCATAAATCATAATCGGGACTTAATCAACTAATCCTGACTCCCAGGGTAAAAGACCATTTTACCCTTCCCTTAATTGGCCCAAAATCAAAAAGCCCATAAGGCCCTTGATCGAGTACGCTCAGCGTACCACCTGGGTATGCCCAACGTATTGACTTGCGACTAAGCATACCGGGCTTCACCCACGTACGCGTAGCGTACGCTAGAGTATGCCCGACATACGCCTCTCATGTCAAAACCAAAGTGTCAATAGTCAAACATGTCATCATAAAATAATATCAGAGTGTAATCCCAAAGATCTCATGTGCGGAAAACATAGTGTGATGCGCTGCAATCGAGCCGACTCCTTTCTTTTGAAAACGAAGTACCTGAAACAAAAACTGAAACCGTAAGCACGAAGCTTAGTGATTTCCCCCATCATACCACATACTCTACCAAACACATACTGCCAGGCAATTCTGGGGTGCTCGACCTACCCTGCTAGGCAATTCTGGGGTGCCCGACTTACCCATGTCAAGCATTTTTGGGGTGATCGACCTACCCTGTCAGTCCATTCTGGGGTGCCGACCTACCCTCCGGTTTATCTCAACCGGCTACGGGGACTATTTCTCCCCTACTACTACCACATAATAACATAACATAAACATATTGTCACGCATATCTGGGGTGCCTGACCTACCCTTCGGTCCTTACGACCGATATCGGGGTCTATCCTACCCCTCCTACCACTATCACATAAAACATAGCATACTAGCACATAACACATAACAGATAGTGGCATACCAGACAATTATCACAAATACAATAATCTCATCTATATTCAACTACTAGTGGGCCGACATTGGTGCCTTCGACCCACTTCTACCGGAAGGTAACTCACCTCACACTGCTGAAGTTTCGTAGACATAATCCCAGCTGCTGGATGACAGATTCTCGAACTGTCAATATCAAAACATCACCCAATTAATAATTGGGTTCCAACATATGTCCATAAGTCCATGTTTGGGGTAAAAGACTGCTTTACCCCTATCTTGGCTTGATTCAAGCCCAAGGCCCAATCCAAAGGCCCAAAAGTCAACTATGAGTCAAAGCCCAACACATGGTCCAATTTTCCAAATTGGGCCCAAACCTTTACAAGGTCTTACCATAAGGCCCAACCATTTAGTCCAGTCCAAACATTCGACATTCTAATGGCCCAATATCATATACTCATAAAGGCCCAAACTATGGCCCAATTTTCTAAATTGGGCCCAAACCCCTTACATGGCCTTACCCTAATGCCCATTAAATTATTCTAGTTCATTTGATTGCTCTTGGATGGCCTAATATTGGCCCAATCACCAAAGCCCAATAGAAAGGCCCAACATAAAGCCCAAGTGAAATTAGGGTTTCACATAAAATGACAATTAGGGTTAAGTGTTTCTCACTTAACTCATTAAGGACTTAATCCATTAAGTCCATCACTCTTCTAAATAAATCATATGGTGTGATTGGGCTTAATACACAATTCTATTCCAATGGCCTAAATGTGGGTCCCGATAAGTCCAAGCCCATAATTCCAAAATTAGGGTTTTCTAAACCCTAATTAGGGTTTCCAACCCATCATAACCCAATAGGCCCAAAATTAAGTCCTTAGATCCATTAGGGTTCATTAGGCCCATTAGGGTTTCACTAGGCCCATTAGGGTTTCGCTAGTTGGGTACCACCCACTACCACCTCGGGTAGTGGTGGTCAACGGCGGCTCACGGCGGCGGCTACCACCTCACGGTGGTGGTTAGGGTTTCTAGTCCATTTTGTCCAAGCATCCAAAAATCAACTACACGCGAGCAAAAGCACACCGCCACCCAACACGGCGGTTGGTGGCGGCAACCACCACTTCACGGTGGTGGTTTGAGTTTTTTTTTATTTTTTATTCTAGCTCCGGTTACAATGTTACAATGAAAATACCAAATGTACACACACACTCACTAAAATACACCCACCCACGGTGGTACATGGTGGCGGTGGCTGTTCTCAATTTTCCGGCTAAACAAACCATCTACAATTATACGCACATGATTCTGATTTGTTCAAAAGGTCCAGCCACCCACCTGGTGGCTCATGGTGGCGGCAGCGGCTGTTTCACGATGGCAGTCACCACCTCACGGTGGTGGCGGTGGTTTCTTTTGGCTTCTAATCATGCAGCAACACAACACACGTGAGTGTACAACCCACGAACGGGTAACAATTCGTCTTCAACGGAAACAACAACAGCAGCGTCATCGGACGGTGATGGCAGCGGCAGGCCATGGCTGACGGCGGGACATAAGAAAAGGTGAAGAGGGTGGCGACGGCGATGACAAGCCACGACGACAGCAACCGCGACAGTAGGAGGAGGCGCCTGCTCGTGTCCTCGTCGGCGACTGGAGTAGCAACGGCGTCAGGGAGGCTGACGGCACCCTCCGGCAGCAACATCGTTGGCTGGGACGGCAGCAACACATGCCCCCGACGTCGGTCTTCGGTTTTCTCAGCTCCTCTAGCGGCAATCTGATGTGGCATTGGACCGGAGATAGTGGCGGCAGCAGGTTCGTGGTGGTGGTTGGGGACCTCAACGGAGGTGTTGCGGCGCCGAAGGTTGGGAGGGTGAATGGTGGCGGCTGAATGCATCCCTAGGGTTAGGGTTTACCGGAAGTTATATACCCGACACCCAATCAAACTTTATTCCATAATGTCACAAATGGTCCCTCCCCATAGGATTCTTTTCACAGAAAGTCCATAATTTACTCTTCCCACCCCTGCTCACATAATTCCTTTCATATTTAGTCCCATAGTTACCATTTAACCCCTCCTTTACAAATTAATCTCAAATAAAGTCCATATGTTACCCTTGTCTTCAAAACTCTTTACAAATTGAGTCCAAAATTTACCATTTAGCCCTTGCTTCCCATAATCTATCCATCTTAAGTCCCAATAATTTACCAAGTGGTCCCTACCTTCATAAATATTTACAAAACCAATCCGGAACTTACACTTTTAACCCCCCAACTTCTAAATTATGCCAATTTACTCCTCGAAACCAACACCTTGCTATATAATTATTGAGTTGGGGTTACTATTTATTCATTATTTTATTTAATTATTTATTAAATAAACGGGGTGTTACAAAACGTCTATTTTTCTGATCTAGACCTTGGGGAACATCTAAACCCATAGAGTCACTAACTTGATGTCTTTGCATGATTCAAATAGACTCAAATGTTAGATTTAGCATCATACTTTCACCAAATTGACATATACTCATACATGGTTGATCCTCAACTGTCAAGATGTTAACTTTATGAACTAGGGATCTCATAAACATCAAGAGGAGCAACTCACAACTTCTGGAGTGGTAAATTCCCACTAGATCTCATTCATGGGACCAAAAGTGACCAAAACTCTACTTGATCTAGATATAAGCATTGAATGAGCAAGATCAAAGATTTATACCTTTATGAAGCTGAAAATGATGGATATAATCTGGATCTAGAATCTCCTTCTTGATCAATGCTCCTAAACCAAGCTTCTTATTCTTGTAGATACACCAAACACACACAAATGTCAATTTTCTCTAAAAAGGGGTTTGGGTTTCGAAATGGGACTCAAATAAGGATAAGGAGGCTGGTAAGGAGGAAACCTTGGGCATAGGGTTGTTTAAATGGGGTCCAAACCCTAAAAATTAGGGTTTGACCCCTAATTACGTACGCCCCGCGTGCAAGAGGTACACCCAACGTACGCTCCTCCTTCCAAAAATTACAATCCTGACCCTAGGGACTAAATTTGCAAACTATATTCACATTGAGGGTCAAAATTAAAGATACATCGAATCGGATGTTACACACTTGCACCTGAATCAATAACCCAATCGTCACTTTGATCAAGCTTAGTGGGCATGTTTACTGTTGGCATTACGTTGTTCTTTGTGTTTCCTTCTTCTTTGGCGAAGTGTTTGATGAACCTTTGGTATTGTTCGATTGTTAATCCCACAATTGGACTGTGTTTTGTGTCTATGCATGCAACATTGGGCTTTGTCTTCTCTTGCTTTCCTTTACTCGATCACCATTCCTAGATACCCCATTCGGTTGAAACATCCCTCAAGATTATGCCTATATCTTCCACAAAAGTCACAATGCTCAACATAACTGTTATTGGTGTGTTTTATGTCTTTATGTGCTGAGTTGTTCCTTTGTTGTCTTGAGAAATTCTCTCGACGATTTGGTGTAAAGGTCTGGAACACACAGCGGAATCAGTGGCTGTTCTTTTGTTGGTGGAAATTCCCCTTTGTTGTTCGTCTTCGAAAACGAGGTGGTACGTAGTCCCGAGAGTAGGTTTGGGTTTCATGGATAATATTTGATTCTTGATGGTGTTGAAATCGCCATTCAAACCCATTAAAAACTCGTATGATCTTTTTTTTTCCTTGGCTTCGTTTAATCTTTTTCCTATGTCACAATCACATTTGTTGCAAGTGAATCGTGGGGTTGGTGAAACTGATTGAATCTCATCCCAAACCCCACGTAATTTAGTGTAATATAACGAAACTGACAAATATTCTTGATGAGTGTTAGTGAGAGATTGTTTTAGTTCATAGGCCTTTCGTGCTCTTTCTTTTCCAAATCTCTTTTGAAGATCTGACCATATCTCTACTGTTGTGTTGGTATAGTGTATGCTACTTCTGATGTTCTTTTACATAGACATGGTCAACCATACTTTCACCATTGCATCGCACCTAATCCATTACATGTAGTTGTTCGAATTGTCTTCTAGTTTATGAATTGTCCCATCAATGAAGCCAACTTTGTTTTTGGTAAACAGAAAATTCTGCAACTCTTGTGCCCAATAGTCACTGTAGTTGTTATCTGTGAGAGGATCATTGACTTGCATCTGTCTTTGTTAGTCCGAGGCATGGTTGTGTTGAATTAGGTGTCTAAGCCTATAACTATAATAGATATGTACTTGAATTGATAGCAGCATAATCCTTTTGGGTTGCCCTCAAACCTAGCAATTGGACAAGGAAATTGATGTGTGTTAACTCAACTAGTTTTAAACCTACTTTTAATTATAAATTATCACACAAAAGGCAGTGGACCTATCAATTGTGGTATGGCTAAATAAGTAGGGTATCGAACTCAGGGAACGGAAAATTAAAACTAAAAACTAATATTATCTAAAAGACAAGTAATAAAATTAGGGGTTTCTCTAGTTTTACAAGACTAGAAACTTAAACTAAAACTTAACTAATCAACTAATGGCTGAAAACACGTAAAAACAACTAAATTCAATGATAAAAAGGGTTTCTGTTTAGGTACAACTCATTTACTCCTATGGTTAATGTAATAGATTAATTGTTATTGGTTACCGATTATGGTGATTAGATTCACATTCGTTATTACCAATCCTTAGGAAATAGACTAATTTAAGCAGTGATCAATTGATTAAACTAATAAACCTCCTAGTTCAATTATTCGGGTTAAATAAGACTTGTAATTAGCTAATTGAATTGGTGATTCAACTAACCTCTTGTTGCTGGTGTATCAATCAAGCTCACACATTAATTTACCCATTCTCTAGTTAATCCTAGTTTCATATTCATTATTCCTAGGCATATAGCAATGTGTTCACATAAATTTATATGAGATAAGCAATCAAGAGATGTTCATACAACTTAATTACTTAGCAATTAACAGAAAATAGTTATGGTTAATGCATAAGGGTCTTTGACAAGCTTAAGTTAACAAAATCACCAAATAACAATTAATCAAAAGAAAGTGTATCAAACCATAGGAGCAAATTCGTTTTCCTAAACAGAAACTAACTAATTTAGCTCATGAATTCAGTATATAAGAACATAAAAACGAATCTAAATAAACCAAACATTGTTCAATTTAAGTTGAGTGGAAAATTTCAACCTAATAGCCTTGAGTCTTCCAAGAATGTGAAATTCAGGTTCCTCTTTGCATTCTCAGATCTTCAAAGGGTTCCTTGGTCGCAAAGTCTATTCCAGAAAAGTTAGAAAAGATAGCTGATTCGGAATTTGCCCTCTATTTATAGGACTCTCAAAACAGGGGCTACTCGTCGAGTAGCCCACCGACTCGTCGATCCCCTCTTGTTGAATCCATATGCGGCAAGGACTTCTCTTATTTCTTCGCGAACCTTCGTATGTACTCGTCGAGTAGTCGACCCTACTCGCCGAGTAGCTTCAGATTTAAGCATTTTCCTTCTTTCTTCCATTCCCGAGCTTTCGATCGTGACTCCTGCTTCCTTTTGCTTCCGAGCTTCCCTTCTGGACTGAAAATATAATTTGAACAATATTAAGTACCTTTTGTCCATAAAATGTAAATAATTAGCTAATAAATGATATAAATCTATACTAAAAATATAGCTAAGTTTGCAAATATCAGAAATTATGAAAGGAGAGAAATTAATTTATTATAAAATCAATAAATTAGTATAAATAATTTATTAATGTATTATGAAAATAATATATTAATTATAAATCATAATATTTAATTAATAGTTAGCCAGAAATTAATTGGATTTAATTTTGGGGTTAATTGTATTGATTATAAAGTACATGGACTAGTTTGCAATTATCAAATAGTTGGAAGGAATGTTCCAGAACCTCCTTGGGGGAGGTGGACGAATTTCATAAGGGAAACCCTAATGAGTTCGTCCAAGGGCCTTGGATAAGGCTTCTGGATTAGCTTGGGCCTTAAGCAGGGGAATCCTAGGGTTGTCCCTTAAACCCTAGCTTTGGGGTTAAGTTACCTTAACTATATATGGAGTCTCCTAGCTCCTAATTTCAGCGATCCCTACTTTTGGAGAAACCATGGCCGAAAGTTGCATACTCCCTCTCCTTTCTCTATAGTTTCCTTCGTGTTAAGCTCTTGAGTGTGATTCCATTAGAGGCACTACAATTGTGGTGCTAGGCTTCCAAGAAGATCAAGATCTAAGGATTATCAATTGTTTACTTTAACAATTGAAAGGTATGTAATTCTAAAACCCTCTCTAGTTATTTTTTGAAAATAGCTTCTTCCTTTAGGGTTCTTGTTTTACAATTCAAAGTTATATGTTCAATAGTTAAAACTGAAGGGTTTTGAGCATTCTAACACTCCTAAGTGTACATGCAACCCTAAATACCTTGGATCTATGTTTTCTCTATTATACATGCAAATATGAATATTCCAAAGTATTACCCTATCTAGCATACAAACTTTGATACTTGGGTAATAAAACAAGTTAGAAGACATACCTTTTTATGTAGCTTGATTCCTTGATGCTTAAGAGCCGAGTGCCCCAAGTGTGACACCTCAAATGGTTCACACAACATCAAATACACTTGGAATAACTTAGAGAGAAATGAACTACTTCATGAAATCGGCTAGCCCTCACCATACACACATAGTTCTCTCATGGTGTCCAATTTTGACAAGAATAAGATGCTTATATAGTTTGTCATAATTAGGGTTACACCATGTAAACCCTAATTGTCATGGCCTTTCATTTCCATGATCCATGGGTACAAAAACACCATGGAGCATCCATGGAGCATCATATGGGTTTTAGCCCAACTTGATAATCCATGGAGCATTAGCCCACTATACAAGTATGGATGATTTACACAATCAACCCATATATTTAATTAGTCTCCTTTTGATCACTTAATTAATTCCAAATTAATTATTGATCAATATTAATTAAATAATCTTATTAATATATTAGAACTTATAATATATTAGCAAACCTTAAGTGTTATTTCTCTCATTTTAGTCTATCCAAATGCATGATGCCATGCAACTCAAATGGACCATGCCAATCGGGTCAAGTACATACCAAATATAGTTATGGACTTAGACACTAATCCAACAAAAACATAGATCTAAAGTAGGTTGCATGTGAACTTAGGAATTGTTTTTCTAGTTTATTTGGTTTACCTATCTAATTTTTTGTTTATTTTAAATTTAAAATTAATAGTTTAATTTTCAAAAATTTATATAAACCTTAAAGTTCTAAAAAAAATTAAAACACACCTTATATATATTATAATTAAAAGTTAAATATTATATATGTATAAGAATTGGTCAGTCGAATCACTAGTATGCCTCATTCACGAATCTAGTCTATAAGGGGGGTATAAAGAAACTGCCTATAAAATGGTAGTTGAATGGGTGTCCACTCTCATATACCGCTTCCTTGATTAGTGGAGGTTCGTTAGCTGAACGGATTTGATAGGACAAGTTAATCTCATTAAAGGTATAATGCTATTAATAAAGTACTAGAACATTCTTTTTACAAAAATCCCAATTCTAGTTACTTTAGGAAAATGTGAATTATATGCTAACCCATGAAATTGCACATTACACTTTATAAGTCTTTAGTGGAACGTGTGTGGTTAACCAACACACTAATAGGGGCTAATAAAGAGTCATGATGGGTATCTCATAATTATCATTGTTTATGGAGCGTGTGTGGTTTACCAGCACATCAATAGAAAATGATAAAGACAATGAGGTTACCAAGCACATTTGCATGGCTATGCACATCTTGTTTGTGATCCTCGGTATCCCCATCACAAATAGAAGAGCATAATCCGAGATTAAAACATGCCATTGAATAGTTTCAATGTATCTCAAAAGAATTAGGAATTTCACTTCATTTCATTTCGTCTAATGGTGGTATTGGTGAATTGTCATTCACCTACCTTTATGAAATTCACACTTAGATCTCGACATCCCATTTCTAAGTTATGAATCCTCATAGTTGGATCCTAACCTTAATATTATATCTTTGGGTTATTATATTGAGGTATCTTGAAATCTAACTAAAATTATCTTCTTTTACAGATGTCTACTCCTGGAAACACTTCTTCTTCATCATCCTCCAACCACAATTTCTCTTTGCTCTCCATTTGCTCCAAAGTCATTATGGATGGCTCAAACTATAATGATTGGATGCGCACTATCAATATGGCGCTTCACTTTGAGGACAAAGAATATGTCCTTGAAAAGGAGCTCAATTAGATTGATGAATCCAAATCCACTCCTGAAGAATATGATGCCTACAAGAAGCATTATGACGATGCAACCAAAGTGGCTTGCATCATGGTCGCAACCATGTATTTAGAATTGTAGAGGTACTATGAGGACTACTAGCCTTTTGAGATGAACAAGGACTTTATGGAAAAGTACCATAAGTTATCTCGTCAAGAAAAGTTTGAGGTAGTCAAGTCACTCATGGCTTGCAAGATGAAGGATGGGGACTCGGTTGTTAGTCATGTGCAAAGAATGCAAACTCTACATATAGCGTTTGGTCAAGCTCAACGTGCATTTTGATGAGGAATTGGCCATTGACGTGGTCTTGAACTCACTACCTAGTTTTTATGATCAGTTCATCCTAACTTATCATTTGAACAACACTGAGCAGACATTGGCCCAATTGCACAACTTGGTGTAGACAACTAAGGCAGGGATGAAGGGTAAGAGTATAGCCTCCACTCCTGCTAGTGCTCTCGTCTTGGATATTAGACAGGAAAATGGGAAGAAGAGGAAATGTACTCCTAATCAAAATTGGAAGGGCAAGGCCCAAGTTGGGTCATCTGGAAGTGGCCTAAAGGCCAAGCCCAATGTTTTCATTCCCCATGTTTTTGATCCAAAGGATGCTGATTGCTTTTATTGCAATGACACGGGGAACTGGAAACGAAGCTGCCCAAAGTATCTGCAGGACATCAAGGATGGAAAACTGAAGCCATCTTCAACAGGTATTGACACTATTTCTTCTAATAACTCGTTATATTCTCGGTCTTGGGTCCTTGATACAGGATGTGGTTTTCACATTTGTTTTGATCTGTAGGGTCTAAAAGAAAGTGAGGAGGTGGTGTGAGGGAGGATAAACTTGATAATGAGAAACGGAAAGTCTTCACCAGTAACCAAGATCGGAGTTTATCAACTTTTGCTTAGTAATGATGTTAGATTAGATTTATTGAATTGTTGATATTCGTTAGAAATGACACGAAACATTATTTCATTTCATGCATTGTTCAAACAAGGTTTTAAGTATTCTTTTAATGATTTGAATGGTTCAATTTCTATTTATAAGTATGGCATTTTTGTGTTTGAAGCTTTACCTTGTGATGGTGTGTATGAAACAGTGACTTGTGTTGATAGCTTAGGTAATAGTGTTTTTCAGATTGACTTGTCTAATAGTGGAGACAAGGCATGCTTGTGACATTTTCGTCTTGGACACATTAACAAGAAACGTATAGCCCAACTCCAAAAGGATGGAGTGTTTGAATCATTTGACCTAAAATCAGATGATATGTGTGAATCTTGTCTTTTGGGAAAGATGACAAAATCACCTTTCACGGGATCTTGTGAAAGAGGTGAAGGTTTGTTGGACCTCATACATACAGATGTGTGTGGACCCTTCAGATCAACTAAAAGGGATGATAATCGATTCTATGTGACTTTTACTGATGATTATAGCAGATATGACTATATCTACTTAATCAAGCATAAGTCAGAAACCTTTGAAAAGTTCAAAAAGTTTAAACATGAGGTCGAGAATCAATTGGGCAGGAAGATAAAGATATTTAGATCTGATAGAGGCAGAGAGTATCTTAGTATCGAGTTCAACGACTATCTAAAGGAATGTGGAATAGTTTCACAATTAACTCCTCCCAGGACACTACAGTTAAACGATGTGGCTGAGAGGCGTAATTGAGCCTTGTTAGACGTGGTTCGTTCTATGATGAGTCGTGCTTCACTTCCTATTCATTTCTGGGGGTATGCCTTAGAGACAGCCGCCCACATCCTCAATCTCGTCCCTACAAAGAAGGTTGCCAAAACACATCACGAGATGTGTACAAGGAAAGTTACCTCGTTAGCACATATTAAAGTCTGGGGTTGTGAAGCTTTCGTAAGGCGAGAGACTCACGACAAGCTAGCAGCTAGAAGTGATAAATGTGTTTTCATTGGTTACCCAAAACAGTCTTTTGGATATTTGTTCTACAAACCTAGTGAGAACGTGGTCTTGGTAGCACAAAGAGGAGTCTTTCTAGAAAGAGAGCTCATATTCAAAGAGGACAGTGGGAGTACCATTAACCTTGAAGAAATTCAAGAGTTAACCAATCAAGGAACCTTAGATGGTACTATCACTCAACCAGAGGAAACAGTTCCTGTTGAACCAGTTGATAACTCGTTATCTCTTCGAAGATCCACTAGGGTTAGTGTGCCACCTGAGTTATATGGTTTCCATATTACTTCATACGGTGACACATTTATCAGTGATAGCACACTGGTAAATCTTGATTAACCACATAATTGCAGGGAAGCAATGGCAGGCCCAGAGGCTTCCAAGTGGAAAGAGGCAATGGACAGCGAGATAAAATCTATGTATGATAACCAAGTTTGGAATTTGGTTGATAATGTACCAGGTCGAAAGACAGTTAGGTGCAAGTGGATCTTAAAAAAAAGACCGACATGGATGGAAGTGTACACACATTCAAGGCTTGACTGGTTGCAAAAGGTTTCATCCAAACCCCGGGGTTTGATTATGATGAGGCTGTAGCACCTGGTTCCTGGTATGTATTTCATTTATGTAATTTTTGCATTTTTGGCCTGGGACTCGGCGAGTTGATGGCCCAACTCGCCGAGTAGAAGCGGGATAGAACGCGGGGTTTAAGTATGGGACTCGTCGAGTCGGATCCTGGACTCGACGAGTAGGCTCTGTCTGGACAAAAACCCTAATCTGAGGGTTTGCACTCTATTTAATCATCTCATTCAGCCCCCACTCGTCCCTATTGCTCCCAGAAACCCTCCCTAGCAAACCCTAATTGTTTTGGTGCAAGATTCAAGGCTTTTGAGTGATTTTGTGGATTTTGATCACAAGGAAGAAGGAAGAGCATAGAAGGATCAAGAGGAGACTGAAGGATTTGAGTTTGGTGCATCATTTGCTGTTCTCAGAAGGTATAAAGTCTATACCTTGCTTGTTCTTTTGTTATATCCCTTTTTGGGGAGATTTAGGGCTTTTATAAGTCATTCTTGGTAGCCAACCATGATTGCAAGCATGGTTGGGGGTTGAGGCTTCGGATCTAGGTCCATGGAAGGGTCACAAGGCAGTTAGGGGTTGCTTTTGCACCCATGGAAGGCCCCATGCATCTTAAGAGCTTCTTTTTGGGAATTTTAGGCTCAAAGTCCCATGCATGCACGTAAAGTTTGTAACTTTACGTGCTAGACTGAGTTTAGGGAGCTAGATCTATCATTTGGACAAGATTTGCACTCCAGAAATCGAAGAAATAAGACTTGGACTGCATCGACTCGGCGAGTCGTTCTTGGGACTCGGCGAGTCCAAGGTCAGACTCCCCTTTTTCTGTTATGGTTCATGGGAACCAGTTGAGTGAAAGAAAGGTTTTAGAGGGTCCAAGGGAGTGACCCAAACGTATTGGGATAAGCCATAGTCCTGGAGTTCATAGGACTCGACGAGTGCACGAGCAGACTCGGCGAGTCCAAGGCAATCTCCCAACTCTTGAAGATGAACTCGACGAGTTGTTCATACAACTCGGCGAGTCGAGGACAGGACGTATTCTTAGGATGAAGATGGACTCGACGAGTGTTCATACCGCTCGGCGAGTCGGATGAAGGTTCATCCGAGGTTGTGTTAGAAGGAGAACTCGTCGAGTTGTTGCTAGACTCGACGAGTAGGGACGTGGATGAGGACAGTTGAAGAGATAGGGACTCGACGAGTTGACGACCCAACTCGGCGAGTCGGGTCAACTGGAAGTTGACTTTGACTTTGACTTGGACTTGGTCTGGGGTAAAATAGTCATTTTACCCTAAGGGTAGATATCAGATTCTGATTAAGTGTTTTGTGGGGATTATAGCCGGAGGATTTCCGGAGCACCAGCAGTCAGAGATTCCCCGCACAGATTATCAGCAGCTACTCGTTTGAGGTGAGTTACCTTTCAGTAGCGGTGGGTCTACGGCCACAATGCCGGCCCACCAGTAGGAGTTGTATGTTAGATGATTGTCTTTGTGACATTTATCTAGGGTTGCTACTACCTGATATGTTTATGTGCTAGCATGATATGTTATATGTTATATGTGATAGTGGTAGTAGGGGGAGAATAGTCCCCAAGTTCGGTCGTTAGGACCGAAGGGTAGGTCGGGCACCCCAGAATTGCCTGACAATATGTTCATGCTATGATATTATGTGGTAGTAGTAGGAGGTAAAATAGTCCTCGGATGTCGGTCGTAAGGACCGACGGGTAAGTCAAGCACCCCAGAATGGCTTGACCTGGGTAGTCAGGCACCCCAGAATTGCCTGGCAGTATATGTGTGTTATGTGGTAGTGGTAGGGGGTGAAATAGTCCCCGGTAGTCGGGTGAAACAGACCGACGGGTACGTCAAGCACCCCAGAATGGCTTGACCTGGGTAAGTCAAGCACCCCAGAATGGCTTGACCTCGGTAGTCAGGCACCCCAGAACTGCCTGACAGTATGTATTGTATATGTGTGGTACGATGGGGGAACTCACTAAGCTTCGTGCTTACAGTTTACAGTTTTGGTTTCGGGTACCTCTTCAGCGAAGGGGAAAGAGCTGGCGCGGTAGCGGCACATCATACACACACGCATTGATCTTCCGCACTTGAGATATTCTAGGATTGTACTCTGACATGTTGCTATTATATGTTTTGGGTTTTCAGACACGATACATTGATTCACAAAATGATATATTGTTACGCAGTTTTCTTATGAATGTTTTTATAATCCGTTAATTAAAATGAAATTTTTGGACACGAAATTTAGGATGTTTCAGAGGCCTTCTCACCGGTAGCTAAGATTAAATCTATTAGGATATTGCTCACCATAGCTACCTTTCATGACTATGAAATCTGGCAGATAGATGTCAAAACTTCTTTCCTTAACGGGAAGTTGGTTGAGGATGTTTACATGAACCAACCAGAGGGTTTTGTTGATGAAAAGTTTCCCAATAGAGTGTGCAAGCTTGAGAAATTCATTTATGGATTGAAACAAGCATCTCACAGTTGGAATCTTTACTTCCATGAGAAAGTCAAAGAGTTTGGTTTCTCTAGGAGTGAAGATGAGTCATGCGTGTATATCAAGGCTAGTGGGAGTATAGTAACTTTTCTGGTGTTATATGTCGATGACATATTACTCATTGGTAACGACGTTCCGAACTTGAAAGATGTTAAGTCTTGGCTTGGAAAATGTTTTGCCATGAAAGACCTTGGAGAAGCCGCCTATATTATTGGGATTAGAATATTGAGAGATAGAAAGAAGAGACTAATTGAACTTAGTCGGAGTACATACTTGGACAAGGTACTAAAGAGGTTTAGTATGGAAAATTCCAAGAAAGGAGAGTTGCCTATCTAGAGCAATACCAAATTGAGTAAGACTCAATGTCCGAGTACAGATGAGGAAATAGCCGACATGAGTCGTGTGCCTTATGCTTCTGTTTTTTTATCAATCATGTACGCTATGACATGGACTTGCCCTGATGTGTCCTTTGCTTTGAGCATGGTCAGTCGTTATCAGGGAAATCCGGGTAGAGCTCATTGGATAGAGGTTAAGAATATACTCAAATATTTGCGAAAGGACAAAGGATCGGGTCCTTGTACTTGGTGGCAGTGATACTTTGAGAGTAAACGGTTACAGCGATGCCAGATTCCAAACGAATAGGGACAACTTCCATTCTCAATCTGGCTGGGTATTTCTACTGAACGAAGGAGCAGTTACTTGGAAAAGTTCCAAGCAAGATACGGTGTATGATTCTACCTACGAATCAGAGTACATAGCAGCGAGTGAAGCATCTAAAGAAGCAGCTTGGTTGAAGAACTTCATCAGAGATCTCGGAGTTGTTCCAACCATTCAGGATCCTATGGAACTGTTCTGCGATAATCAAGGGGCGATTACCTTAACAAAGGAACCCAGAGATTATGGTAAAACCATACATATCGACATAAAGTACCACTTTATCAGACATAGAGTAGAAGAAGGCCATATTGTCGTAAAGAAGGTGTCATCTGAGGATAACCCAGCAGATCCCCTCACAAAGGGTCTGAGTAGGGTTAAGCACATTCAACATGCTCGGAGAATTGGACTGAGAGATGGTATTATTTTTAGCAGTTAGATTAGTTTATTCTGAAACTTGTAACAAAGTAAATGTAATTGACTTTCGGTGATTAAATAATAAAGTATTATTTATGAGTTTGTTTACTGCCTTTCGTTAATTGTTTATTATTGTGTTTGATATTTTGCATGTTTTACTTCCCGAATATTATTATTATTCAAACTCCACATTCGCTCGTACTCTTGGAAGTAAGTAGTGAATTAAGACTGTCATGAATTGGATTGCAGATTGTCTAAGGGAGTTAGACATAGCAATAGAATTGCTGCAATGTTAATGAGTACTTAGAAATGGAGATTTGAGTATTGGATAAACTCTCGCTCAGAGTATTACTTCATGGAATTCATCAGGAGTAATATTGGGACGATAATATCTTATAATCTTGAAGCAGAGAAATATGAGTTGTAATTTTTCAAGTCGGTTATGAATTGGTGATACGAAAACGCATCAGTAACTTGGTGTTATAAAACGTATTTTCATGCATGGTTTGATAAGTAAAAGATGCAAGATATGAGTCAAAGTTTATTCGTTCCTTTTGCCTAACGGGAAAAGAGATATCTGTGGGCCCCTCGATGATTTGGTGTTGACTTATGTGCTGAGCCCAGTCAGGACTAAATTGATGTGTTCAGTTAGAAGTCCTATATCATCACAAATCAGAAATCGAGAAACATAGATTCTAGACAAAGAGATTGATCGCATTCCATGTCTTACATCCGGGGATATCTTGCAGACCTAAGGATTATATGATCACTTATCTTAGGACATGCAACTGACTGGGTCAGAGTTCGGCAACAGCTTTGGAAGCTACAATTTGCTGGTCGGTTTAGAGGTCATACTAGCAATTATAGTTACAGACTTATCCAAGTGGGAGACTGTTGGATTAGGTGTCTAGGCCCATAACTATAATTGGTATGTACTTGAATTGATAGCAACACAGTCTTTTTGGGTTGCCCTTAAACCTAGCAATTGGACAAGGAAATTATAAAACGAGAGAAATTAATTTATTATAAGATTATAAAATTAATATAAATGATTTATTAATGTATTTTGAAAATAATATATTAATTAGAAATCAAAATATTTACTTAATAGTTAACCAGAAATTAAGTGGAATTAATTTTGGGGTTAAATGTATTAATTATAAAGTACAATGACTAGTTTGCAATTATCAAATAATTGGAAGGAATGTTCCAGAACCTCCTTGGAGGAGGTGGACTAATTTCATAGGGAAAACCCTAATGAATTCATCCACGGGCCTTGGATAAGGCTTCTGGATTAGCTTGGGCCTTAATCAGGGGAATCCTAGGGTTATCCCTTAAACCCTAGCTTTGGGGATAAGTTACCTTAACTATATAAGGAGCCTCCTAGCTCCTAATTTCTGTGATCCCTACTCTTGGAGAAACCCTGGCCGAAAATCGCATACTCCCTCTCTTCTCTCTCTATAGTTTCCTTCGTGCTAAGCTCTTAGGTGTGATTCCACTAGAGGCACGACAATTGTGGTGCTAAGTTTCCAAGAAGATCAAGATCTAAGGATTATCAATTATTTACTTTAACAATTGAAAGATATGTAATTCTAAAACCCTTTTTAAAGCTACATCAACTATGTTACCGGTTGCTTAGGGCTAACTGGTTACAAAGCATGAAAACAACGAAGGTTAGAAAGAATAAAGGATAATTTGTACAATATATATATATATATATATATATATATATGAGGTTTTTTTAAGCATTCGGGTATAATACATAGGGTTTTTATGCGTTTTTCCCATATATGTAAGTTAAAAATGTGTTAATTGTTTTGTGATTACTCCCTCCGTCCCAAAATTATAGTCCATCTTTCCTTTTTGGTTTGTCCCAAAATAATAGTCCACTTCTAAAAATAAATAACATTTTTACCAAAATACTCCTTCATTATTACTTAACCAACTAAGCATTCAATGGAACATTAAATGCAAAGTAAGGATAAAACTGTCATTTTATTGTATAAAGTGGTAATTAATGCTTCCTTAATCTGTGTGTTTTTTTGTCTAAAGACAATAATTTTGGGACGGAGGGAGTATTATTTTACAGGTCCTTTTTTTTAACGAGCTAGTCTATTACCTTGCAGCTCTTAACAGAAAATTTCAAATGTTAAGGGAAAAAGTAGACTTGAAATCGACTATGGATAACCTCCCAGGCGAAATTTTATCAAACATTTTCATCCGATTATTGGCCAAACAACTTTTTCAAATGAGGTGCGTATGTAAATCTTGGAATGCTCTCTTATCGGAATCCTCCTTCATAAAATCTCACCTCCATCATTCTATCCATCACAAGGATGAGATTCTCTTGTTCTTCAGCCGAGTATTTTCTTTTTACCATAATCCATTCGTAACATACCCCTATCCATCAACATCACGCCCATTTCCATTCATAGCACACCCATCTCATTCTCCAGATCTCAAACTCAAACCGAGTAATTTCATCAAACTCCCGGTTAAACCCAGATCTGAATATAGTCTTGGCAATGTCATTAGATCTGTGAATGGCTTGATATGCTTTAATTATGGACCATTTTCTTTTCCCTCTTGTGATTATGCAGTTTATGTTTGGAACCCTTCTCTATCGGTTGGTGTTAACTCTCCCACCATGTCCTTTGCCCTTAAGTAATTCTAAGACGAAAACTAAGTTTCGGTTTGGGTATGATCCCAAAATTGATGATTACAAAGTTGTTAAGCTTACAAGCCTTGTATCCCAAGTTGCGGTCTATAACATGAGAAATGGTTCCTGGGACTTAATTACTTAAAGGTTTCAATTGAACAAGACACTAATTATTGGTACACCTGAAGTTTGTGTATAGATGGGCATGACAGCTGTCTTCATTGGCTTTGTTATACTAATTTTAAACAGAGGTTACAAACGATAGTGGCATTTGATTTGGTGAAGAGACGTTCAATGTGATACCTTGACCTGTAGATTCATAAAGTTGCAAACTTTATGAGATCTAACCATTTCAACATTCAAGAACAAGAAGAAAATGGGACAAAACCCAAGATCTAACAACTTTAAATGATAAAAATCGACTCTTGGGCACTTACAAAGGTCCAAAAGAGTGCCAAACTGAAGAATGGGGGCTTGCTTGTTGGATCTTTGCTTCCTTCCTCCACCTTCTTCCTTCTTTAGCTTAAAAAACTCCAAGCTAGCTCAAAAATGGGAGGGAAAGATGATTAGGGTTTCTTTCGGGGCTTGAGGGGCTGATGGGGGCTAAGGGTGAGCAAACCCTAGCCTCCTCATTCCTTTAAATAGGGAGTAAAACCCAGAAGATTAGGGTTTCATTCCATCCATCAACACGCCGTGCTCCAAGAGGCAGGACGTCATGTTTCCCATAATGAAACCCACGACTCTTCTTATCTGGACAACGCCGTGGTGGTGCCTCCAACACGCCGTGTCCAATCCTCAAAAGGTGATTTATACCAAAGTTGCTCCTCAAATTTCCGGGTGTTACAAATTTTTATATTATAATTGTTCAATATATTTTGCCTATACAGGGTTGGTTTGGGATCTCTGTGTTTATCCGGTGCTCATATTATATCCGATGGAATGTTGCAAGCTGCTTCTGAAAGGTAATTTAATCTTTTATGAATTATCTGAAATTAAAAGTAATGGTAGCATAATATTTGTTATATAGCAGCTAATATTATATGATAGAAGAAGAAATCCATATGGGTAGACTTTATCCATCTATCGATAGGTACATACATGATGTCTCTATTTTGTTAGGAAAGTTATTATAGACATTTAACTATGGTAAACATGATTTCTTTGTTAGTTAAAGTTTGTTACAAGTATGATTTATGTAATTTTATCTTTGTTGAAGGGTATTTTAGACATTTAATATATAATCAAACATTTTTCTAAAGGGTACGCATGATCTCTTTTTGAAAAATGTACGCAGTTATAGCATTATACTTTCAATATTGTTCTTTGAAAAATCTATCCATTTACACATTCAACATTGCTATAATTGGGTTGGATTTTCAAAGTAGAATGTTACAATAACACAAAAAAAGTAACATGCTATAATAAAACAATAAATGAAAGTATGTCGCCATTTTCTTTCCAACAATATACAAATCAACGCCAACGGTGCAACATAATTCCTTCTAGTTAAGATGATCCCTTTTACAAGATGAATATAGAGAGCACTGAGAAATTTGAACTCAAAAAAGTGAACATATCGATCTCGCCACCTGCCGCCGCTCTCCGCCATTTCCAACTACGATATCTCACCACTTGAGGCCACTCTACGCCGATGATCACACTCTCTCTTGTTGTCACCACCTCTCTCTGTATGTCTCTCACTCTCTCACAGTATCACCCTGTATATGTCTGAATGGTCTTCCACAACGTTACCTTTTTAGGGTTATTTTCGAGAATGATCAATCCAGCAAGTAAAGAAAAGAAAATATTTTATGTAGACACTCCAAAAAAATTGCAGAATTCTTACCAATGTCACGAAAAACAAAATATTGTCCTTCAACTCCATCGTTATTGTCACAACTGGCAATTTTAGCTAGGAAATTCTATTCCTGTGTAACCATTCAATAGTTGTAAAACATATACTTTAAGTAAATCTCACTCAATGCTCATTTAGATTCACCATTCATGTCCATCAAAGAGTCTGAAGCCCTAAGATCCATGGTTTAAGTCCATATTGGACTAGGAGTTCCTTATTGGGCCTAATGGACCAATAAGCACCCAATTTAACTTTATTGGACTTAGAAGCCGTAATTGGATCCTAATTGGACCCAATTCATAAATCTAAAACATTTTGGACCATTTGGGCCTAGAATAATTCATTCTAACCCTAATGGGCCTTATTGGGCCATAACTAATCCAATTAACCATTAGTGAGCCATAAACCCATTCTTTTACTCTAATTGGGTCGTGAATGTTTCCAAGAGCCCAATGGGCCGAAAAACCTTATGATTAGGATCCAAATGTCCTAGCTAAAGTTAATGGGCCCAAACTACCCCACCATTTCTTCTTGGCCCAAATATCGGCCCATGTTTAAACCAAAAAAAAAGATTAAGGGGGGGGGGAGGTTGACTTCGAATGCCACCTCCATATTACTCACCATATATTCATGCAAGGACCAACATGTTTCCATGCAAGTCACTTCAAGACTTCTCTCTCCACTCTCTTCTTCTTCTCGGCCGAGAGTCACCAAACACACACACACATTACACAAATTCTCTCCATTATTCTTAAAGAATCATCCCCTTCCTCCCTTCAAAGAAATCTCGAAAATTTAGCTTGTATTCAAGGATCTTCATCAAGTGTTGTCAATCTTTGGTAAGTGCTATCAAACACAAACATCTTCTTTCATTTCAACATCTAGAACTCTTTCTTACAAAGCTTTACTCCATGAACACCTTAGAAGCTTCTTAAGTTCGAAATCAACTCAAGGAGGCTTGCTAGGACCAAAAATCTTCTTCATTTCTCTTCAAAACTGAAACATCAAAGCAAAGGTGAGTTCATACCCCCTTGTTTTCGGTTTTACATGATTTTTGGGGGAGAATACAAGTAAAATATGTAGATCTGTGTGTTATATGCATGTTTTGTGTGAATCCTTAGTTTATTTGGTAAAAATGTGTTAGATCTTAGTTTATCTCGAAATTTTAAGTGTATGTAACAAAGATCTAAGAACTACAACACTATATACAACATATTATCAAGCCAAAAGTGAACATATGTGTAAGATGCAAATTAATTCAACAAAAATCTTGTTAAAGGTTAAAAATTGTCAAGAAAACAAAAGATGAGGGTAAAAAGTGAAAATTATGTTTTTAAAAGGGCCAAACTGGTCCTACATGTATAAAAGGGTATTTTTATGCTAAACATGCTTTTATAGGGATCAAAAATGCAAATTTAAGCTTATTAGGCCAAACCTTTGGGCCCAAATTGCGAAAAAATGAGGTTTTGAGGTATAACAATGTTATTTGGCCAAAGTTTGAGTCATAAATGTAAATAAACCAAATTTAGAGGTGAAAATGTCATTTATTTTCAAATTGGACCAAAAATGTAAAGTTTTTCAAAATTGGGCCAAAAATGTAAATTTTTACAAACAAGGGGTTGAAAATGTATTTTTCTGCAAAACAAGGTTCTAAATGTGAAAACATAACATTTTGGGTTAAAACTGTAAGTTTCTAGACATTTGAGGACAAAATTGCAAACTTTTATAAATTATGGACTAAAGTGTCATTTTTACAAAACTTTGGGCCTTAATTAAAGATTTGAGTATTATTGGCCAAAAATGTCATTTTTACAAAATGAAAGCTTTTTATCATTAATCTATTAAGCGTCGAACTAAAACAAACAACCGAATCAAACGAACGAACGAAATACGTCAAAAACTATTTATTGGGCCCAATATTCACATTTCTTGGCCATTGAGCTCTAAGGGCCCAATTGAGTGTGAAATGAGCCCAATGTTTTCCACGACATGTTTGTTGGGTCTTGTGGCCCACTTACATGTCAATCTGGGCCTAAGTTATGGATTATATGTTTATTAGGCTTTTGTGGCCCATTTACATGCCTATTGGGCCTAAATTACCCTTATACATGTGATTGGGCCTTTGTGGCCCAATTTCATACTAATAGGGCTTGTAATGGAAAATTTCATGTGTTAGTAAGCCGTAACGATACCCTTATAAAATCATAAAACTCCATAAATTTATTCAAGTACTTTTCGAATACAAAAACATCTCACAAATATGTAAACATTAAACATAATACAAAAGAGGTTAAGAATCTAGTGAGACTTGTCGGCTGACACCACTGAGTGTACAACCGTAGCCTGTAGTTATAATCAGAGTTTCCTGGTAGGAAAGCGGGAGTTTGTGTATAGATCTATACGGGGTGACCCCCTACGCCTTAGCTGCTCGCTACAGCTAGACTAGGCCAGTCTAGGGCGACAACATCCTTAGTCAAGACCGGCATTTGGAAAAATACCAAGACGGGCGACCTAGTCATTATCATGCATGGTTATAAAGGCTCATATAGGGATTCTATACCAAAAGATAACCTTTTGAAGATAAACTCTTTAATTGCGTTAGTGCAAAACAACTTATTTAACGATACAAGAATTTAGACATTGTTATAAAATAGAAAATATCGGATTTTCTGGGGGAAATTATTCATATACATTTATCATTTACTCACAATACAATGAAACTAAACTACTATTTTATAAACTATAACTATGTAATTCACACATGCATTTATACTTGATTTTCACAATATTTTCAGACATTTTACAGAAAATATCGGATTTTCTGGGTTTTTATGAAAGATACAAAGACTTTTACTCAAACATACTTATGAACTCACCAACATTATATATGTTGACCGTTTTCAAAATAACTTGTATTCTCAGGTAATCGTTAAGCTGGACGATATGCAAGTGTATGGTTTTGTTTATGTAGCTTCACTTATCGTACTTTGAACAATTAGAACTTATTATTTTAACAATGTACTTGATGTAAACAATGCCAGTTGTAATATGTAATGTTGGTGATGAATGTGTTATGCTTCATGTATATTCATTGTGATGATTATTCAATTGTTAGTCACACGAGCCCCCGGACGTTTCCATCGTCCGGTTCGGGGGTGTGACAGTTATCAGTGAAACCCATAAATTTAACTCGTAAACCAATGTCAATTGATGAATTCGTCACCAAAAAGCAAGCTTTGAGTTGGGGAAAGTTGTAAAACTGAACTCAAAACTTGATGTCATAACCTCCTAACCTGCGAAGTAACAAGCATCGGTCTCCAAAAAAACCCCTAAAAAGCAACCAAAATTTAAATAAAACACACCAAATGAAATGAATGATCCAAGGCTAAAGTAGGTATCCCTTTTTATAGCTTTCCAATTCTTCATGATCTAATTTGACAATTAGGCAGTGAACTAAACATACCATGTCTACAAAGCAATACAAAGCTAATTCTTCATATATTATGTTGTTATGGTTTTGTTTAATTTAGAAATGTTGTGTTTGTAGTTATTATTTTTATAGGGTCTACATTAGACCATCCATTATACCCATCACTAACCACTATAGTGGTGGATGCCACATCATCACCACTAACTATCACTAAACCTATGAAATACCCACCACTGCCACTCCACTCCACATCATTTTTTTTTACTTTTTTTTAATTTAGAAATACAATAAAAAATAGGGTAGGTTTTGTTAATATGCGAAAATCTAAGGACTGAAACTAAAAATTTCAGAAAATTTTGATCATCTCTTTCCCTCTAAAGTGCAGAACCCGTCTCCTCCTCTTTCCCTATTGGCCGTTGCCCTTCGTTGTGTACACCACAATTGACCACGAACACGGAAGACCACGAAACACCAGGGTGGTTTGCACGAAGGTTTTCCGTGGCCAGCTAGACCACGACCGGGTTCGTGGTCTAGCATACCAGATGGCCTTAGAGTTTGTTAAAAATTGATATGTGTAAGTTAAAACGTGTTAAATCTTTTGTGGTTATTATCTTGTTAACTGGGATTGGTCCACTAACCAGTTCTTTTTCCTCTAATCGGTTCTTTTTTTCTAAGGCCGGACGGAGTGGGAGCGGGGCAGGGTCGCAGGGGGGTTCCCGCCCGGCAGAACACTGCACCGTCGGTGCGGGGAAGGGTGGTGCGGGAATGGGTGAGGGAAACCTCTCCCGCGTTCTCTCTCCTGCTGTGATTGGGTGTTATTTATTTTTTTTATTATTTTTTTATTATTTTTTTTTTGAAATTCAACCGTTATTCAACGGTAAAAAAAAAGAAATAAATTTTTTTATTTTTTTTGGGCTGCAACGGCTAAATGGATTTAAATCTATTTTTTTTGTTTTTTTTAACCTTTTTTTGGGCTGCAACGGCTAAACGGAAAAGCGGCCAAGGGGACGAGCAAATACTTCAAGAAGCTTTGCAGTTTTACCTTGAAGATGTCGGAAAACCATTCAAGTGGCACGATTGTTGGAAATTATTGGTTCGATGTCCTAGGTGGAAAAAATACGAGCAAGATTTTATTTTTGGAGTCCAACAATCAAAGCGAACGAAAACGGGCTCTAGTGGTTACACAACCTCCTCCGATGCTCGGGTCGGTCTAGATTTAAATCAGGATGACGAACTCGAGCTAGAAGAAATTGTCCGCCCAATGGGTAGGGACAAAGCGAAGAGAAAGGGAAAAGAGACTTCTTCGGGTGCATCTGATTTCAGCGTGAGCATTGACGAAATGCGGAAAATAACATCGTCGTTTGATCGATATAATCTTAATTTCTCCGAACGTTTGGCTTTCGACAAAGAAAAAGAAGAAACAAGGAAAAAGGAGCGGACGAAGAGACAAGAAATGGAGGATATGAAGTTTTTGATGGAAAACATCGATCATCTCTCGGGACCGACTTTCGATCTCGTGATGAAGAAGAGGGAAAAAATTATGAAAAAATATTTTTCGTAGGTCGTTGTTGGTTTGTTTGATTTTTAGTTTGTGTGTGTGTGTGTGTGTTTTTTTTTTAATTTTCTAGTTTTTTAAATTTTAGGTTTAATGTGAGTTTTATTTTAATTAATGAAATGTTTTTTTTAATTAAATTTTATATTTAGTATTAATTTAAAAATTATAAATCATAAAAAAAACTTATTTAAAAAAAAAAAAAGAGCGAGAGAATGGGCTTCCCACCTATTCCTTGGGTTTTAACCGAAGGAAAGAAATGCGAGGGAAAAGGGGTATGCCCACAAAAAGGGTCCCATACCCTCCAGTCTAATAGGTTCATCTCTTACCTAGTTACCTTGCTGCTCGAAATATACACCTCTAAACGGAAGCACATCAAATTTCAAATGTTAAGTAAAAAACAAGACTGGAATTCGACTATGGAGAACCTTCCAGGTGAAATTTTATCAAACATATTCCTCCGATTATTGGCCAAACAGCTTGCTCAAATGAGGTGCGTCTGTAAACCTTGGAATGCTCTTTTATCTGAATCCTCCTTTGTAAAATCCCACCTTCATCATTCTGTCCATCACAAGGATGAGATTCTCTTGTTCTTCAGCCGGGCATTTTCTTTTTACCGTAGTCCATTCACAGCACACCCCTCTCGTTCCCCCGATGTCAAACTCGAACCGACTAGTTTCATCTCACTCCCGGTTAATCCCCAACCTGAATATACTTATGGTAACATCATTGGATCTGTGAATGGCTTAATATGCTTTTATTACGGACCAGTTTCTTTGCCTTATGTAATTTACATTTGGAACCCTTCTCTATCGGTTGTGTTAACTCTCCCACCATGTTCTTTGCCCTTGGGTGATTTTTTGACAAAAAACCATTTTCGGTTTGGGTATGATCCAAAAACCGATGATTATAAAATTGTGAAGTGTTAAGATTTATGGAGTCTTGAACAAATTGACAAGTTCCTAAGAATTCAAGGGCCATAAATGTAACTTGACAAATATTAAACAATTCAATTGTTTAATATTGAATGGACGTACATGTCGGCAAATCAATTGTTTATTATTTGGACGCATCTTTTGCATGGTCAAACAATGGACGGCAAGAAATATTAAATTATTAAATGATGGCTCATTTTTCTCAATTGCGGCAATTTTGTCAATATGGACGGCAAATTTGTGTGAATCAAGAAAAGTTTACGGCACATCTCCTATATATATATATATATATATATATATATATATATATATATATATATATATATATATATATATATATATATATATATATATATATATATATATATGTGTGTGTGTGTGTGTGTGTTGTGTAGCAGAGAATGTGTGCATCAAATATAACTTGTAGAGTTATAAATTGTAATCTTATTAAGTTAATAAGAAAATCTAGTTGCAGCCCGTAGACGTAGGATTTACACCGAATCAGAACCACGTAAAATCCTTGTGTTCTTTATTGCTTTATTTTCTCGTTTCGTTTGTGAGTGTGTGATAGTGTTTCCGCTGCGTGTACCCTGTCTCAATTCCTAACAATTGGTATCAGGGCCTGGTTAGCGAGGTTTTGGAGGGTACGATCGTTTTTTCTGTCACACACGAGTGTACCTAATTTTTTTTTGTTTGCCGTAATGGCTGAAGACAAGATTATAATCGAAAGGTTCAATGGTTCTGATTTTAGCTGGTGGAAAATGCAATTAGAAGCATTGCTATGTCAGAAAGACTTGGACATGGTACTCGGAGACAAACCGGAGAAAATGGAAAAAGCTGCTGAAGATGCGTGGAACTCAAAGGACAAGAAAGCCAAGGCGGTTATTACATTGTCGTTGACGAAGAGTGTTGCTTTCAACATCATGAATGAAACCACGACGCGTGGTATGATGGAGGCTCTGTCAAATATGTATGAGAAACCATCGGGGGCTAACAAGGTGTTCTTGATGAAGGAGTTGTTCACTACAAGGATGAATGAGGAAGGCTCAGTTACAGTTCACATTAATAATCTAAATTCAATTCTGTCCAGATTATCATCTGTGGGAATTAAATTTGATAATGAGACGCAAGCTTCGCTGCTACTAGCTTCTCTACCTGATAGCTGGTCCGGAACAGTTACTGCTGTTACGAGTTCCGTGGGGACCAGTGGTATGACTTTTAAAGGGGTTAGAGATTTGGTTCTAGGCGAGGATATCAGACGCAATAATCAAGGTGGATCTTCCTCTTCTGATTTATTAAATGTCGGAAGAGGTAGAGGGAATAGCAGGAGCAGTGGGAGTCGGGGAAAAAGTTCTTCTAGAACTTTGAAGAATGTGAAATGCTGGAACTGTCAAGAAGTGGGACATGTTAAGAGTCAATGTCCAAAGAAAGAATTGAACATTGCTGGTGCTGAGAGTGTGTCTGAGGATGATGCATTGATACTCAGTATGGAAAGTTCTGTAGACTCTTGGGTCATGGATTCAGGGGCTTCGTTTCACGCCATGGACAACGGAGAAACGATGGTGAATCTAAAAGAAGGAGATTTTGGAAAGGTACGTTTGGCAAATGACGAGATGCTTCAGGTAACGGGCATGGGAGATATTGATCTAGTTACTTCATTAGGAACTACATGAAGCCTGAAGAATGTCAGGGTTATTCCGGAGCTGAAGAAAAAATTGATTTTTGTTGGTCAGATGGATAAACAAGGACTGGAAGTAAGGTTTGGTGGTGGTAAATGGATGGTGGTCAATGGTAATTCGGTGATTGCTCAAGGTTTGAAGCGTGGGTCATTGTATATGGTTGAGGTACCTGCTGAGGGAAGTATGACCATCCCGATTAAGCAAAACAAAATCTGGTTCGCTAAATCTACTGCTAAGAGAGTTCATTTTGCAAACATGAATTCTGGAGCCAAGGGGATGTTAGCTGAACGAGTCGGAAATTCTAAACCATTCAGGGGATTCTGTGACAGTGGGAGCACGGGGTGTGTCCCGGGTACAGTTACAAAGAGCCGTTGGGTTTTGAAGACTAAGACTGGAAAATTCTCTCTTGTTGGAAGTTTGCAAAGTTTGGAGAGTGTTAGTGGTCCTCGGTGTATCTCTGGATCTGGTGGAGTGTCCAAACCGGTTGAGACAGAGGATGAGTCGGTGGTGGGATTAGCCACGACTGAGTTGGAGCTAGTGGGAGCTTCAACTGGCCCTTCTAGTACTTGAAGATGAGGGGCGGCTGCAACTAGAGAAATCAGACTAAGTTTTAGCTTGTTCATTGGAACTGGAAGCCTAAAAGGACTTGGTTGTTTTTTAAGATTACTGGAATAATTGAGAGTTGAATGGCGGAGAAAAGCTAAAGTTGTTCAAGCCTCCAAGTGGGAGATTGTTAAGATTTATGGAGTCTTGAACAAATTGACAAGTTCCTAAGAATTCAAGGGCCATAAATGTAACTTGACAAATATTAAACAATTCAATTGTTTAATATTGAATGGACGTACATGTCGGCAAATCAATTGTTTATTATTTGGACGCATCTTTTGCATGGTCAAACAATGGACGGCAAGAAATATTAAATTATTAAATGATGGCTCCTTTTTCTCAATTGCGGCAATTTTGTCAATATGGACGGCAAATTTGTGTGAATCAAGAAAAGTTTACGGCACATCTCCTATATATATATATATGTGTGTTGTGTAGCAGAGAATGTGTGCATCAAATATAACTTGTAGAGTTATAAATTGTAATCTTATTAAGTTAATAAGAAAATCTAGTTGCAGCCCGTGGACGTAGGATTTACACCGAATCCGAACCACGTAAAATCCTTGTGTTCTTTATTGCTTTATTTTTTCGTTTCGTTTGTGAGTGTGTGATAGTGTTTCCGCTGCGTGTACCCTGTCTCAATTCCTAACATGAAGCTTACAAGTGTTGTACCACAAGTTGAGATCTATAGCATGAGAAAGGGTTCCTGGGACTTAATTACTCAAACGTTTCCATTGCACATCACTCTAATTAGGAATCAACCCGAGGTTTGTGTAGATGGGCAAGATGGCCATCTTCATTGGCTTTGTTATACTAATTTTGAGTGGAAGCTACAAATGGTAGTGGCATTTGATTTTGGCACAGAGACCTTCCGTGAGATCCTTCTTCCAGATTCTATACGACATCACCATGAATACCTCGTCTTGGGAGTTTTGGGTGGAAAGCTGTGTGTGATGTCAAGGGTTGGAGATGGTGAATGTGAGGTGTGGGTGATGGATGAGTATGGGGTGGCTGATTCATGGGTCAAACATCATGTGTTTTCCGAGTTCAGTGGTGTACGTGGGATATTCCCATGTGGAACCACATTACGCAGTGAATTCCTTTTTCAAGTTGACCGTGATCATTTTGCTTTGTATGATCCAATTGCAGCTGAGCCTAAAACCTTTGAAGTTATGCATGGTCTATATGGCATAGCTAAAATTGTGGGGTATGTTGACAGTCTCATTTGGGTAGCACCTGGTCATCATGAGAGGAGCGGTTGCATCATCTCTCAGTGTTAATTTTGAATGGTCAAAAGGGCTAAAAAGGCAACACATCGAATCTGCTTAGTCTATCTGTTGTGATAAAAACTCTGCATGATGATATGTCTCTCCATTAGTTTCCTGTCAAGTATCAAGTTTTAGTGCATTACATGTTTACCATGATGCGTTTAACATTTGGATATGTTGGTTGTTTTATTGTTTCTTTGTCTATCTGTTTCTGTTTCCTTGACCTAATTTTAGTGGGCTCAAGTCTTCTAATGGGGGAGATAATTTAATTTTCTGTTTTTTAATGAGATAATGTATGTCTATAGATCTTGATTAAACACTAGCTTAGATGATGAAAATCATATCTTCTAAAAACACTAAAGGTTTGCAGAGGATATAAGGTAGCTGCTGGAGTAGTCCATCTTACAGTGGAGGTAAAGTCTTTAGATTGGATTCCTGTGTGTGGAGTTGAAGGAAATTGAAAGTGTTGTTGACAATTAATGCTGAAGATTTTTAATTACCTAGTCTTGCAATGTTGTTTTGCATATGTGGGTATGGATATGGAGTTCACACATCCATTATTTCTTAATTTTAGCTATAGCAATTAGCAAGCATGTGCCTCTTAGAAACGTCATTTTGTGAATTTGTTGATAATTTCACAACCTCATTTTGTTAATTTGTTAATAGTTTTAAGTCCATATTTGAGCATCTTGTGGATGGGTCATCACAGCTATAACTAATATTATTAGGAAGAGGATCTAGTTTAAATAGTTGTTAGTTGTTTGTTGTGGTGCTTTTTCCTTCACAAGATTATTAAACTGTGTGCAGTGATAGCTACTAAAGCAATTCTGACAACTAATATCGAGCTCAGTGCATTTCTTGATTTCTTCGATTAAACCACGTGTGGATTACTTGATTATTGCAAATTGAACATATTGCCTTCTTTTTGTTCTCTTAAGCTTAGGGGTGGCAAATGATGATACAACACGAAATGAAATCGGGATGAAATTGAAAATCGAATTCGTGTTTGTGTCGTGTTCATGTCAAGTGTAAACACGATGTCGTGTCGTATCGTCTTCGTGTTCAAAATTCGACATGAAATTGACATGATTTAGCATTTGTTTGTCGTGCTTTTGTGTTTTTCGTGTTTGTCGTGTTATCTATGATTAAATATTAATTAAATAAACTAATTGTTATATTATGTTATCTTTGTCGTGTCGTGTCGTGTCGTTTTTAATTTGTTCGTTTTCATGTTAATTAAAAAAACACGACATCATGTCATGTCGTGTTCATGTTACATAAAACCTTGTTGTGTCGTGTCAGACAAAAACACGACATGATGACCCAATTTGCCACCTCTACTTAAGATACACAAACACGACACAATGACCCGATTTACCACCCCTACTTAAGATATACAAATGCTTATTGTTTGAAAACACCAAAGCTGCATTAAATGATCTATAGATTGGGCCGAGGCACTTGTCTTCTCTGATACTCATTGATGTCTGCTTCTATTCTCCCACATTACCCTTGGCGATTGTTGATTCTACTTTGATTTTTGGGTACTGGTTTGGTACACAATCTTCGGAGTTGTTATAAATAAGTTAGAAAGGTTAAGCGGAAGAAATAACAACATACTTTGTTGATTTGTTTGTTGGAGCATCATATTTTCATTTCTACATGTTACAGTGTTGTACTTCTGGAAAATTTACTTGATTAGAGCACTATTCATCCATATTAAAGGCTATTTTCATTCCTTATAGAAAAAGAGTTAGAAGAAGTATCCAAAAACAATTTGATGTTGATTTTGTATTTGTGCTGTCGTACATTGGCTGGATACCACATAAACAACTAAACTGAGAAATATCATTGTAACTGGTTATTGGCTCATATTTGTAATTTTGTTGAACATAGGGACCATTCTGTACTTTTATGAAATGGAGGGACTTATGTAACTTTGTGAAACACAAGGACCATTTATGTAAAAGAATTATTAGATAGGTAGCATTTCTGTAATTTTATAAAAGACAGGACCATTCCTGTAAATTCTTTATTAGGCAGGTGCCATTTCTTTAAATTCTTTATTAGGCAGACATCATTTCTGTAAATTTATAAAAGACAGGACCAATTTGTGAATTATTTTCTAGGCATGGATTATTTTTGTAAATTTATGAATCAAAATCTCAAGTGGAAATATCTTAACTCCCGTTTGATATAGGTCCCCTTCTAACTGTTTTTTCTTAACTCCATTTAGAAGGAAGCACATTAAATTTCGCGGAAAAGGGAAAAAGAAGACAGAAAAGAACCTTCCATGTAAACACGAATAATAGTAAAGTAAAAAGCGATATTCGCGTTTACTTCACTGGTGTTTACATTGCTTTGTTTGTCACACGCTTTCTACTCTGGTTTCTTGATTTCTTTCTCCGAGGTACATAGCCCTCCTTCAGACCTTCACTGTCGGCGATATCTCCTCCACCTCCGTCACCATCGTTGGTTACTGTACCCCGGCCTCCCTCCTTTACCATCATCGGCTGCGATTACGGACTTCCCCTGCTTCACAGTTGTGGCCTCACCGGCGATTAACTGGTTAGCGTTTTTTGATTTACAACAAGCGTTGAAAAAGGGTATTCGCGTGTGTTTGACTATTTTCTACTGCTGAGGTGTTCAAAGACTTCATGTATTTGCCTATTTGCTAATTGCTACTGTATTAACTATCTAAACTGATTAGTTAAGCAAGATTACTTGACTGTTTGTCTGTTTGAAGCTATTGTTGCAAGCTTGGGCTGTCAGTTTGAAGCTGTTCACCAGTGACATGCTTTTGGTTCCATGGTTCTCCTTCGTTAATATGTTCAAAATGATATCATACACTTTAAGCTTAATCTTTCTATATTAAGGTGCCAAATGTCAAATTCTTCAATCAAAATTTGTACAGTATATGTTTATATGTTTCGTTCTGACTTATGGACGCATTCTTTATATGAACGTTCTCATTTGAATTGATTCTGTAAAAGTTTACGTTGAGTTGGTTGTGTCAAATAAAAGGACTGAATTTCGGATATCAAAATCCACTATTTGAACACCTGAGTAGTGGTGCTAATGGGGCACGTATGTTTCTCATTGTGGTTCACCTTTGTAAGGGCAGGATTAAGAACTTCTAACCATACAATTAGGCAATAAATTCACCCTACTATGCCTACAAATCAATGTATACAGAGCTGCATCTTGAAATATGTTGTTATTGGGTTCCTTTTTAGGTTGTGTTTAACTTCAAATGTTCTTTGTTTTTTTAGGGTTTATGTTACGGTTTGTTGAAAATCGATATGTTGAAGTTAAAATGTGTTGATCTTTTTTTTTTTGTTTTTTATCTCGTCAATTGGGATCGGGCCTCCTCTAATTGGACATTTTTTAACCGGTTCGCCTGTTACCTTGCAGCTCCTCAGCTCTTAAACCCAAATATACAACCTCGAAGTGGAAATGTGGAATCACATAAAGTTTCTGCTGAAAAGGAAAAACAAAGACAGGAGAGGAACCTCACAGGTGAAGTTTACTGTGACACTCGAAACGGCTTCACCTCAACACCCAGAGACTATAGAAAAGCTCCCAAGCGATGTTTTATCAAACATATTCATCAGGTTATTGGCAAAAGAAATTGCTCAATTGAGGTGTGTCTGTAAATCTTGGAATGCTCTGTTATCTGAATCCTCCTTCATAAAATCCCACCTCCATCATTCAATCCATCACAAGGACGAGATTCTGTTGTTCTTCAGACATGCATTTTCTTTTGACCGGAGACCATTCACAGCACACACCTCTCATTCTCCCGATCTCGAACTGACTAATTTCATCAAACTCCCGACCAGTCCCCAATCTAAAGACACTAGGGGTGATATTATTGGATCTGTGAATGGCTTAATATGCTTCAAATACGGATCATATGATTATGCAATTCACATTTGGAACCCTTCTCTGTCTATGGTATTAACTCTCCCTCCATATTCTTTGCCCAAGGGTGAGTGGATGGTAAACCATTTCCGGTTTGGGTATGATCCCAAAACTGATGATTACAAAGTGGTGAAGCTTACAAAACTTTCCGGTGCAATCAGCATGTTATCACAAGTTGAGGTGTATAGTATGAGAAAGGGTTTGTGGCAGTTGATAACTCAAAGGTTTCCAGCGAACATCAAATGGGTTTCCGATGAAGAGGTAGTTTGTGTAGATGGGCATGAAGGCCATGTTCATTGGCTTGGTTATACTGATATGGAGCAGAAGTTACAAACGATATTGGCATTTGATTTGGGTACAGAGACATTCCGTGAGATACCTCTTCCAGATTCTATACTACATCTCCATGAAGAGTGCCTCAATGCGATGGGAGTTTTCGATGGAAAGCTTTGTGTGATGTCATGCATTTTTGAAGCTGGTAAATGTGAGGTGTGGGTGATGGAAGAGTATGGGGTGACTGAATCATGGGTCAAACATCATGGGTTTTCCCAGTTTAGTGCTGATATAGTTCCATATGGATTCACATTACGTGGTGAATTTCTTTTTCAAGTTGATGAAGATGCTAATGATGATTGTCTTGTTTTGTATGATCCAATTGCAGCCAAGGCTAAAAACTTCAAGAAAATGGGTAGAATAACCATAAGTAAAGTTGTGGAGTATGTTGATAGTCTTGTTTGGGTAGTACCTGAGGAGCGTGAGATAAGCTCCTGCAGCATCTCCCAGTTTTAATCTTGAAGCTTCACTTTGTTTCCTGTCAAATATCAATTCTTAGTGCATTACATCTGCATTCTCTCTTGTCATCATGATGTGTTTAACATTTGGACATGTTGGTTCGTTTTTAAATTATTTTTTGGTATTCATATTTTGTTTATATTACATTGAACAAATGTCTAGCCTTATTGTTATTATATATTATCTTTAATTCAAAGTATTTGATTTTCTGGTTTAATCTGACAATTATTCAACTATAGCTTGGGCCAGTTGCCTGGGCAATACAAGAAAACAAGTGGGATATATTCAATATTTGGAGTTTGTAGTGCATTAGATCATATATTATGTTGAAATGTTGAAAGTTTTGTGAGGACCATTTTGCAAATAAAGGAATTAGAATTAAATAAATAAAGTAAATACATCATTTCTATGAAACCCCTTTGTATCCTTTTCTTGAACGTTGAAAGAAAGAATATGAGAAGCAAGAGCATAAAGGAAGAATAGGAGAAAAGAATCGTAATCTATTGAAGCAGTTACGGATTGGAAGTGAAGCTCTGGCCTATGTGATACATTAAGATTTGGATGTTTATTTTGTGAAGAGCATAATCTGGATTGTTCTGTAACAAAAGCCAAAGGAGAAATGCAAGGTATACATATACTTATGATGTATGATCAATCTAGTTTGGAAGTGGAATCGATGATGATGATGATGATGATGCTGAATGATATAAGTAATTTAGTAAAATCTAAAGGGTGATTATACCCTTATATATAAGTGGATGAATGTATGTGTTTGTTAAAAGGGATATGTAACCTTATAATCAAGGCTTAGTTTATTATATTCAATGTAATTATTGTGTTATTGTATGCATAAATGTGGGCTAATCATTTTACTTATTTTAAAAGAGTGATTAATATATATTATTGAATTAAATATAATTGAAAAATACCATCTAATTTAACTAGAAGGGTATTTTAGTCAATTAATACAGATTTAATAAAGAAAATTTGCTTTATAAATTTCTTGTAGAATAACAAAATTCTCGAACCATCAATTGAAGAATTAAAAAAAATTACATTAATTCTTATAGAATACATGTAACAATTGCTAAGAATTACATTTATTGTTAAAGAATAAAACTAAAAAAACTTTCAAATCTGAAAAAAAAAACATCAAAATCTAACAAAGACACTAATACATTCTAAAAGAATAATGTTGCTAAGAGGCGTCGTTCAAATTTCGTGGTCCGTTCTTCAAGCATCAACTTCTGTGGAAACAAATCTAATGAATAAATTAGTGAGAAAATATCCATATTCCATTCCAACATAATTGGAATTCGTGATTCCATTCTGATAGAATTGGTCTCTAACTTATTTTTTTAACTCGGAAGGTCCCTACTGTTTGTTATTCCTACACGCTTGGTCCCTATTGTTTGTTTTTGTTACGCATTTGGCCTCTATCTTACGTAAAAAGACAATTATTTAAATAGGGAAAAAAAATGGTAGGGTAGATAACGTAAGGTGAGGGAGTAGGGTGGAGGTGTGTTTATTTAAATAAATTAAAAAATCAAGGGAAAAATACTTTTTATGTAAGACAGGGACCAAACGTGTAACAAAAACAAACAGTAGGGACCTTCCGAGTTAGAAAAATAAGTTAGGGACCAAACGCGTAAGTTACCCTAAACCATAGAGACTATTCATGTAATTTACCCTAAAATTAGTTTATTTCTAATCCAATAAGCTGATTTTTAAGGATTTTATCCAAATACTTAAACTTAACTTATTGTGGTGAGAATAAGCAATAAACAATAAACACCCTCTTTTTTTCCCATCCAAACACCCCCTGTTATTAATGAAAGGTAAAATTAAGAGGACATTGTTATTAAAATATAAAATAAATAAATTAAATAAATAAATAATACTCCCTCCGTTCCAATATTATTGTCAACAGACAAAAAACATACATATTAAGAAAAACATTAATTACCACTAATTTTCTTGAATAAAATGACAGTTTTATCCTTACCTTGCATTTAATGTTCCATTAAATCCTTAGTTGGTTAAGTAATAATGAGGGGGTATTTTGGTAAAAATGTTATTTATTTTTAGAAGTGGACTATTATTTTGGAACAAACCAAAAATAATGAGGGGGTATTTTGGTAAAAATGTTATTTATTTTTAGAAGTGGACTATTATTTTGGAACAAACCAAAAAGGAAAGATGGATTATAATTTTGTGGGACGTATTAATTAACAATACAAAACGTGCGCTAAGCAAAACCCGTAATTTTCCCCTGTATTACTTTACTTTGCTCTCTGGTTTCTTGTTTCCCAAATTCAAAACCCTCCGGCGATATCTCCTCCCCCTTCACTGTCGATTACTGTCCTTCGGCCGGTCTCCCCTCCTTTACCATCATCGGCGATTACTGTTTTCACCTGCTTGACCATCGTGGCGGGCACTGACGACTATCTGGTTACCGTTTTTTTAATACACGTCAAGCGTTGTTGTTGAAAAGGGGATTCGTGTGTGTGTGTGTGTGAACGACTATTTTCTATTGTCGAGGTACTTTGCCTTCTTGTATTTCTAACTTCATTTATTTGCATTGAAAAGGGGAAACGAAGACTTCATGTATTTTGCTATTTGCTACTGTCGAAACCTTATATGTGGGTATCTAATTGACTAGCTAAGCATGAGTACTTGACTGTTTGTGTGTTTGAAGCTATTGTTACTCGCAACAAACGCAGAGCTTGGGGCTCTCACTTTGATAGCTGCTGCTCACCACCAGTGACATGGTTTTGATTAAGCACCATGGATCTTGTCCATTAATAATATGTTTCATATGTTCCAAATGATATCTCATACATGTTAAGCTTATATTTTGTATAAGTGTGCCAAATGACATTTTCTTTAAGAAAATTTTGTATATGTTTAAATATTACTGACTATTGTACATATTATGTTTATATGATTTGAATTGATTCTATAAATATGTCAAAGAAAAGGACTGAGTTCTAGATAACACCAACATCAAAATCGATTATTTGATTTTTTGGACATCCACACACACCTACAGTAGTGATGACAAGTCTGTAAGGGCATATACTTTTCACATCTGGAACCCTTCTCTGTCTGTGGTGTTAACTCTCCCAGTAAGTTCTTTGCCCAAAGTTGGTTTGATGGCAAACCATGTCCGATTTGGGTATGATCCCAAAACTGACGATTACAAAGTTGTGAAGCTTACAAGAATTTTACAACCACCTGGAATGATATGGCAAGTAGAGGTTTATAGCATGAAAAAGGGTTCGTGGGAGTTTATTATTCAAACGTTTCCATTGCATCTCACACAGATTTCCGATCTAGATGATGAAACTTGTGCAGATGGCCATCTTCATTGGCTCTGTTATTGTGATGATCTGGAGCAGAAGCAAGAAACGATAGTGGCATTTGACTTGGGTGTAGATACATTCAATGAGATCCTTTTCCAAGTTCTATACTTCATCACCAATCACCATGGAAGTCGCTTTAATTACTTAGGAGTTTTGGCAGGAAAGCTTTGTGTGATGTCATGTGTTGACCATGGTGAGTGTGAGGTGTGGGTGATGGATGAGTATGGGGTGGCTGAATCATGGGTCAAACAAACATCATGCGTTTTCCCAGTTTAGTGCTGATATATTTCCATATGGATTCACATCACAGAATGAGTTTATTTTTTATGTTGGTGGTGGTCGTTTAGGTTTGTATGATCCAGTGTTGTCAATAGCGACCATAGCGATCGCTATAGCGAATAGCGAGGCGAGGCGATGCAGTGTCGCTATGGGGTTCATAGCGACTGAATAGCGACATAGCGACCTATTTGACTTTTTTTTAAAAATTTTTTTTATTTTTTTTATTTTTTAAATCTAGTATAAATAGAATTGTTTTAGGGTTTTTAGCTGACTAAGTCAAAGAGAGCATCGGATATCTAAAACTAACACTTGTTTTTTTGTAATATGCATGTTTTAGAACTTAATTGAGCTAATAGTCTTGGTTTTTAGCTTATTTATTAGTTATAATTGCTAATTAGGTGAAGGTAAAAGTAGTATTAATTTTTTAATAGGCATTCGCTAAAATGAAATAGCCATCGCTATTTCATCGCTATCGCCACATAACATATAGGTAGGTTGTCGCTATTACCTCGCTATCGCTATCGATAACACTGGTATGGTCCAGTTGAAGCCAAGACTAAAATTTTCAATATTACGCGTGGATTTGATATAGATAAAATTGTTAAGTATGTTCATAGTCTTGTTTGGGTAGCACCCACCAAGAGTGAGATGAGATGCTGAAGCGTAGTTTCAATTTTGAAGAAGCTTCGGCGGATGGCAGATTGATTAAAGGGCTACAAAAGGCAACATAGCGGATCTACTTCTTTCTATCATTTTGTTATAACTACTGTGCATGATGGCTGATGCTATGTTTATTAATTAGTTTTCTGTCAAATGTCGCGCATTATATCAACATTCTCGTTCATCAGCATGATGTGTTTGACATTATTGTTCAATTTGCTTTTGTGCTGCTATGAATGCAGACAAGTTTTATCATTAGTTCATTTGTAAATTATGTTGGTGGTATTTATGGTTTGTTTTTATTGCTCTTTTTCCATAAGCACTGAGTAAACGTCTAGCCTTATTGCTCTCCAAGGAATCTTTTATCTTTTTCCTTGACCTAATTATCTTGGGCGCAAATCTAATAGGAAATATTAATAGATATCGTTGTTGTATTATAACATGTATATCCGGTAGAATCATTAAAAATATTGTAAAGATGTTGTAGATTATCTTGTCTAATTTGTAGGCACTCTGATACAGAGGATAAGCAACGATTCCAAAATTTATTTTGTTATGGTATCAAAGCAAGAATCGATCATTTCCTAACCCTAACTATTTTTCATCGCCAGCTGCCTTTCTCTCTTGTTCTCTACCACCTTCTTCTATTTCAATGGCTCTCCACCGTGCTCTCATTGTTACCAACATTCACAATTTTATTCCCATCAAACTTGAGATGGAGAACAACTCCTACACCTCCTCGTTAGAGCTCTTTAAGTTTCACTGTAGGGCTTTTGAAGTCATCGACTTCATCATCCCTGGTACTTTAGTGGATCTATGGTACTACCTCCCATGATCTCCTTCACACTATCTTCACTCTTGACTCCACTGCGGCGACAACCTTCACAAACATCTACCAAGACAACAAAAATTCTTGAGTTGTCTATATGGAACAGAAGCTGACCACCACCTGTCTTGACAGTATCTCCGATGTGCATTCCTATTGTCAAGCCATGAAATTGCTTGTTGACCAACTCGCTAATGTTGGAGCTCCCGATCTCCAACAAAGGCCTTGTCTTACAAATCATTGCAGGTCTCTCCGAGCAATATGATGGGATTGCCATGCTGATTCAACAATTTGATCCTCTTCCCGAGTTGACGAGTTTTATGATGTCCGATCCAATCTTATTATGAAGGAAACCTGAAAGTCCAACCAAGTGTCCCACACGACTTTGATCTCCACTTCAAAGCCAGGAACTACACCTTCTCCTCAGCCATGGGTTGCAATGGCAGGGGCCGTGGCAACTTCAACAACTAGGGGCGTGGTCGAGGTAGGGGACGAGGCAATAATGGTTAAGGTCGTGGCTCGCAACACCAATACCAACATCAGGGGTCCTTTTCTCCCAATCGTGGACCTCTTTCTCCTTGGAATAACGGGCAACAACAACATTCCCAAGGCCCTTTCCTGGCCGGTTCCATCACCACAACCACCATACGGACAACGTCCTCATTGGGTTGTCCCACATTGCCCTCACATGACGATGCCACAACCTACACCACACACAATCATTAACTCCTGAAGCATACACTAATATTCATGGTCCTCGTCATCCCTCCTTTTACGACAGCTACGGCGTTGGTCCCACCTCTACAGATATCGAGCAAGCATTACACACCATGTCCCTCAACCCTCCGGACAAAAAAAAAAAAACATGGATACCAATGCCACATCCCATATGACAAACAATTCAGGTCCTCTCTCGTCTTATTGTAACAATAATACATTAAATGATATCATGGTCGGTGAAGGTTTAGAATACCTATACATGGATCCGACCATACCATTTTAAAACCATCATTTCCACATCTTAAACTTAACCACATTCTTCACTCTCCTCGTCTTATCAAAAATTTATTATCATTTTGTCGATTCACAATCAACAACCAAGTTTCTATTGAATTTGATGTTTTTGGTTTTCTTGTGAAGGACTACCAGACGCAGACACCTATACTTCGATATAACAACATCAGGGACCTTTACCCGCTTCTTTCTTCTTCAATACAAGTTGTCGCTCCCTTTTCCTTTTCACCTATACTTCGATATAACAGATAGGGCAATGATGTTTTCCATGATAATTAAAACAAAGATTTCGGAAAAACACACCTTGTAGAGGAACCCTAGTTGGAATATATTTGATTCGGACGAATCACAAGGGTAACAGAAAGATCTACAAGATTTTTATTGGCTATCCATTAATTCTTTACTGCTGAATATTGTTTGAATTGGGTTAGTTGATGAGTTTTTCTCTCTTGAAAATCAAGAAAAGAACAAAAGAAAAAAAAAGTAGTTAGAGATTATTTATATTTAAGTACCAAATCAGATTTGATTGAGTCAATGTTTGAGTGACTAAATATGGGGTATGTCCGTGATTAAGTAAAAGGGTAGAAGACCGAATCAAATGCAAAAAAAAAATGGTGTTAAATAATTTGAATGTGACTAGTCATAATCGATACCCAAGTAAAAACGTATTCTTCATAACAAACTCACAAAAGATGCTTCCGACATGCCACCATCCGCACATGTACTTTAAATACAAATTATATAATTTATTAGCATTTGACAATGTTTTTGTATCTTAATGTTTTTTAAACCGACAAATCTAGGGGTGTCGAACGGGTAAAATTTTCGGGTTTCGGGTAGAACGGGTCGGGTAGAACGGGTATTTCCTTAAGAAAATAATACCCGATACCCGACCTATATTGTAATTCGGGTATTCGGGTTTGAGGTAGGGTCGGGTAATTATCGGGTATACCCGAAAATTTTTTAAATGACACTTATTGATAATTTTTTATTTTTTTATTTTTTTATTTTTACATGTTGGTTGGTTTAATAAAGAATCGGGTAGGAAAATACTCCATACAATTAACAAGTACATATATAATAACAATACAAATCATTATAATATGTTATGTACTTTTTTAATTCCATTCCGTGCGATAGTGAGAAACTGAGAATTGTGATGACGGTTCAAGATTTCAGCTTCAGCGTCGTATTCCCTTTGCAAGTTTGCGTCGACCGTCGAGCCGTCGTTCATAAGAAGGAAACGAAGGGTTTTGTTTTATTTGAAGTGTGCGTACGTGACTGCATTGTATATTTGGTATTATTTAAAAAATGAATTCGGGTATACCCGAAAATAAATATTCATACCTAAAACCCGACCTATATTATTATCGGGTTAACCTATTACCCGAATGTTCATACCCGTTACCCGTTCTACCCGACCCATTCTACCCGAATTCGGAACGGGTCGGATAGGTAGAACGGGTTTCGGGTTTTTTCGACAGGCCTAGACAAATCTAATCTACTACTAAGTTATAACCTAATTCTACTTATATTATCCAGGACAGGACTTACCCTCGATCTCAAAAGGAAAGACATCACCTACTACATAAACTATTTGTTTTTTTTTTGTACCTTAATGATATTTGTAAAATAAATAGTTTATTACCCTTTTATGAGTTTATCCACCCCAAAAGAAGCTCTCGCGGCCGCGCCACTTGTAACGGCTCTCCGTCCTCGCTCCGCACAGTATCTCGCTACTAACCGCCGCTCTCCGTCAGTGATCTCACGGGCTCTTGCTGTCACCGCCTGTTGCTGGTATGTCTGCCTGATTTTGTTAGCGTCCCTTTTCAACGATACGCAGACACCGGAAAACGAAATTTGCAGAATTGTTACCAAGGTCACCAAAAACAGCCTAATATTGTCCTTAAACCCCATCTTCATCAGCTAATTGACAGTTAGCAAATGAATACACCGTAGCGTACTAGCATGCCTACAAAACATAGAATACAACAAAGTCAATGTCAATGTGTACAGAGCTAATTCTACATATGTTTTGATGTTGGGGTTGTGTTTAAATTAAAATGCTTCGGTCATAGTTATATTTTTATTTGGATTTAAGTTATTATTCTTGTTGAGAATCCATATGTTCAAGGTTAAAATGTGTTGATCTTTTTGTTGGTTTGTGAAGTTGTAATGTTTTAAACTTTTTGTACATGTTTTTTTGAACAGCAGTCTACCTCATAGTTGAAGCGGGTGGGATTCAAATATTTTTTTGTTTTTATCTCGTTGATTGGGATCAGTCATAGACTAAGTGTTCCTCATCTTTAAAGCCCAAACATACACCTCTAAGCAGAAGTACATAACATTTCATCTGAAAAGGAGAAAAAAGACAGGCAAAGTCTACCTTGGCACTTAAAAATGGCTTCACCGGGACACCCAACAACGAATATGGAGAATCTCCCAGGCGAAGTTTTATCAGACATATTCATGCGGTTATTGGCCAAACAGCTTGATCAAATGAGGTGCATCTGTAAATCTTGGAATACTCTTCTGTCTGAATCCTCCTTTGTGAAATCCTACTGTTGTAAAATACGACGGATCCAAATTGACTTAAATAATATTAGCTCAATGCGGAATGGGATCAAAAATTATCAAAGCGTAATAATCACAACGAAATACGAATAAAATAAATAGAATAAAGACACAGGAATTTACGTGGAAACCCAAATCGGGAAAAAACCACGGGAGGAGGAAGCCGAGAAACAATTCACTATAATTTGAAGTGTTTACAGGGATTATGAAAGAGATTACAAAAAGAGTGAGAGGGCTAAAATATATGGTGGTGTATCAGAGTGTATATATATATATATATATATATATATATATATATATATATATATATATATATATATATATGTAATGTTTTACTATATATATATATATTTGATTGTTGGGTTATATTTTGTGGGTTAAGTCTCTCTGGCTATTTATAGCCAAAGAGGAGAATATAAATCTAATGTGAAAACAAAAATGCCGTCCAAAAAATTGCTGCGCCTCCACTCCGTCCAATTTCATTTTCAATTTCATATTAGATTACTATTCATAGTCAAACTATGAATAGTAAATGATAAGTTACGGAAATAACCCCTGAACTATTTGCCACTTGCTAATTTTGGAGGCAACTTTTCCACAATCTCCACCTTGACATCAAAATTAAGCAAGTCATGCTTTACGATTAGTCAAAACCTTTAGCTCATCAAACTCTAAAACTTCCATAAAAAACTGCAATTTTGTATAGAGAAAAATTGTTTCCGGAAAAATAAATAATAGTTCCTCCACCACGAGCCTTCAGGCTCAACTGCGATCAGAAACACCCACCATGTCCAAACATAATTTGAACTTGGCTATAGGAAGACTTTTAGTGAACATATCAGCGGGATTATAATCTGTATGAATCTTGTCCACAACACAATCACCTTTTTCAATGATATCCCGCACAAAATGATAACGAATATCAATATGCTTTGTTCGGTCATGAAACATTTGATCTTTACTCAAGAAGATAGCACTCTGGTTGTCACAGAAAACTGTGGTCACCTTTATTCTATCATCAAGTTCTCCGAATAACCCCTTCAACCAGATATCTTCCTTAACTGCTTCTGTAATCGCCATGTACTCTGCCTCGGTAGAAGACAGGGCAACTGTAGACTGTAACTGGGCTTTCCAACTAACAGCACAACCATTTAGTGTAAACACATACCCTGTAATTGATCTTCGTTTATCCAAATCTTTTCCATAATCTGAATCAACATATCCGAACACCCCAGTGTTAGATTTGCCAAAACGTAAACACATGGAAGACGTACCTCGTAAATAACGAAAAATCCACTGAACTGCTTTCCAGTGTTCTTTCCCCAGGTTCGCCATGTATCTACTAACCATGCTAACAGCATAAGCCAAATCAGGGCGTGTGCAGATCATAGCATACATTAAAGATCCAACAGCACTAAAGTATGGAACACGTGCCATGTAAGCCATATCAGTCTCATTAGTAGGACTCAAAGCGGATGATAGCTTGAAATAAGCTGCAAAAGGTGTGTTGACAGACTTTGCTTCGTGCATATTGAAGCGTCTTAGGACTTTCTCAATATAACTTTTCTGAGAAAGATGCAAGATCCTAGACTTCCTGTCACGAATAATTTCCATACCTAAAATCTTTTTGGCAGCTCCTAAGTCCTTCATTTCAAATTCAGCTTTCAACTGGTCTTTTAACTTCTGAATCTCCTTCATATCTTTTGCTGCAATCAACATGTCATCCACGTACAAGAGTAAGTAGATCTTTGAACCATTGTCACCTTTCTTGAAATAAACGCAACTATCATAGGTGCACCTGCTGAATTTGTGACTGGTCATGAAAGAATCGAACCTCTTGTACCATTGTCTAGGAGACTGCTTGAGGCCATAAAGAGATTTGTTCAACTTGCATACGTAGTTCTCCTTTCCAGGAACTACAAAACCTTCAGGTTGTTGCATAAAAATCTCTTCCTCAAGCTCACAATTTAGGAAAGCTGTAGTGACATCAAGTTGTTCTAACTCAAAATCGTTAGAAGCAACCAACCCCAACAATACACGAATGGAAGTATGTTTGACAACTGGGGAATAAATGTCAGTATAATCAATACCAGGAATCTGACTGTAGCCTTTAGCTACTAACCGAGCTTTGTATCTTGGTTTATCATTTGGGTTGACAGGCTCCTTGAGCTTATAGACCCACTTGCATTTAACTGGTCTCTTCCTTTTCGGAATAGGAACTAAATTCCAAGTACTGTTTTGCTGCAAGAATTCCATCTCATTTTGCATAGCGAGCATCCAATCATTTGAGTCTTCAGATTTGATAGCCTCGTCATAATTCGCAGGCTCCGTTGCGTACTCAATATTATCAGCAACAATAAAAGCATAGGCAACCAAATCAGATTCAGCATACCTCTTCGGAGGAATAATCTGTCTTCTCGGTCTATCTCTTGCAATGCTTGGAGTAGTAGCTTGTGGTTGTGAAGGTGTTGAATCTTCACCAACAACATGCTCATCCGACGAAGAAGAATCTTGATGCTGATTTGTACTCTGATTAGTGGTAGGTGAAGTAGGAAACTCCACCTCCATTTGAGCATACTCTTTATTTGCTTCGGATGATACATCTGATGCATCTGTTCTTTTAGAAGAGTCAGCAACTGGTTGAATCATAGCAGACTCATCAAAAGTAACATCTCTTGAGATGATAATTTTCTTCAAATCAAAGCTCCATAACTTGTAACCCTTTACACCTTGATTGTACCCAAGAAAAAACGCATTTGATTGCTCTTGGTTCTAGCTTCCCATTGTCAACTCGTGCATACGCTGGACATCCGAATGGTTTTAAATCTGAATAATTTGCAGGTTTACCGGACCATAACTCAAACGGAGTTTTCTTCTCGATTGCTCGTGACGGTGATCGGTTGATAACATAGCAAGCAGTCGAAGCAGCCTCGGCCCAAAAAGACTTTGGCAATTTGGAATTAGAAAGCATACACCGGACCTTCTCCATAATGGTGCGATTCATCCTTTCAGTTACACCATTTTGTTGAGGTGAATGGACTACTGTGCGATGTCGAGTAATGCCTTCCTTTTGACAATAGACATTAAACTCTTCTGAGCAAAACTCAAGTCCATTATCCGTACGAAGATACTTTACCACCAGACCTGATTGCTTTTCAACCTGAACTTTCCAATTTCTGAAGGTAGAGAAAACGTCTCCTTTATGTTTTAAGAAGAAAGACCACACCTTCCTGGAGAAATCATCAATAATAGTGAGCATATAAATAGCTCCACCTTTTGAAGCAACTCGAGCCGGTCCCCACAAATCCGAGTGAACATAATCAAGTGGTCCTTTCGTTGTATGGATACCACTTGCAAACCTTACTCGTTTTGCCTTGCCATATACACAGTCTTCACAGAAATCCAAATCAACAATCTTTTGTTGACCAAGTAAACCTCTTCGACTCAATTCTGACATGCCTTGAAAACTCATATGGCCGAGTCGAAGGTGCCAAAGACGGGACTGATCTGGATCAGAAAGAGACTTTGAAACAACAGCAGCATCACTCGAAATTGTTTGCCCGTCAAGAAAGTAAAGATCTGAGGTTTTTCGTTTGGCTCTCAGTTTGTCGGAACCGTCTTTGAATACCCTGAGAACTCCACCTTTACCAACAAACTCGTATCCCTTTTTGTCAAAGGAACTGAGAGATAACAAGTTTCTTCTGAGGTCAGGAACATATCTAACATCCCCCATGGTTCGAATAACTCCGTCAAACATACGGATCCTGACTGAACCATGTCCAAGAACTGGACATGTAGTATTGTTACCCATCAACACATAGCCCTGGTTAACCTTTTCAAATGTGTAAAACCAACTTTTGTTGTGACACATATGAAAAGTACAACCAGAGTCGAGTATCCAATCACCAGTGGAATCCAGTTTATCTGAATAAACTGTCAAAAGTTCTTCAATACCTTCGACCTCAGCTAGATCGGCTTCACCCGAAGTGCTAGCTTGTTTACCATTTGCTGCCGTCTTCTCTTTTTCTTTGTTCTTCAACTTGAAGCATTCTTCAAGCACATGTCCCTTCTTGTGACAATAGTTGCAAAACTTTCGTTTGCCTTTTGACTTGGATCTGGTTCTGTTGGAAGATTGAGAAGTTCTACTTCTCTCTGTTGTTCTTTCTCTGGCATTCAAACCTTCGGCTTTAGCATCACTTGAACCACCACCAGTAATATGCTTCATCTTCTCTTTTGAATCCAAAGCTGTATAGACTTCATCTAAAACTAAAGTGTCACGGCTATAGATAATAGTATCATGAAAATGGTTATAGGATTCTGGCAACGACGATAGTAAGAATAGAGCCAAGTCTTCATCTTCATACTGAACATCCATATTCTCTAAGTTATTTACTAACTCTTTAAATGTGGATATATGTTCAGTTAAAGAGCCTCCTTCAATCATCTTGAGATTGAACAACCGTTGCTTCAAATGCAACTTGTTTGGTAAGCTCTTGGTCATCAACAGTTGCTCCAACTTTAGCCATAAAGAAGCCGCTGACGTTTCTTTTAGAACATCTTGCAAAACATCGTTTGACAAGTGCAAACGAATCTGGGATAAAGCCTTCAGATCTTTCATCTCCTTTTCTTCTTCGGTCCATGTATCGGGCATCATATTGAAAACCCAAGAGTGCCTTGTGTAAATCCATCTGAATGAGAATGTCTCTCATCTTTACTTGCCACAACGGAAATCGTGTGTTACGACCCAGTAGTGTAATATCGTATTTTACCGAAGACATGATTAATTACTTGATAAAATGATCCCAATGAGCTAATATTACAACCCGGATGCTCTGATACCAATTGTTGTAAAATACGACGGATCCAAATTGACTTAAATAATATTAGCTCAATGCGGAATGGGATCAAAAATTATCAAAGCGTAATAATCACAACGAAATACGAATAAAATAAATAGAATCGAGACACAGGAATTTACGTGGAAACCCAAATCGGGAAAAAACCACGGGCGGAGGAAGACGAGAAACAATTCACTATAATTTGAAGTGTTTACAGGGATTATGAAAGAGATTACAAAAAGAGTGAGAGGGCTAAAATATATGGTGGTGTATCAGTATATATATATATATATATATATATATATATATATATATATATATATATATATATATATATATATATATATAATGTTTTACTATATATATATATATATATATATATATATTTGATTGTTGGGTTATATTTTGTGGGTTAAGTCTCTCTGGCTATTTATAGCCAAAGAGGAGAATATAAATTTAATGTGAAAACAAAAATGTCGTCCAAAAAATTGCTGCGCCTCCATTCCGTCCAATTTCATTTTCAATTTCATATTAGATTACTATTCATAGTCAAACTATGAATAGTAAATGATAAGTTACGGAAATAACCCCTGAACTATTTGCCACTTGCTAATTTTGGAGGCAACTTTTCCACACCCACCTCCATCGTTCAATGCATAACAACGAGAAGATTCTTTTGTTCTTTGACAAGGACTTTTCTTTTAACTGTGATTCATTCACAGCACTCCCCCCTCGTTCTCCGGATCTCAAACTTACTAATTTCATTAAACTCCCGGATATTCCTCAATCTGAATATACTTATGGCAATGTCATTGGATCCACGAATGGCTTAATATGCTTTTATTACAAATCACATCCTGATGATTATGTTGTTTGTATTTGGAACCCTTCTCTCCGTGCCATGTTAACTCTCCCACCATGTTCTTTGCCATCCTGTCAATTAAATTTCGGGTTTGCGTATGATCCAAAAGCGGATGATTACAAAGTTAAGCTTACAAGCCTTTCCGAACCACTGACAATGATACAAATCAAAAACCGTAGAACTGATTATCACATGCAAAAGTTCTACCTTGTTACGCTTCTTGACACAATATGATGCAAACAATTAAAAAACAATTTTTGAAATATAAAGTCGTCTTTGAAGTTCGAGAGAAGTTGTCTTATAAGTATGTAAACGTGCTTGAAGATGGAGATAATGTCCGCACTATTTGATGTTGATTTTGTATTTGTATCTGCATTGGTTGGATACCACATAAACAACTAAACTGAGAAGAAAACATCAAATAGTAATAGGTTATCGGTTCTCCAAGATTAACATTGCTAGAATCATTAGAAAGTTATAAGTATAATGTTATTTTGTATAAAAGTTGAAATACATCATAGAAAATTATAAAATATGTTGTTTATTCTTGCAAATTTTCTGAATAGTTTTGTAGCATTTGTAACAAAACAAACTATTTACCAGGATAGGGAGGTTCCTTATTTTCTTTTTTACCCTATTTTTATTAAATATTACTCCAAGTGTCTTTTAGGCATAAAATTCTAATGCATGTTATGTTTCGGACGTAAATAGTGTTGGCCCCCTTTACATAATTTCTTCTTCTTTCTAACGATATTTAAAACTATTTTCCAAAAGTACAAATTTTATTGAAAATATTAAAGAAAGTATTTTCGAACCAGGTCAATATAAACTTGAAAATAGTTGCAATAGTATGAATATGGCAAGTACTATGCCCTTAACTATTTCATTTTTTTTTAATTATCTTAGTTAAAAAAAAATCTCACGCACCTTTTTTCTCTCAACCACCACCGTATGGCCCCTCGCCATGCTCAATAGGGTTTTCAGATCTACAAATAAATGCCATCACTTTGTTAGTTTTTTAGATCTTGATGTTATCAATTTTATGGCATTGTGATGGAAAGAGTTGATCCAGACACCATACCCTGGCTCCAGAAAGAATCATGGTTCTAATAGAAAACGGTTTTCATCAATCTGGTCAAGCTAAAGAGGCTTTTTGGGTTGTTAGATTTAATGTATATTTGTGAGTAAATTGGATATATGATACAATTAGGTTTAGGAGACCCTGGTTTTCTGAAAAATTGGTTTCAGTTAATTCCATAAAAAAGCCTTGTTTTTTTTAAATTTCGTTATTGCTAATGCTAGTCCTTACATAAAATTGAGCTAAGTAGTTGATTTAGTTACTGAAGAATGAAATCTTAATGTGAGGTATGGGCATGGGCATATCTTAATCTTTGATGATTTTTGATTTCTTTAATCACATGACACGTATTTGAATGTTATAAAAATCTTGTCATACATACTTATAAAGCTAGCATTTTTTCTTGAATCTCATGCATTTGAAACCCTATTTTCAAACCACATTCATTTGAAACCCCATTTTTTAACTAATGCAACTCAAAAGTTTTCTTAATTAGGATTTAACATTGAAAAGTTTTATAACTTATATTATGTTTAATTAGCATTTAGTGAAAAGTTTACTATAAAAAGGCCAATCTTTTATGTCTTTTGTGTTATATAAAATCTTACATGTAAGAAGGATTTGAAGATATTGTGATTCAAAAGTTTTCTTATAGTTGAAGCATTCACGATCCAAATATGATGATTTGAAGAAATGAGTTATGTCGCATCATTGGTAATTGTAATATGATATTTTTATTTCAACCAAAACAAATGAAGCTTTTCTATTCTTTCTTCATATTCAGTTTATCATTTAATATTTATATGTGATTTGTGTGTATTACTCCATCTTAAATGTGACTCTCCAAACATCAATGTTTTGCTTGGAATATCTTTCTGATTCTTCTTTTTCAAGAAAAATATTTTGATTGAAGGTTAGTGAAGAATTGTTATCAAGTTTCTATGGTTGAATGGTGTTAAATGAAGAAAGAAGATTCATAAAATGGATATAGGTTTTTTGTTTGAGCAAAATTGACGAATTTTAATTTTCTCTTTTGATTTAAATGTATGTTTATGTAACATCTTTATTTATATATTCAACCATCCAATGCTCTTATTTATTTCATTATAGTTTTTCTATTTTGATTATGTTTATTTTCTATTATTTTTTTGTTGGGTTATCGTACACAACATATTTAAAAGACAATATTTAAAAGATAACATAATTTTGAACATCTGATATGTAATTATGATAGACTTATCATAATATGTTCTTTATATGAAAGTAATTTATCCATCTTACTACGAGAAGAATTACATATGACATTTACGAAAACATATATATTATATGTGATTTGTTTAACATGTATATGTACCTATGTATGTTATAAATTTATAATTAAATATCTTTATGTTTAATAATTGAAGAGATTAAAATGATGCATCAAAACCAATTATTTAGACGGATATAATAATAATAATAATAATAATAATAATAATAATAATAAATATACATTTCCAAGTACCACATTCATTTGAAAGTCACACTACAACTCAAGAGTTTTCTAATTTATGTATATTTAATAGTTACAACTCAAAAGTTTTTAACTTATGATTATTAATTAGTAATCACTAATAACTTTTTATTTTCCTTTCGTTTATAAGGTTGTAAAGTTTTGCTCATTAAAAACATTAATGTATTTGAAGAGATTTGTGATTTAAATATGAAGAGTTAATATAAATGTTATAATAGATATTTTAGTGTTTTTATGTTATTAAAAGTTATAGTGTTTATTTTTCATATTTTTATTATTCGTTGTATATATATCTTTTTTAATACAAATGTTATAATAGATGTTTTTCTATTTTTATTTTACTACAAGTTGCAGTTCATATTTTTGTTCATACGTTTTGTTACCCGTTATATTATCAATCATTTGATATATAAGTTACACAATTTTAAACGGTTTATAAAATTATCAAATAATTGTATATATCACAATGACTTAAAAATTAAACTATAATGTTTAATAAAACTAATATGTTAACTATATGTTTGCTTTACTACTAACATTTTGTTTCAAAGTAGAAATATTAAATAATAATTAGGTAAAACTTATTATTTTAACTATATAATTTATTCTCGCGCAACGCGCGGGGATTCGTCTAGTTATTTAATAATTTAATAAAATCCATGTATAATTCAGTTACATGTTATGGGACTATCTAGAAACATATGCTTAAACGTCATCGCTTACGTTTTTATTCTTGTCCAGTAGTTTGTAAGCCCATCTATATAAGGGCATAAGTTTTAAGTTTAGGATCATCGAATCCATTCACCTACAATCACCACCACCACCATTAACAAAGCTTCCGTAGTATTTTAATAAAAAGGTGTGTTTTAAGTAATACTTGTACTTTAAAGTTTTAGTTTTTGAGCTTTAGTACAAGATAAAAATTCCTGGCAATGTAATTTTTATCTTGGTATCAGAGCTTTAAATCAAGACGTTCTTAGGTCTATGGAAGGCTAAACTCCTAAGGTATATTCAGGAAAAACAGTAAAGGTATTATTTTATCAATTTCTTGTATTTCTACGGTAACATTTCTGTTATAAACTTCATAAAAACCCTTGTTTTTAGATAAAAGACAACACAATTGCTTCTATTAAAAAGTACCGAAAGAGTCGGTAAATGTTTGAAGTTAACTGTTTGGTGAGTTTTAAAACAAGTTTGTAAATATAAACCTTTGAAGTTTTTTAATGTTATGTCCGATCGCTTTGAGCAATAGATACAAAATTGGTACGATAATTCACGAACTGTGGATCCTGAGTATATCATTTTTAAAGAAAATAGTTCTAAACCTACAACTACCGATTTAGCCAAAAATTTAGCTTGTATTTATAATCGTTTAAATCTCTTTTCTAAAGTAGCACTTAAGAATTTTAAAAGTATTTCTGAAAAACAAAAAGATCTTGAGTCAAAAGTCAAAAATTGTCAAGAGAAGCTTGAATCCTGTGAGGAGTTATTAAGAAAAACCCAGAGTGAAACCAGAAAAAGCTTTCAACAAATCTCAACTGAGATCCATCAATCTAAACAACTCACAAAAAGAGAAGTCCTGAGCCTTGTTCAAGAAATAGCTGAGCAACCAAAATTAGTTGAGAAAGAAGCCCTCAGACTAACAGAAGAACTCAATCATAAAACCCAGAAGGTTGAAAATCTTCTTCACGAGGTCAAGAAGTTCATCACCGGATGAGTATTGCCAATCAAAAGGCAACTACTGAGTATCAGGAAGCCATACAAGCCACTGAAGACTTTGAATCACCAGCAGTTGGTTTTGCAAAAACAACTGACTACAAAGAAGCTCTAGTTAGCCAAGTAAAGGCTGTTATAAAACAAAACAACACCTTGCTTTACTTAGCAACTAAGCAAAGTCAGAAACTAATTGAGATTGAAGAAAAGTTTGACAAGCTCAAACAAGAAGTTCAAACTGTTATCAAACAAAATACTCAGCCAGCAGATCTTGAAGACTCAATATCAAGCTTAACCAGAAGACTTGATAATTTCTCTATTAGTGGAAAACTTCCAGTAAAGAAAAGTAACGGGAAAATCTACGTCTTTGAAGATCCCAACAAAATCTTTAAAGAACAGTTTGGGAAAGAATCAAAGAAATGACTTTCAGAAGGCCTAGCATCCTCAATAGGAGTTCCACACAAACTCAAATAGAACTCCCAACTCAAGAAGATCAAATTCGTGGTTATCGACAAATGACCCGAAACAGATATCAAGCAGCTAGGGCAACAAGAAGAGTATTTGGAAGAAACAGCTATAATCACACCTTGGAGTCTGTTGTAGATCCAGAAAGACAACTTGAAATATCAAGAGAGAGAAGGGCAAATCTTGTTCCAGCAGAGGTACTTTATTCAAAAAATAGAAGTACTACAAGACACAGAGTCTACGAACACTACTATGAGCAAAGAATCCTATGTGTTGGAGAAAATCAAGTTAACCTTCGGCTGTGTAACCAAGAAAGCTACCAGAACTTGAGAACTTCAGGGCTCCAGCATATTCACCTAGGAATATTTATGATCAGGCTACATGCAATCCACCAGAGAAGTGCGGGAACAAATGCTCTAGTTGTCCTTCGAGATACTAGATGGGAAGATAGTCAACAAATCATTGGAACTATGGAAGTCGACCTCTCTGCAGGAACGCAGCTAGTCTACATGTTCCCTGATATGGTTCTAAGTATTGAGGACTTCCATAATCATGTAGAAGTTGTCATACAAACTCATGGGTATGAAACTTGGCAAGGAGGCGAAAGTAATCTTTTTGATTACAATAGCCATGACGGGTAGGCTATCAAACACTAGCTATATGGGATTCCAATATAGTGTAGAAAATGTTGTGGACCATCTCACAACAAATGGCATCACGGCAATTTCTGGTGAAAGAAGGAGTATAGAAGAGCTTGAAGGAATGAGCTGGAATCTAAAGCCATCTGAGCAAACATCAGTAAGTGTACCATCAAGAGTAGCGGTACATGAAAGGCTTAACAGATCATTAAGTCTCCAATTTGAAAGATATCGCCGAACCCCCCAACCAACAAGATACTCTGTTGACCAGAATGATCGAGAAGTACTAGGTAATGATCATTTGGACGAAGATGAAGAGCATTTTATAGGAGTATTTTTACAAACACCTCAGACAAAACATATCCCCTGTGATATATTTTTCTGTGAAGAATGTCTGGATGAAGCAAGGATCTTGGAGAATGAGCCATTGAACACAGCAAGACGTTCCAATAAGCCAAGACGATCAAAACATAAATGGTCAACTCTTGGTGAACCATCTGGAAAATGGGACTATTATGTCAAGTACGATACCTCAGTAAGCACAACTCCAATAGAAGAAATTACAGCAACTGGCTGGGGAGATGGATTCCCAGATGATGAAATTACCCCGGGAAAAGTGACAATTATGGACAAAACAAGTGACTGGGATGATGATGAAAGAAGTGGTGGAAAGGTCCTTGTCCTACGAGAAGAATTTTCAAAAAACCAACAAGATTTTCTTAATGAATACTTGCCACAATGGGACGACCACCTCGCCACACAAAGATCAGAGTCTGAATGGGAAAACCCATTCGCAGCGAAGCATGGTGAGGACCATACAATTCTTCATCTTTCCAAAGAAGATGATGACAATCTGCCATACCCAAAGTTTCGCAACTTTAAACAAATGGCAGCACAAATGGTCAAAAAACACGAAGAACATGCTTTTCCAACAACAAATGACGCAGAATCTGGTGCAAGCTATCAACCTCCAGATGATGCAATATTAGGACCAGCTGTCTACCCACCAGCACGGCAAAATCCACAACCAATTTATAGACCAGACTACCAGTTTGGTTATCCTCAAGGAAAAGGCAATATTTTTAATGGATGATATGGTGAATATCATAATTCACAGTGGACTCTGCCACCAGCATGGACGAAATCAGGTGTAATGCTTGTTCTACCAGCAGACCCAGGCTTATGGTCAGATGTAATAGCACGATGGGAGTCTATAACAATCAATAGGCTCAATAGCCAAACATGGACTGACAACAAAGCAAAATTAGCCTTTGTTGAAAATCTTCTTGGAGAAAGTGAAAAGTTAATGTGGCAACAATGGCGAACAACATACCCAGATGTATATGCTGCCCTAGAAGCAATAGCTGATGAACCACAGAACATAACATCACAAGTTAGGCAGTTAATATTGTTAGAAGATCCATACCGAGGCTTAACTGATGAACAAGACAGAGCCTATAGAGATCTAGACAGAATAACTTGTGAAGAAACCAAGAACTTGTGGACATTCTTGGAGGATTTCAGGCAGTTAGCAATAAAGTCTGGAAGGCTGTACTTCCCCTCAACAACAGAAAAACTTTTTGCTAAACTTCCACCTTCTCTATCCAAGAAAGTTGAAGAATCATTTAAAGCCAGGTACCCTGGTCTAAGTTCAGGAGTTTTGCCTGCAATCAAATTCACTCATACTTTCATCTCAGAAATGTGCAAAGATGCGGCGCTTGCCAAAGAGCTTAGAGATTTATCTCTTTGTTCAGCCATACCAATTCCTGGTTATTACAAAAACAACAGGAAAAAGTATGGAATGAGGAAGTCGAAGACTTACAAAGGAAAGCCACATGGTTCTCATGTAAAGCCATTCAAAAGAAAGTACAAAGATGACAGAGGACGAGTCAAGAAATGCAAATGCTTTATTTGTGGAAAGGAAGGGCATTTCGCAAAAGATTGCAAAAGCAAGCAAGGAAACATTGCAAGATCAGCTGTCTATCAAGAACTGGATCTTGATGACAACTGGGACATTGTCTCAGCAGATTTTGATGACACCAGTGTCTATAGTATATCAGAAGGAGAAGGCGATACCCATCAAAGCATCAATGTTATGGTCCAAGATACTCCATTTGAAGAAGCAGCTTTCACAATAACACATGAAGATAATGAAAGTAGCAGCGAAGATGAAAGAGAGGATATCCAACATAGTCATTATGCTTTCATGTTCCATCCAGGACCACCAACAAAAATAGCAGATATGGTTCAATCCGTAGGATCGTGGAAACCAAGCAAAGAATTGCCAGCTCAAAGTAAAAACTGTGAGCATGATTGGAAGGAAAACACAGTCACAAATTACACGATCTGTTATTACTGTGGAATACTAACCACAGACGTGTCAAGACTTAACTGTCCCAAGTGCCAACTCACAACATGCGCTCTTTGCGCTAAAAATTATCTTAGCAAAACAGTTAACGTTAAGAAAAAACAGCAGATTAAGCCGGAAGAAGAAAGTGACTTTACCAATAGGGAAATAAAGCTTCTCAATGAACTTTTGAAAGAGAAGACGGAGCAAGTGCAGCAGATGATTAAAGATCAAGCCAAAGAGTTTTATGAGACCAAGGCAGAAATGTGAAAGAGAGAGAAAGCATGGCAGCTTGAAAAAGGCTTGCTAATAAAAGATCTCACAGATACTCTTAAGATAATCGATCAGCTTAAAGCTGAACAAGTCAGGCTTGAAGAACAAAAGAACGAAGAAATAAGAAGGCTGAAGGAGCAACTACAAGAAAGGAAGGAAGAAGGGGAAAAGCCTCAATTCCCTAAAGAAGAATTCCCACCGTTAAGCGAACTTCATGTAGCAAGGCCCTTCATGGAAGCAGAGATTCATTACTCTGAAAATGCTACATCAAATCCAAAAGTTAGGAAGATAACTAACTCACTTTACAACGTAAAAGTTGAGTTTGATATACCTAATTGCCCAACATTCGGGATTGGCGCAATAATAGACACAGGAGCATCAGCATGCTGCATAAACAAGAAGGTTATTCCAGAAGAAGCACTTGAACCTTTAAACCACAGTGTTTTCTTTAATGGTTTAAATTCAAGGCAGCAGACAACTCACAAAATAAAGCAAGGCTATTTTCTCATCGAGGGAAACAAGTTCAAAATTCCCTTTATATATGCATTTGATATGCATGGCAGCAATGGCATTGAAATGTTGATAGGTACCAACTTCCTAAGGTCCATGAAAGGAGGAATTCGTATAAAAGGTGATGAGATAACTATTTATAAGAAGGTTACCAAGATCAAAACTTTAGATCAATCTGAGGTTGCTGAAGTTGCCATCACTGAGCTTGAAATTAGTGAAGAAGATTTCTTTGAAATAAATGAATCTATTTATTTCAACCAAGAAAGTAACAATGCATTCCTAGAACGGTTTAAACCTGTCATTGATAGGTTAAAACTCCAAGGATACATCGGAGAAGAACCTTTAAAGCATTGGAAGAAGAATGGTGAGCTTTGTAAACTGGATATTATTAATCCAAACATTACAATTGAAGATCGACCACTAAAACATGTGACACCAGCAATGGAAGATTCGTTCAGAATACATGTTGATAGTTTACTCAAGATTGGTGCTATTCGTCCAAGCAAAAGCAGACACAGAACGATGACAATGATCGTAAACTCAGGAACAACAATTGATCCTGTAACTGGAAAGGAGGTCAAAGGGAAAGAAAGAATGGTTTTTAATTATAAATCCTTGAATGATAACACATACAAGGACCAATATTCCTTACCAGGCATAAATACGATCATCAAGAGAATAGGAGGTGCAAAAATATTCTCAAAATTTGATCTCAAATCAGGGTTCCATCAAGTCGCCATGGATGAAGAATCAATACCATGGACAACATTCTTAGTACCTGGAGGACTTTATGAATGGCTAGTTATGCCATTTGGTTTGAAGAATGCCCCAGTAGTGTTCCAAAGAAAAATGGATAAATGCTTCAGAGGTACAGAATCATTTATCGCAGTATATATTGATGATATACTGGTCTTCTCAAAAAACGAAAAAGAACATGCAAAGCACTTGGAAAAGATGTTGCAAATATGTGAGGATAATGGTCTAGTCCTATCTCCAACAAAGATGAAGATAGCAGTCCCAACAATAGATTTTCTGGGAGTAGTCGTAGGAGAAGGAACCATAAAGTTGCAACCGCACATCATAAAGAAAATTGTGAACTTCAACGAAGAAGAATTGAAGACAAAGAAGGGGTTGAGGTCATTCTTAGGAATCCTTAACTATGCTCGTAATCATATCCCAAAACTTGGGATACTATTAAGGCCACTGTACGAAAAGACAAATGCTCATGGAGACAAAAGATTGAAGTCTTCTGATTATGAGTTAATCAAAAGGATCAAGATGCAAGTTCAGAATCTCCCAGACCTTGAGATACCACCTGAAGATGCTTATATCATCCTAGAAACAGATGTATGCATGGAAGGATGGGGAGGTATAGTCAAATGGAAGAACAAAAGGGAAGGACCAAGAAGCTCAGAAAAGATTTGTGCATATGCAAGTGGCAAGTTCTCAACAACCCAATCCACAATTGATGCTGAAATCAATGCCTGCATCAACACTCTGGAGAAACTAAAAATCTACTACCTTGATAAACAAGAAATCACTTTAAGGACAGATTGCCAAGCCATTATTAGCTTTTATAACAAAGCTAATAGCAACAAATCCTCAAGAGTTAGGTGGATAAAGTTTGCAGATGCAGTCACAGGAACAGGCGTCAAGATTAACATAGAGCATATAGAAGGGAAACATAATACACTAGTCGATTCTCTCTCAAGACTTGTTAACCTTTGTTTTGTAGAATGCACAGGAGAAATGAAACAGTTAGCAGCAGCAGCCCTTTACTCAGTGGAGGAAGTTCTACAATCCCCTACTGCCTCTCAGAAGAATATGAAGATTACTTGCGAAGAAATCATGAAGACTTTCAACCACTCCCAAGAATCTTTACTAAAACAATCTTCACACTGGAAGAACCAGGAGCAATGTAGAAATAATACCAGCTTAGAGCCAATCAAACCCCAATCAGAATGGATAAATCTGATGCATGGAGATCAGTCGCCCAAGATATCGAATTATCAGCAGCAAAAGAAGCAATCAAAGCAATGCAAAATCTACAATCAATCATACAGTGCAAAGCTCAAGTCTGCTTTGGAAAATCAACAAGAGACAACCATTAGTCTGACCAAAAGGAAGATGTTCGAATCCAAAACAAAGAAGCCCGAAGAATTCTCATCGAACTGGAAGCCCTCGCACAACGATTGGGCCGCAATAATATCTAAGCCCATGGAAGTCCAAGACAATAACCAAAAAGAAAACAAATGCCGCTACAACAGCAAAGGATTTCTAGAAGATAGTGACAACAGTGATGACGATTCAATTTTTATTGTGGACCCCGGGTAGGATGATTATTGTCTAAAAACGATAAAATTGAATCGTCCCATGGATCCATACCTTTATCCAAAAGCTAGAAGGGCCCGTATGTGAAATTATTTCACATATCACGGGTTTTCAAAAGTTGAATTGTTTGGATGTTCAGAAGTCTTCAAGAAGTCCCCACTACTTGTTAAAAGTATCTTTATAATTATCAAGATTGTCGGCCATATGTAACAAATTAAATAATGGCCCTTGTTTAAACGTCATCGCTTACGTTTTTATTCTTGTCCAGTAGTTTGTAAGCCCATCTATATAAGGGCATAAGTTTTAAGTTTGGGATCATCGAATCCATTCACCTACAATCACAACTCGTGTGTTACAACAATACAACTTATAAAAGTATGGAACCTGGATCTCGAGTTAGGATAATCTGGGCTTTAAATTTATTGGGCCTTGTGAATGTTGATTTAATATTTGATTATTTGATAGTGTGAGTGAACAGATCCATCTCCAAAGAAAAACTTTCCCGCACTCTTGCCTTTTCGCCATCGGTCTCACGGAATCTCGCCACCGGCCTACGTTCTGCCCCTTTCGCTGTATGTCTCTTTGCTTCTTCCCAGTCTCATTCTGTCTATTTCTCGCTGTCTCTGATCTTCTCCAAGTTAGTATTGTTATAGTTACTTTTCACCCCAAATGCAGAATTCTTTACAATATCGCCACAACCAAACCTTATATTGTCCTTAACTTTCAACATCATATGTGAAAATCCAAAAAATAACTTATAAACCAATGTCACCAAAAACCAAGCTGATATTTTGATTTGTGGAAACCCTATAAAAACGGACAAATTGATGTCAAAAACCCAAAAGTTGGGGAATTAGCAAGCATCAATCTTTCAACCAAAGTTTGAATAAAATTAATTAATCAAATGAATGATGTAATCGAAACTAGTCGTTACAAATCTGACAGGGCAGGATCAAGAACATAATAACCAATTGCCATGTATACAAGAGCTTGACAAAGCTTCATCGACTAATCAACAATAGCATGCCTACATAACTAATTCTACATATATATATATATATATATATATATATATATATATATATATATATATATATATATATATATATATATATATATATATTTTGTTGTTAGGGTGCCTTTTCAATTCTGTAAGTTAATGTGTTAATTTTTTTGGGTTGATTGAAAATCGATATATTTGAGTTTTTTGTGGTGTTTATCTTGTTAACTGGATCTGTCATCTTATAACTGGTCTTTGTCCTAACAGGTCTGTGTTGTTAGTTTGCAGCTCCTCATCCTAGAAACCCCAAATATACACCTCTAACTCTAAGCGGAAGCACATAAAATATAATTGCAACTGAAAAGGAAGTTACTTTGACACTTGAAAATGGCTTCACCAGGACACGCAACGACTATAGAGAACCTCCCAGGTGAAGTTTTATCAGACATATTCATCAGGTTATTGGCCAAACAGCTTGGTCAAATGCGGTGTGTCTGTAAGCCTTGGAATGCTCTCTTATCTGAAGATTTATTTGTAAAATCCCACCTCCATCATTCTATCCATCACAACGATCAGATTCTCTTATTCTTCAAACAGAGACATTCATTTGACTGTGATCCATTCACAGCCCGCCTCTCGCGTTCTCCCCACCTTGAACTCACTAATTTCATCAAAATTCTAGTTAGTCCCCAAATAAATTTAATTTGGGTGAGGTCATTCGATCCGTGAATGGCTTAATATGCTTTTCTTATGTACAAGGTGTAAAAGATCCTGACATTTACATTTGGAACCCTTCTCTCTCCGCCTTGTTAACTCTCCCGCCATCTTTTTTTGCCCTCTCATCATTTCCTTGTGGGGTTTGGTTATGATCCAAAAACTGATGATTACAAAGTTTTTAAGGAGTGTGAGGTTTAGAGCATGAGAAAGGGTTCCTGGGACTTGGTATCTCAACAGTGTGTTGGAATCTCAATTCCTTAATTCCCTCCTTGTCTTCCACTCACCATATTTCCAGGAAAAGCAAAAGGAATACCATCAAGATGTTGGGTATCTTTTTGTATTTTATATTATAAAGCTTACTCTAGCATATATATATATATATATATATATATATATATATATATATATATATATATATATATATAGCATATATCGAGTTATGAATATGCAGTACAACACAAACACAGTGTAAACAAGTTTGGTTTTGAGTTATATTTCCAAATCAATCAAAGAGATATTTTGATATATTTGTCTGTGTTTATACAATTGCTATACTAGAATTGTTTATACAATTGCTATACTATACAATTGCTATACTAGAATTGGTATCAGAGCTTTGAAATCAATCAAGAAGAGCTGTGAAATCAAGGAATCTTATCTGTTTAGAAGATGTCTTCTGTTGAAGATGATGGAGGTGCTGGTGCTGCTACTCCTCCGTTCAGAATCAAGGAAGTCGGAACCACATCGGTGGCTTGCCCGATGTTAACCCAGACAAATTACACTGTCTGGGCTCTACGCATGAAGATCGTCCTGCGTATACACAAGGTTCGGACATCGATTGATCCAGGAACAGATAGTAATGATGATAAAAACTACCTGGCAATCGGATTGTTGTACCAAGCAATGCCGGAATCATCGATCATGCAATTGGGTGATGTCGAATCTGCTAAAGCTCTCTGGGATGCAATCAAAACTCGACATGTAGGCGCCGATCGGGTAAAAGAAGCCCGACTTCAAACCCTAAACTCCGAATTCGACAGATTGATGATGTCAGAGAAAGAATCAATCGACTCCTTCGCCGGGAAACTGTCCGGAATCGCCTCCCAATCGACGTCACTGGGAGAAACCATCGAAGAAACGAAGATGGTGAAAAAGCTGCTAAAAACCGTACCAAGAAAGTTTCTTCATATCGTCGCCTCCCTCGAGCAAGTGCTAGATTTAAAGACGGTACCTTTTGACGACATCGTAGGGCGTCTGAAAGCATACGAAGAAAGAATCAGAGGAGATGAGGGCGGAGACGGGCAACAACAGGTGTTGATGGCTAGAACGAGTGGTGGTGGCGGATGGAGAAACGAAGGTGGTGGCGGTTCTGGAGGATCATCGGGGAAGAAGGAGTCGAATAAGGGAAGAAAAGGGAGTTCGGGGGGTTTTAATCGAACCGGGTCAGGTGGATCCGGTGGAGCCGGGTCTTCGAATGGATCCGGGTCAAAATCAACCCGACCCAATTCGGCCCAAAACAATAATAAGCCCAATAACCGGCCCAATTCTAATTCGGACTCGAACCGTAACCCGAAAAAAGATCTGTCAAAAATTATTTGTTACAGATGCGATAAATCGGGCCATTACGCATCCAAATGTCCGGACCGAACCCAAAAATTCCAAGAAAGTAATTTTGCTGAACACGACGATGCCGATGAAACAGTATTTCTACACGAGTCCGTATTTTTGAACGAAGAGAAGGTGATACCGTCTCGATACAACTCACAAGAAAACGATGTGTGGTATTTGGACAACGGGGCAAGTAATCACATGACGGGAAATCGTTCATTTTTCTCCGAACTCGACGAAGGAATAAACGGAAAGGTCAAATTCGGTGATAATTCGTGTGTCGAAATAAAAGGGAAAGGCTCAATTGTTTTCCAAGGAAAATCGGGGCAACAACGATTGATAACGGAGATTTATTTCATTCCGGATTTGAAAAATAATATTTTCAGTCTCGGACAAGCAACCGAAGCCGGGTGCGATATTCAGATGAAAGACAACTATTTGACAATGCATGATGCCGACAACTGCTTATTAATGAAGGTACAAAGAACTCCAAACCGCCGTTATAAAATACAGTTGCCCATTGGAGTACCTATTTGCCTTCATTCAAGACTAAGTGAAGACACGTGGCGCTGGCATGCAAGACTTGGACACATCAATTTCGAGTCAATGAAAAAGATATCCAAGAAAGGTCTAGTCAAAGGGTTACCCTATTTTGACAGTGAGAATCAATTGTGTGAATCTTGCTTGGTGGGCAAGCAAACAAGAAAGTCATTTCCATTAATAACGACGTACAAAGCAACACGACCATTGGAGCTAGTTCACGGTGATTTATGTGGTCCGATAACACCGTCAACGAAGGGTCAAAATCGATACATTTTCACACTAATTGACGATTTTTCACGGTATATGTGGTTTTTTCTCTTAAAAGAGAAAAATGAGGCGTTTTTACACTTCAAAAAATTTAAAGCTTTGGCAGAGAATGAGCTCGGAAAGTCTTTAAAGGTGTTTCGAAGTGATCGAGGAGGTGAGTTTACTTCGCTCGAGTTTAATTCCTTTTGTGATATAAATGGAATCAAACGCCATCTTACCGCCCCATATTCACCACAACAAAATGGTATTGTGGAACGAAGAAACAGAACACTTATGGACATGACACGAAGTATCATGAAGGCGATGCATGTTCCAAACTATCTATGGGGAGAAGCGGTAAAACATTCCACAAACCTGATCAACCGTGTTTACACAAGAGTACTTGGTGATACAACTCCGTACGAGAAGTTGTATAAAAGAAAACCTAATTTGGAGAACGTACGCATCTTTGGGTGTTTAGCGTATGCAAAAGTTGAACCGGTAAACGTGAAAAAATTGGATGCAAGATCAAGACCATTGGTTCATCTTGGTTCTGAACCGGGTACAAAAGCCTATCGGTTATTTAACCCGGTTACACAAAAAATAATCGTAAGTCGAGACGTTATTTTTAATGAAACCAAAGGATGGAATTGGGTTAACGAAGCTACACCTGACAATGAAGAACCAGGATCATTCATAGTACCATGGGATTTACTGGAAGATGAGGCAAACAACAACCAAGGAAACGATGTAAACAACGAACCAAACGAATCGGATCACGAGATTGAAGACGGAGTGGAGGTACAAGAAAATGAGCAACCAAGTCCGATCAACAACAACGTGAACAATGTTCAAAACCAAAGGCCCACAAGACAAAAGGTGCTTCCAATTCGATTGCGAGATTATGTACTTTATGTTGATGAAATTGAAGAACTTCTCCTAGCAACCAATGACGAGCCGGTATCGGTTGAAGAGGCGAAGAAAGAACCAGAGTGGGTCAAAGCCATGAATACAGAAATCAATTCGATCAACAAGAACAATACTTGGTCTTTCGTAAACAAACCTATGGGGGTGAAGCCCATTGGACTCAAATGGGTGTTCAAGCTGAAGAAAAATGCAGATGGCACCATAAACAAACACAAGGCGAGGTTGGTTGCTAAAGGGTACGTACAACAACCTGGTATTGACTTTCAAGAAGTATTTGCTCCGGTAGCTCGCATCGAAACCATACGGTTTCTCATTGCCTTAGCCGCTACCAACGGATGGGAGCTTCACCACTTGGATGTCAAGACGGCTTTCTTACATGGAGAGTTGAGAGAAACCGTCTATGTGTATCAACCGGAAGGCTACATAAGGAAAGGCGACGAGCACAAGGTGTACCGTCTTTCAAAAGCACTATATGGTCTTAGACAAGCACCGAGAGCATGGAATACAAAACTTGATGGGATTTTGAAAGGAATGAAATTTCACAAGTGCATGAAAGAACCATCGGTATACCGGAAGAACGAAGGATCCAACTTGCTAATTTTAGCAATCAATGTTGATGATTTGTTTGTCACAGGTACAAATTTGAGCATGATCAAAAGGTTCAAATTTGAAATGTCCAAGAACTTCGAGATGTCTGATCTTGGAAGATTAACTTACTACCTGGGCATTGAAGTCAAACAGGATGAATCGGGGATTACAATAAACCAAGAAGCGTATGCACAACGCATTCTGAAGGAAGCCGGTTTACATGATTGCAATCCTACCCACATTCCCATGGATCCAGGAACCAAAATGTCGAAGGCCGAAGATGAACCCGAAATCGACCCGACACAATACCGAAAGTTGGTAGGATGCCTTAGATATCTCTTGCAGACAAGACCCGATATGGCATATGCGGTTGGAGTTGTTAGTCGATACATGCAAGATCCAAGAGAATCACATGGTGTTGCAATCAAACACATCCTAAGGTATTTACGAGGAACAACATGATACGGAATCAAGTACGAGAGGATGGGACAAAATCGAATAATTGGTTACAGTGATAGTAGTCATAATGTTGATCCAGATGACGGAAGAAGCACAACTGGTCATATTTTCCTACTATGGGTTGTCTCCAATAACATGGTGTTCTCAAAAGCAAGATACTGTTGCTTTATCATCTTGCGAGGCGGAGTTCATGGCTGCAACTGCGGCTGCATGTCAAGCAATATGGCTTCAAGATTTGCTAGGCGAAATCATGAACAAAGCACAAGAGAAGGTGGTCCTAAGAGTTGATAACAAGTCAGCTATCGAACTCACAAAGAATCCTGTTTTTCACGGAAGAAGCAAACACATTCACACGAGGTTTCACTTCATTCGTAAGTGTGTTGAAAAGGAACAAGTGGAGGTGAAGTACATTCCAGGTGAAGAACAAAAGGCAGACATTCTCACAAAACCATTGGCTCGAACCAAGTTCAAGACAATGCGGGACTTGATCGGGATTGAAGACATCTTTAGAAGGACTTAAAGATTGGCGGTGATCGGGAATCTCTAGAAGGACTTAGAGATTCGGGGGTGATTGTTGGAATCTCAATTCCTTAATTCCCTCCTTGTCTTCCACTCACCATATTTCCAGGAAAAGCAAAAGGAATACCATCAAGATGTTGGGTATTTTTTGTATTTTATATTATAAAGCTTACTCTAGCATATATATATATATATATATATATATATATATATATATATATATATATAGCATATATCGAGTTATGAATATGCAGTACAACACAAACACAGTGTAAACAAGTTTGGTTTTGAGTTATATTTCCAAATCAATCAAAGAGATATTTTGATATATTTGTCTGTGTTTATACAATTGCTATACTAGAATTGTTTATACAATTGCTATACTATACAATTGCTATACTAGACAGTGTCCCTTGTACATGACAGTGCCTAAGGGTCGAAGCATAACTTTTGTGTATGGCCTTGTTGGCCATCTTCATTGGCTTTGCTTCCTTGGCACTACTGGATCGTATGGGGAGGTGGAGCAAGAAAAGATATTGGCATTTGATTTGGGTGCAGAGACATTCCGTGAGATACCTCCTCCAGATTCTATACTACATCACCCTAAAATCCGCTACCATGTGTTAGGAGTTTTGGGTGGAAAGCTTTGTGTGATGTCAGGTGTGGATGATGGTGGATGTGAGGTGTGGGTGATGGATGAGTATGGGTTGGCTGAATCATGGGTCAAACATCATGTGTTTTCACAGTTTGGTTGTGAAATATATCCATTTGGATTCACATCACACAGTGAGTTTCTTTTTCAAGTTGGCAGAGATGATCGTTATGGTTTGTATGATCCAGTTGCAGCCATGACTAAAACCTTCAAGATAATGAGTAATGGAATAAACATAACGAAAGTTGTAGAGCATGTTGACAATCTTGTTTGGGTAGCACCTGCGGAGCATGCATGACAGGATATGTTGCAGCATCTCTTAGGTTCAAGATGGCTATAAGAAAAATGCAACATATCAAATCTTTTGTTATTACTACTCTGGTTGATGCTATGTTTCTTAATTAGTTTCTTGTCAATCATTTACTTTAGTGCATTACATCTACACTCTCGCTTGTAAGCATGCTGTGTTTAAATTTTGGACATGTTGGTTAGTTCTTAAATTATATTGGTGGTATTTATCGTTTATTCCTATTACTTTTTTCTATAAGCATTGAATAAGTGTCATTGGCTCTGTGAATGGCTTAATATGCTTTAAGTACGGTTTGATCCTGATGATATTAATTTTGGGTTTGGGTTTGGGTTTGATCCCAAGACTGATGATTACAAAGTGGTAAAGGTTACAAAGCTTTCTGGATCATTCAAAATATTACCACAAGTAGAGATTTATAGCATGAGAAAAGATTCATGGGACTCAATCAGACAAAGGATGGAAACGTTTCCATCGCATGTTACAGGTATTTTCGATCAAGATGAAATTTGTAGAGATTGTGGCTATCTCCGTTGGCTCGGAAATGTCTTCACAACAGCATTCAAGGACTATGGAGAAGCTCTCAGAAGATGCTTTATCAAACATATTCATCTGGCTATTCCCAAAGTATGGGGTGCCCGAATCATGGGTCAAACATCAGGCGTTTTCCCAGTTTAGTGGTGATATTTTACCGTATGAATTCACTTCCCAAAATGAGTTTCTTTTTGAATCTAAAGATAGTAGTGCCTATGTTGTTTCAGTGGTTTGTGCTTTTATGTCCCTTTGGTATGTATGCTCCACCAATTCTTTATCCCTTAACTTACAAATATAGTTGTTTATATCTTATAGTTCCAAGTATTTTGTGGGGGATTTGGGTTTATGGTTTGATGTGATAGTCTTTCAACTATAGCTTGTAAGCTATGTTTGCAAGAAAAGAAGTGGGGCGGATTCTATATTTTGAGTTTTTAGTGCATTAGGTCAGATATTAGTATGTTGAAATGTTGAAACTCTAGTGTGGAACATTTTGCAAATAATGGAATTAGAAGAGCTAGCTGATGATGCTTATCATGTAAAAATGAAGAGCTAGCAATGAAAAAGAATTCTTTGATATGTTGCCTAATAAGTCCTAAAATTAGGAATTAATACTTCATAAGTTAACTAAAATCAAACAGCATTAAACATCATTGGTTGAAACAAACACGCTCTTTACAATTTACAAAAGTTGTTCTGTTTGACTTTCTTTTTCTTAAATGAGCACCGAATTGTGACATGAAGTTTTTGAAGTTTTTCTTGCTAAAAAGAAAACCTTTATTTTTACCATGGAATTTTGGGAAAAGAGAAAAACAATTTCTATTTAGAGGTCATTGACTAAGTTCGCAGATCCGTGGATAACCGGATATCCACACACCTCATCAAAAATACAAACATTTTTTCCTAAATGGTAAGGCATTGGTTAAAGTTACTTAGAAAACACATAGATATGATAAAGCTAAAGCAACAATTGAACACTTGAACGTACTTATTTACATTAGGATGGTAACAACAAATTTCATATGCTAAAAATGGATTTACAATGTTTAATATTTTCTTCCAAAAACACAAGGTTTTCTTAGGAGAGAAAGCTAGTTATAATTACAAAACATAATGTTGCAATTAGTGTGTCCAAGAACGAAAACAAGTGGTTCCAAGTGCCAAAAGATAATGTAATGAAGTGCAGCGATTACGAAATCATTTTTACCACATCAAAATGTGAAAGTTTTATAAACTTTAAGCTAACTTTTTTAATACTTAATATTTCCAAAATACTTTTTAATACTTAATATTGCAGAAAAAAATAAAAAAAAATAAAAATTCCGCACATACAGTCCAAATCGTCATGAAAAGTCCAATGAGAAAAAAAACGGTCCATATACGTACACCTCTATTCTTTTACACCCTGCTCCCGAGTTGTAGCAAAAAAAAAAAAGAGAAGAGAAAAGAAAGTAAGGAGAGAAAAGAACATAAAAGAAAGGAAAATAAATTTGTCTTTTGTGCTCCCGAGTTGGAAAGAAATGGAAGGAAAGTTAAACATTTTGTTCTTTCTTTCCAAATCCTCCCAAATCGGAAGGAAAGTTAGGAGGGAAAGTGATCATTTCATTTCCTTCCACTTCCTTTAATGAAACTCGGAAACAACAATTTCTCTTACTTTCCTTCCGCTTCCACCCATTTCCTTTCTTTTCTCCCCTCCTTAAGCTGAACTCAGGAGCTGGGTGTTAGAATTAGCCCTTTATTTTCACTTTCCAAAGGCCGCTCCTTCCCACTCCCTCAAAGACCCCACAACCCCACCCTCCCACTCCGCCACCGGCTACCGGTCTCACGGAAGTGCGCCGCTCTGCGCCGCTGATGTGACAGAGTGTTGCTTTCACCGCTTGTCGTGGTATGTGTCTCTGAATCTCTAAGTCTTACTCTTTCTATGTCTCATTGTCTCTTGTCATTCCCCGTGTTTATTTGTTTGTTTTTTTTCAACAATCAAACAATAAAGAAAGCAAATGCATTTAAACAAACACCCCGTTTTTTTTTTTTTTGCACAGTTTTACCAAAAACATCCTAATATTGTCCTTAAATCGAACTTTCTTTGTGAAAATCGAAAATTCTAACTCATAAACCAATGTTAATCGAAGAAATTGTCCCCAAAAAGAAAGCTTTTACATTGAGCTAGGGCCCGACTCAGCGTCACACGTTCTCTAGGTCCGAAGGGATCCAGCGCCCAACTACCGACTCCTCCCGGAATTGCGTTATCGGAGCCGAGCCAGGAATGGCCGTTAGTGGACACCCACCTTCACCGGTTAGAGAGGCCCTCTTTAATACATTAAGAAAAGATGTTCACAGGGGCCAGAAAGACTCGATCTGTGGAAAAGTTGCCTCCAAAATTAGCAAGTGGCAAATAGTTCAGGGGTTATTTCCGTAACTTATCATTTACTATTCATAGTTTGACTATGAATAGTAATCTAATATGAAATTGAAAATGGAATTGGACGGAATGGAGCGCAGCAATTTTTTGGACGACATTATTTGTTTTCTTCTTTTCTTCTGTATTCTCCTCTTTGGCTATAAATAGCCAGAGAGACTTAACCCACATATAACCCAACAATCAAATATATTTATATAGTAAAACATTATATATGTATATATATATATATATATATATATATATATATATATATATATATATATATATTGATACACCACCATATATTTTAGCCCTCTCACTCTATTTGTAATCTCTTTCATAATCCCTGTAAACACTGCAAATTATAGTGAATTGTTTCTCGGCTTCCTCCGACCGTGGTTTTTTTCCCGATTTGGGTTTCCACGTAAATTCCTGTGTCTCTATTCTATTTATTTTATTCGTATTTCGTTGTGATTATTACGCTTTGATAATTTTTGATCCCATTCCGCATTGAGCTAATATTATTTAAGTCTATTCGGATCCTTCGTATTTCACAACAATTGGTATCAGAGCATCCGGGTTGTAATATTAGCTCATTGGGATCATTTTATCAAGTAATTAATCATGTCTTCGGTAAAATACGATATTCCACTACTGGATCGTAACACACGATTTCCGTTGTGGCAAGTAAAGATGAGAGACATTCTCATTCAAATGGATTTACACAAGGCGCTCTTGGGTTTCAATAAGATGCCCGATACATGGACCGAAGAAGAAAAGGAGATGAAAGATCTGAAGGCTTTATCCCAGATTCGTTTGCACTTGTCAAACGATGTTTTGCAAGATGTTCTAAAAGAAACGTCAGCGGCTTCTTTATGGCTAAAGTTGGAGCAACTGTTGATGACCAAGAGCTTACCAAACAAGTTGCATTTGAAGCAACGGTTGTTCAATCTCAAGATGATTGAAGGAGGCTCTTTAACTGAACATATATCCACATTTAAAGAGTTAGTAAATAACTTAGAGAATATGGATGTTCAGTATGAAGATGAAGACTTGGCTTTATTCTTACTGTCGTCGTTGCCAGAATCCTATAGCCATTTTCGTGATACTGTTATCTATAGCCGTGACACTTTAGTTTTAGATGAAGTCTATACAGCTTTGGATTCCAAAGAGAAGATGAAGCATATTACTGGTGGTGGTTCAAGTGATGCTAAAGTCGAAGGTTTGAATGCCAGAGGAAGAACAACAGAGAGAAATAGAACTTCTCAATCTTCCAACAGAACCAGATCCAAGTCAAAAGGCAAACGAAAGTTTTGCAACTATTGTCACAAGAAGGGACATGTGCTTGAAGAATGCTTCAAGTTGAAGAACAAAGAAAAATAGAAGACGGCAGCAAATGGTAAACAAGCTAGCACTTCGGGTGAAGCCGATCTAGCTGAGGTCGAAGGTATTGGAGAACTTTTGACAGTTTATTCAGATAAACTGGATTCCACTGGTGATTGGATACTCGACTCTGGTTGTACTTTTCATATGTGTCACAACAAAAGTTGGTTTTACACATTTGAAAAGGTTAACCAGGGCTATGTGTTGATGGGTAACAATACTACATGTCCAGTTCTTGGACATGGTTCAGTCAGGATCCGTATGTTTGACGGAGTTATTCGAACCATGGGGGATGTTAGATATGTTCCTGACCTCAGAAGAAACTTGTTATCTCTCAGTTCCTTTGACAAAAGGGGATACGAGTTTGCTGGTAAAGGTGGAGTTCTCAGGGTATTCAAAGACGGCTCCGACAAACTGAGAGCCAAACGAAAAACCTCAGATCTTTACTTTCTTGATGGGCAAACAATTTCGAGTGATGCTGCTGTTGTTTCAAAGTCTCTTTCTGATCCAGATCAGTCCCGTCTTTGGCACCTTCGACTCGGCCATATGAATTTTCAAGGCATGTCAGAATTGAGTCGAAGAGGTTTACTTGGTCAACAAAAGATTGTTGATTTGGATTTCTATGAAGACTGTATATATGGCAAGGCAAAACGAGTGAGGTTTGCAAGTGGCATCCATACAACGAAAGGACCACTTGATTATGTTCACTCGGATTTGTGGGGACCGGCTCGAGTTGATTCAAAAGGTGGAGCTATTTATATGCTCACTATTATTGATGATTTCTCCAGGAAGGTGTGGTCTTTCTTCTTAAAACATAAAGGAGACGTTTTCTATACCTTCAGAAATTGGAAAGTTCAGGTTGAAAAGCAATCAGGTCTGGTGGTAAAGTATCTTCGTACGGATAATGGACTTGAGTTTTGCTCAGAAGAGTTTAATGTCTATTGTCAAAAGGAAGGCATTACTCGACATCGCACAGTAGTCCATTCACCTCAACAAAATGGTGTAGCTGAAAGGATGAATCGCACCATTATGGAGAAGGTCCGGTGTATGCTTTCTAATTCCAAATTGCCAAAGTCTTTTTGGGCGGAGGCTGCTTCGACTGCTTGCTATGTTATCAACCGATCACCGTCACGAGCAATCGAGAAGAAAACTCCGTTTGAGTTATGGTCCGGTAAACCTGCCAATTATTCAGATTTAAAACCATTCGGATGTCCAGCGTATGCACAAGTTGACAATGGGAAGCTAGAACCAAGAGCAATCAAATGCGTTTTTCTTGGGTACAATCAAGGTGTAAAGGGTTACAAGTTATGGAGCTTTGATTTGAAGAAAATTATCACCTCAAGAGATGTTACTTTTGATGAGTCTGCTATGATTCAACCAGTTGCTGACTCTTCTAAAAGAACAGATGCATCAGATGTATCATCTGAAGCAAATAAAGAGTATGCTCAAATGGAGGTGGAGCTTCCTACTTCACCTACCACTAATCAGAGTACAAATCAGCATCAAGATTCTTCTTCGTCGGATGAGCATGTTGTTGGTGAAGATTCAACACCTTCACAACCACAAGCTACTACTCCAAGCATTGCAAGAGATAGACCGAGAAGACAGATTATTCCTCCGAAGAGGTATGCTGAATCTGATTTGGTTGCCTATGCTTTTATTGTTGCTGATAATATTGAGTACGCAACGGAGCCTGCGAATTATGACGAGGCTATCAAATCTGAAGACTCAAATGATTGGATGCTCGCTATGCAAAATGAGATGGAATTCTTGCAGCGAAACAGTACTTGGAATTTAGTTCCTATTCCGAAAAGGAAGAGACCAGTTAAATGCAAGTGGGTCTATAAGCTCAAGGAACCTGTCAACCCAAAAGATAAACCAAGATACAAAGCTCGGTTAGTAGCTAAAGGCTACAGTCAGATTCCTGGTATTGATTACACTGACATTTATTCCCCAGTTGTCAAACATACTTCCATTCGTGTATTGTTGGGGTTGGTTGCTTCTAACGATTTTGAGTTAGAACAACTTGATGTCACTACAGCTTTCCTAAATGGTGAGCTTGAGGAAGAGATTTTTATGCAACAACCTGAAGGTTTTGTAGTTCCTGGAAAGGAGAACTACGTATGCAAGTTGAACAAATCTCTTTATGGCCTCAAGCAGTCTCCTAGACAATGGTACAAGAGGTTCGATTCTTTCATGACCAGTCACAAATTCAACAGGTGCACCTATGATAGCTGCGTTTATTTCAAGAAAGGTGACAATGGTTCAAAGATCTACTTACTCTTGTACGTGGATGACATGTTGATTGCAGTAAAAGAGATGAAGGAGATTAAGAAGTTAAAAGACCAGTTGAAAGCTGAATTTGAAATGAAGGACTTAGGAGCTGCCAAAAAGATTTTAGGTATGGAAATTATTCGTGACAGGAAGTCTAGGATCTTGCATCTTTCTCAGAAAAGTTATATTGAGAAAGTCCTAAGACGCTTCAATATGCACGAAGCAAAGTCTGTCAACACACCTTTTGCAGCTCATTTCAAGCTATCATCCGCTTTGAGTCCTACTAATGAGACTGATATGGCTTACATGGCACGTGTTCCATACTCTAGTGCTGTTGGATCTTTAATGTATGCTATGATCTGCACACGCCCTGATTTGGCTTATGCTGTTAGCATGGTTAGTAGATACATGGCGAACCTGGGGAAAGAACACTGGAAAGCAGTTTAGTGGATTTTTCGTTATTTACGAGGTACGTCTTCCATGTGTTTACGTTTTGGCAAATCTAACACTGGGGTGTTCGGATATGTTGATTCAGATTATGGAAAAGATTTGGATAAACGAAGATCAATTACAGGGTATGTGTTTACACTAAATGGTTGTGCTGTTAGTTGGAAAGCCCAGTTACAGTCTACAGTTGCCCTGTCTTCTACCGAGGCAGAGTACATGGCGATTACAGAAGCAGTTAAGGAAGATATCTGGTTGAAGGGGTTATTCGGAGAACTCGATGATAGAATAAAGGTGACCATAGTTTTCTGTGACAACCAGAGTGCTATCTTCTTGAGTAAAGATCAAATGTTTCATGACCGAAGAAAGCATATTGATATTCGTTATCATTTTGTGCGGGATATCATTGAAAAAGGTGATTGTGTTGTGGACAAGATTCATACAGATTATAATCCCGCTGATATGTTCACTAAAAGTCTTCCTATAGCCAAGTTCAAATTATGTTTGGACATGGTGGGTGTTTCTGATCGCAGTTGAGCCTGAAGGCTCGTGGTGGAGGAACTATTATTTATTTTTCCGGAAACAATTTTTCTCTATACAAAATTGCAGTTTTTTATGGAAGTTTTAGAGTTTGATGAGCTAAAGGTTTTGACTAATCGTAAAGCATGACTTGCTTAATTTTGATGTCAAGGTGGAGATTGTGGAAAAGTTGTCTCCAAAATTAGCAAGTGGCAAATAGTTCAGGGGTTATTTCCGTAACTTATCATTTACTATTCATAGTTTGACTATGAATAGTAATCTAATATGAAATTGAAAATGGAATTGGACGGAATGGAGGCGCAACAATTTTTTGGACGACATTATTTGTTTTCTTCTTTTCTTCTGTATTCTCCTCTTTGGCTATAAATAGCCAGAGAGACTTAACCCACATATAACCCAACAATCAAATATATATATATATAGTAAAACATTACATATATATATATATATATATATATATATATATATATATATATATATATATATATTGATACACCACCATATATTTTAGCCCTCTCACTCTATTTGTAATCTCTTTCATAATCCCTGTAAACACTGCAAATTATAGTGAGTTGTTTCTCGGCTTCCTCCGCCCGTGGTTTTTTTCCCGATTTGGGTTTCCACGTAAATTCCTGTGTCTATATTCTATTTATTTTATTCGTATTTCGTTGTGATTATTACGCTTTGATAATTTTTGATCCCATTCCGCATTGAGCTAATATTATTTAAGTCTATTCGGATCCTTCGTATTTCACAACACGATCATAGGAACTTAGACCACCTACGCGCTGGTGAAAACCACCTCGACCGGATCAGAGTAAACAACAATGTCGAATCAGGCTGCCCCTTGCCTTGAAAGAATTAACACGCGGCCACCAGCTTTCCCAAAATAAGGGGGGATCTACTGCTTACTGCTCACGGAAACATCCGACCTATACTATAAGTCGTCCGTCTATTTTTCTGATCTCCTTTCCTTCTATTAATCAGATTTTTGGCTTTGACCGGTGAAAAATGGGGTTGATGGTGTTGGCTAAAAAAGTGGGAGAGAGGAGAGCCTTGGGGTACGCTCACTTCTTCATTTTTGTTTAGGTTCTCGAGATTCTCAATCGCTTTTTTTAGTGGGGAGGAATAGTGAGGAACTGGCAAATTGATGTCAAACCACTTAAATTGGGAATTGACAAGCATCAATGTTTACAGAAAAAAAAAACCCAGCACAAAAATAAAATAAAATAAACCAAATGAATGATGTAATCTAAATTAGTGATGAAAAACCTGAAAGAACAGAATTAGGAGTATATCATCACTAATGACTAGCCAACACAAGCATAATTCTTGCTATATATTTTGTTGGTAGGGTTTTTTTCAAGGTGTGTTTAAACTATAATGTTATGTTAGTAGCTATTATTTTTGCTAGGGTTTAAGTTGTAGTCATTGTTGAAATTCGATATGTTTAAGTTCGATAGTGATATTTTTTTTTGTTGGTTTGTTGTAAATCGGTGTATTTAAGTTATGATGTGTTAATCTTTTTGTGTTTTTATCTCGTTAATTGGGATCAGTTCTCTTCTAACTTGTCCTTTTCTTACCTTGCAGCTCGTTAGTTTTAAACCCCCAATATATACCTTTAAGCCAACGACTATGGAGAACCTCCCAAACAATGTTTTATCAAACATATTCATCCGGTTATTGGCCAAACAACTTGCTCAACTGAGGTGTGTCTCTAAATCTTGGAATGCTATCTTATCTGAATCTTCATTTGTAAAATCCCACCTCCATTATTCTATCCATAACAACGATGAAATTCTCTTGTTCTTCGACATGGGATTTATTTTTGATCGTAAACCCGTCAAACATCATGAGTTTTCACAGTTTAGTGGTGATATACGTCCATATGGATTCACATCACACAATGAGTTTATTTTTTTATAGTGATGGTCGTTTTTGTTTGTATGATCCAATTGCAGCCCAGAGTAAAACCGTCAAGATTACGAGTGGACTAATGGTAACTAAGATTGTGGAGTATACCGACAGTCTTGTTTGGGTAGCACCTGCCAAGCATGGAATTTTTCTCTGTTAAGAAGAAAACCTTTATTTTTGCAATAAATTTTTGGGAAAAAAGAAAAAAAAAATCTATTTATAGGTCATTCACTAAGTTCACATATTTGTGGATATCCACAGCCCCTCTTTAAAAATACAGACATTTTTCCGCCAATGGTAAGAAATTGATTGAAGTTACTCAGATTATACACACAGACGGTAAAGCTGAAAGCAACAACTGAACAGTTGAACTTACTTATTTACATCAGGATGGTAACCACAATATTCAGTAAGCTAAGAAATGGGTTTACAATGTTTAATATTTTCTTCCAAAAAGACAAGGTTTTCTTAAGATAGAAAGTTAGTTATAATCACAAGACAAAACTGCAAAAATGGTCCCTATAGTATGTATTTTTTCAAGAAAAATGTCCAAACCCTTAAAATTTTGGATTAGCAGTCCTTTTGAGCAAATTTTCGTTGTAGTTTTGGTCCATCATAAAACTGAAATTACTAACTTGCCCTTATGCAATTCCTTTTTTATTTTATTTCTATTACTCATTTTATTTCTGATAGAGTATTTCTGTCACCGCTTGTCACTGTAAGTGTTTCTGAATCTCTCAGTCTTACTCTTTCCATGTCTCATTGTCTCTGGTCTTTCCGTGTTTTATTTTGTTTGGTTTCCTTTTCAACAATCAAATAATAAAGAAAACAAAAGCAAATACATTTATGCAGACACCCCTTTTTTCCACAATTTTACCAAAAACATCCTAATATTGTCCTTAAAATCCAACTTTCGTTGTGAAAATCCAAAATTCTAACTCATGAACCAATGCCAATCGAAGAAATTATCATAAAAAAGAAAACTTATATATTGACCTAGGGAGCCCTATAAAAGGAACTGGCAAATTGATGTCAAAAGCACATAATTTGGGGATTGACAAGCATCAGTGTTTATACCAGCAACAAAAATAAAATAAAATAAACCAAATGAATGATGTAATCTAAATTAGTGATGACGAGCCTGAAAGAACAGAATTAGGAACATCATCACTAATGACCATACAAAGCCCCATAACAATAGCTAACACAAGCAGAATTCTTGCTATATATTTTGTTGTTAGGGTTTCTTTGAAGGTGTATTTAAGCTAAAATGTTATGTTAGTAGATATTATGTTTGCTAGAGTTTAAGTTACAGTCAATGATGAAATCCGATATGTTTAAGTTCAATTGTTATATTTTTGTTGGTTTGTTGAAAATCGGTATATTCTAAGTTATGATGTGTTAACTTTTTTGTGTTTTAATCTCGTTAAGTGAGACCAGTCGTCTTCTAACTTGTCTTTTTCTTACCGATTCATGTCTTACCTTGCAGCTCCTTAGTTTTAAACCCCCAATATATACCTTTAAGACAACGGCTATATGGAGAACCTACCAGATGATGTTCTATCAAACATATTCATCAGGTTATTGGCAAAACAACTTGCTCAAATGAGGTGCATTTGTAAAGATTGGAATGCTCTCTTATCTAAATCCTCCTTTGTAAAATCCCACCTCCATCATTCAATCCAAAGCAACGATGATATTTTCTTACTATTCAAATGGGGACATTTTTTAGATTGTAATCCATTCATAGCACGCCCCGTTCATTCTCTCGCTATCAAACCAACTAATTTCATCAAATTTCCGGTCAATTTCCAATCTAAAAATAGTTTTAAATACCGCAATGTCATTGGATCTGTGAACGGATTAATTGTTGAGTATGAATCCACAGAAATGTTGAGTGTGAATCCACAGAAATGTTGAGTGTGAATCCACAGAAAAGCTGGTCAAAAATGGCAGGAACAATGTGAAGTTGTGAAGCCACAATTGTTGAATGAAGACCCAGTTGTGTTTTTTGACTACTTCTGATTTCCATCTCTATATAAGAGATTATTCTGTATTTGTAAAACTTGTATCTAGTGTAACAAAGAAAGAGTGCAGATTAGCACCAAGAAATGTAAATTCCTAGTTACCGGTGGACGTAGGTCAGAGAAGGACCGAACCACGTTAAATCCCTCATGTTCATCCTTGTGTTCTTGTTTTTCGTGAGCTGTGTGTGTGTTTAGAGTCGTGTGTTAAGTGTCTCGATCCTAACATTAATATGCTTTAGTTACAACTTGTATGATGGTGGTTATGTTGTTCACGTGTGGAACCCTTCTTTCTCGGCTGTGTTAACTCTCCCGCCATGTTCATCGCGCTCCCGTAATTCAGGAACTATCCTTTTCCGATTTGGGCATGATCCCAAAACTGATGATTACAAAGTTGTTAAGATTACATGCCTTTCTAACCCATTCAGAATAGAACCGCAAGTTGAGGTTTATAGCATGAGAAAGGGTTCCTGGGAGTTGATATCTCAAAGCTTTCCATCGCATATCACAATAATTATGGATCATGATGATGTTTGTGTAGATGGTCATGATGGCCATCTTCATTGGTTTGGTTCTACTGGTTTGGAGTGGAAGCCAGAAATGATATTGGCATTTGATTTGGGTGCAGAGACATTCAGTGAGATACCTCCTCCTTCAGATTCTTTACTACATCACCATGGACACCGCTTCAGTGTGTTGGGAGTTTTGGCTGGAAAATTTTGTTTGATGTCAATGGTTAGAGATGGTAAATGTGAGGTGTGGGTGATGAATGAGTATGGGGTTGCTGAATCATGGGTCAAACATCATGAGTTTTCACAGTTTAGTGGTGATACACGTCCATATGGATTCACATCACAGAATGAGTTTATTTTTTATGGTGGTGGTTGTTTCTGTTTGTATGATCCAGTTGCAGCCCGGAGTAAAATCTTCAAGATTAAGGGTGATGGACAATTCATAACCAAGATTGTGGAGTATGTTGACAGTCTTGTTTGGGTAGCACCTGCTAAGCATGAGCTGTCAAGATGGCATCTCTTGATTTCTTTTTTGAATAGTCATTGGCTGTTAAAAGAGCTTCAAAAGGCAACAAAGGGCATCTCTCAATTTCTATTTCAAAGACGCATCAGCTCTTAAAAGGGCTACAAAAGGCAATACGTCAGCTCCCACTTCTTCTGTATTTTGGTATTACTAGTCTGCATGATGTCATGTTTCTTGATTAGTTTTCTGTCAACTATATTTTTTTAAGAGCATTATATCTAACACTCTCGCTTGTGAGCATGCTGTGTTTAACTTTTGGACATGTTGGTTCGTTTTTAATTTATGTTAGTGGTATATATGGTTTGTTTGTGTTATTTTTTTGTATAAGCATTGAATAAATGTCTAGCCTTATTGCTATTCAAGGAATCTTGTTTCCGTTTCATTTGTTTTGGGCAGTGGCCCACTCAAAATATGTTTGAATGGTCATGCCTTAGCCTATAGCATACCTTGGATGGTAGTGGTACAGAAACATACCTAGCAATAGCATACTTATTTTCTTTGTGGGCTAAACAGATGCACGGCATGTAATGATCATATCATGGTGGATGACTATGCACACAATGTAATTAGAAGAGCTAGCCGATGATGCTTATCATGTAAAAATGAAGAGCTAGCAATGAAAAAGAATTCCTTGACATGTTGCATAATGAGTCCTAAATATACTAAATTTAGGAATTAATACCTCAAACAAGTTAACTAAAATCAAATAGTGTCAAACGTCCTTGGCTGAAACAAAAACGCTCTTTACTATTTAGAAAAGTTGTTTTCTTTGACTTTCTTTCTCTTAGATTTACAAAACCTCTATCCTCACAGCGATTTCTTTCCTTACATGACAAGCTACAGGTCGCTACTCGGCCTTAGCTGTTAGGATCGAGACACTTAACACACGACTCTAAACACACACACAGCTCACGAAAAACAAGAACACAAGGATGAACATGAGGGATTTAACGTGGTTCGGTCCTTCTCTGACCTACGTCCACCGGTAACTAGGAATTTACATTGCTTGGTGCTAATCTGCACTCTTTCTGTGTTACACTAGATACAAGTTTTACAAATACAGAATAATCTCTTATATAGAGATGGAAATCAGAAGTAGTCAAAAAACACAACTGGGTCTTCATTCAACAATTGTGGCTTCACAACTTCACATTGTTCCTGCCATTTTTGACCAGCTTTTCTGTGGATTCACACTCAACATTTCTGTGGATTCATACTTAACAATCTCCCACTTGAAGCCACGGAACAATCTTCACATGTGCTTCAACTGTGCATCTGTATTTGATCTTAACTCCTTCCTAGTTACCCTGGCCTTCTCTTCAATTTACCTGAAGGCTAGTTGAAGCTTCCGTTAGCTCCAACACATCAGTCATGGCTAAGTCTGCCACTGAAATGTTCTCTATCTCCACCGGCTCCCACTGAAATGAACTGCCCGATCCTGGAACATCCTGAGAACAAACGACACTCTCCATGTGAAGCAGATAATTTGGAGAGACTTTTACAGATGGAATACTGGTTCTCTTAACCCACTGTGTTCTGGGTATTCTAGCTGAAACAAAGCCCATGCTCCCACTGCTATGAATGCCCTTGACTGGTTTTTCTGAACCGTTCCAAACACGTTCAACCTGAATCTGACCTGTGACTCTGGGTTTGCCATCTGCAAAGCAAACCTTCTTCTGTCCACGAGACTCTATGAACCGGATTTTGTTTTTCTTCTGAACTGGGACGGTTACTCCCTCAGACGGTAAACTGACCATATATAATGAACCCCTCTTATGTCCACGAGCAATCACAAGATTTCCTTTGACAACCTTCCACTGCCCATTCCTGAACTTAACCTCGTGTCCCTGTTCATCCAACTGCCCAACAGAAATCAACTGTTTCTTCAGACTTGGAATTACCCGGACATCCTTCAAAGTCCATGGACCAACTGGAGTCTTCAAATCTAAGTCACCTATGCTCGTCACATCAAGAACCTCATCATTCGCCAGTCTTACCTTACCAAAATCTCCTTCTTTCAGATTCTGTAGTGCTTCACGGCTGTGGGTAGCGTGAAATGAAGCACCCGAATCCATAACCCAGGAATCCACATTGCTCTCCACACTACAGATCAAAACATCATCATCTGAATGGTCTACTGCAACGTTAACTTCTTTCTTGTCTTTTGGACATTGATTCCTGAAATGTCCAACCTCTTTACAGTTCTAACAAGTCACATCATTTCGAGTCCTCGACTGACTCTTTCTCCTGTTCCCGCTTCCACTACCTCTGTTATTTCTTCTACCTCTGACCGCATTTAATTGTTCACTTGATGATTCCCCGGAATTTCTTCGTCTGACGTCTTCGCCTAGAATTAAATCCTGAATTCCCTCAAAAGTGAGCTCTTTCGATCCTGCGGAACTAGTAACGGCTGTAACTGTTCCGGACCAACTGTCAGGTAATGATGATAACAGTAGTAAAGCTTGAACTTCGTCCTCAAATTTTATTCCCACTGACCCAAGTCTGGATAAAATCGAGTTCAAATTGTTGATGTGTATTGTAACTGAACTTCCTTCCCTCATCCTCGTGTTGACTAGTTCCCGAATCAGGAAGACTTTATTTGCTGCCGACGGCTTCTCGTACATATTAGACAATGCCTCCATGATTCCCTTTGCCGAGGTCTCCTTCAAAATGTTGAAGGCAACATCCTTTGACAAAGTCAGTCTAATAAATGCCTCGGCCTTCTTATCCAAAGTCTCCCAGTTTGCTTGTGTGATCGCCTCCGGTTTTTCACCTAAAACTGCGTCCAAGTCTTTCTGTACGAGCAAATCTTCAATTTGCATCTTCCACCAACCAAAATCTTTCCCATCAAACTTCTCAATCTGAAGCTTACTGCTTTCTGCCATTTTCTGAAAGATTAGGGGCTAAACTGCAATTTTCTGAAAGTTCAGGGGCTAAACTGCAATTTTCTGAAAGTTCAGGGGCTAAACTGCAATTTTTCAAATCTGCTACAGTGTCTGCTACAGTGTCTGCTGACATCACTGCTGACATCGTGCTACAGCCCTACTACAGTGACGTCTTCTCCGGCGGACTGCTACAGTGTCTGGTGCTACAGTGTCGTCTTCTCCGGCGATTTGGACGTCTTCTCCGGCGATTTGACCGGCGATTTGGACGTCTTCCGGTGGTCAAAAAATTCAGAAAAAAATATTTTCGGAATCTTCGGAACGAGACCTTTCCAACGGTATACACCAAAATCGTTTTTGACGAAAAAAAATTTCGACCAAAAACTTAAAATCACCTTCTGGAGCTACAACCTTGCTCTGATACCACTTGTTAGGATCGAGACACTTAACACACGACTTTAAACACACACACAGCTCACGAAAAACAAGAACACAAGGATGAACATGAGGGATTTAACGTGGTTCGGTCCTTCTCTGACCTACGTCCACCGGTAACTAGGAATTTACATTTCTTGGTGCTAATCTGCACTCTTTCTGTGTTACACTAGATACAAGTTTTACAAATACAGAATAATCTCTTATATAGAGATGGAAATCAGAAGTAGTCAAAAAACACAACTGGGTCTTCATTCAACAATTGTGGCTTCACAACTTCACATTGTTCCTGCCATTTTTGACCAGCTTTTCTGTGGATTCACACTCAACATTTCTGTGGATTCATACTTAACATTAGCTTGAGGGGGAATATTAGACGTAAATATATGTTGAGGGTGTAGAGTGGAAATATGTTATATATATATATATATATATATATATATATATATATATATATATATATATATATATATATATATATATATACTCGTTATCTAATGCAATACAATCACAATATTCAATTACCAAGTTTATTTTTGCGTACAGAGCTAATTGTTTGGGTTTAATTTAGAGTCTGTTAAAGATTCATATGTTTAAGTTAATGGTATGTCAACTTTACTATGGGTCTGTCACTTTGTTGAAAATTTACATATTTAAGTTAAAATGTTTTAATCCTTTTGTGTTTGTAACTTGTTAAGAGGACCAGTTCTTTTTCTAACCACCTCATTTCTCCAAGCGGAAGCTCATAAAGTTTCATCCGAATAGGAAGTTTACTTTGACATTCAAAAATGGCTTCATCACAACACCGAATGAATATAGAGAACCTCCCAGGCGATGTTCTATCATAGATATTCATCAAATTATTGGCTAAACAGCTTGCTCAATAATTTGTTTCAATAATTCGTAAATAAGCTAAAAAGGGTAAATGCAAGAAATAGCAACGTACTTTAGTTTATATGTTTATTATAAATTATAACAATCCGCAGACTCTGCCTATTAACCGAGTAACTAGACTTACAGTTTAGGGCTTGGTACTCATATATCTTCCAAAGATATTGAAATGGGTGTGACCTATCGAGTCTGATTGGGCCACTTGTTGACGAGATAATGTCAATAACACTATCAGAGTGAAACGTTAACATGTCAACTCCCGTTATTATCTTTTCAATAATTTGTGAGTTCTATGTTAACTCACTAGTGGCTATCCCTAGTATTTGTATAAAAATTTAGATTTCCACCAAGCATACATCTTTTTCTCAAATCAGTGAATCTAATACTATATCTTCCATAGTATGGAATGTCAACCTGAAAATGTTTAATAATAAGGTCATCCGTTATACGCACCACTAAATATTATAGTGGTGGGTGCAAACTTATCACCACATTCAATCACTAAAAGGTTGGGATACTCATCACTATATCCCTCTTATTTTTTTATTATTAAAATAAAATATATATACATATATTTTAATTAATTAAAACGTAGAGAGAGATAACAAATTGATTGGGTGTGGTGGTCTGTGGTCCCCACCACAATTTACCACGAAAATGCTTCACCACTAACCGCCACAAACACATAAGATTGTGTTTACATTTGTGGTTAGTGGTCACGTAGATGACGAACCATTTCGTGACAAGCACACCAGATGGTCTAAGCCAATCTGATAAGTTTCCTTCAGAAATCATGTAATTTTGTGAAGCTCATACAATAGTTACTAGTCGTGAGACTCATGTATTACATGAGTTAATTTAAAAAAAAATTAAATATAAATGTCAATATTTAACTACTTTGAATTTATAAGAAAATAAGAAAAATAATGAATTATTATAATATAAATGTTTTTTATCTTTTAAATTTAAACAAATAATTCAAATAAATAAAAGAAATTAATAAACTTTAAATTTGAGAAATTTGAAATTAAAAGGTAAGTTCATTAATGAAATTGATATCCATTTATTACTACATTTATTGCAATTATTATATTAAAATATTATGTAGAATTTAATAAAATAGAAAAACTCATAAAAAGACATGTGGAAAAAAATTAATTCAAAATAACCACAAAATGATATTTGACAAAATTGAATGTGAGTGTGACAAGTGACAAAAAAAAACATTCATTTATTAAAGAGGATTACACCAAAAACGTAGAAAGCATTACATGAAAGTTGTACCATTGAGTTCTAGAGTAGGACTTGCTTAAAGAACGGTTAGAATGTGAGACCACTTCCAAGTAGGGATGAGTGTGGGACGGAACAGGTACCGACCCGTCCCGTTCCCGATTTCCCGAATACCGAATTTGGTCGAAAGTCAATCCCGAGTACCGAACCGAATTAACATCACGGGTACCGGTACCGGGAATGGTACCGGTTTTCGGTACTAGTACCGTTACCGGCGGTACCGATTCCCGAATTTCATGTATTTGGAGTACCAAGTACCGTCCCATATTTTTAAATTCGGTACGGTTCAGTACCGGTTCCTGTACGGTACCGGTACGAGATCGGGATTTGGGACAAATTGCTCATCCCTACTTCCAAGATGTTTTAAATGTTTTAGGTATTAATTATGAACGATGAAACCAAATGATATATATTTCAAGAACAAAGAACATAGCATACAAATTTATCATTCCCATATATTCATTTCGATCATTATTGGCCAACTCTTTTGAGGATTAGGTTTAACAAGTGGCTGTTTTGATTGGTTTTATTTACCCTATTTTGAAGCCCTGTTATAAGAATATCTTTTAATGATTTTAACAAGACTAATTAATGCTTAGGTATAATATTGTCTGCCGTTTCAAAACAAATATGATAAAAAGTGTTTAAAGTCGTTCAAACTTATTTAGCCTGGACTAGTTTGGGTCTGTAATTGATCGTTTCCAGGTTCAAAGTGTTGGGCTTTTAATTAACATGCCACATCTTCTTTGTTTGACCGGTCAACCTCAATCATCTTATGTGTGCTATTTTGAACTTGTTTAACCCAACACCAGCAATAACTTTCCCTAATCAGGATCCCTGTTTTGGACTTGTTTAACCCATTCATCAAATGGGAAGTAGTTCTTATTGCCTTCACATATAATTATATAAAGCTTCATATGGGCTCTTTCTGCGACTATTAGATGGATCTTTATACTTTTTCTGTATGAAAAACAATTCTCATGCGTATTAATTACTAGTTACATAAAGACACCCCCCCTCCTAAATCCCAGAATACACTGGCGATTGCCCTTTTTCGTAAAATTGTCCATGATATGGAAGTGCATCTCGACATGACGGCTCGACAGAAAGCGGTTTTCTAGTGCTTATGTGCACCACATGCTCAAGATTTTCTTCTAGCTATCCCTATAGATGGGCTTGGCCAACATATGTCTCATGTGGAGTATCATACTATCCTCAAATATCGACTCATGATTCCAATATTCCCAGCTGACGAGGTATGTCCGGTGTATCGCAAGGCATGTTTGGACTCTTTTTGATAGCACACAGTTCACTGTAAAGAACTACTGGGGTTCAAATGCAGACACAATATGGTTAGGGATGTTTTGTTTGACATACTTAAGCGTGTCGGAGTTTCCGCTAAGAAATAGACACCTGTGAATTTCTTGACCGACCCGGCAGAAGGAAGGTCAACCCTCAGACCGGCTGACATTTTGATTTTTGGATGGGTCGGAGGGGAAACACGCATGTGTGGACCTTACATGGGTATCTCCTCTCGTGGGATTGAGGGCTGGGGGTTTCACGGCAGGACATGCTGCTTTAAAAGTTGCTACAGGCAAAGTCACCAAACATGAGAAATCGTGCATGGAAAATCAACACGTGTTCATACTATTTGCATTTGATATGTTTGGTTTCCTCACGCCGAATGTTGCAGAGCTTCTTAATAGAGTACAACGGATCATGCATAGCAATGTTATATCCCCTAGATCTGTGGATGTAGTCTTTAAAAGCATTAGCTTTACCATACAAAAAGGCTTAGCAGCGCAACTTGTTGCCCGTTTGCCATCTCACTCGTTGTACGATGATAATTAATTACATAAATAATTGAAGAAATGACACAAATGCCCTACGAACTTTTTTGGATAGGTCATTTTAGTCCCTAAACTATTTTTGTGGCTTTATAAGGAAACCAAGTCATGGGTAGGCCCGACCCTGACATTTCGGAGGCCTTGTGCAAAAACTAAAGTGAGGCCCCGTAAAAATTTCTTGTAAATATTATTAACTATATTTGCTACCACTAATTCAAAACATAAAGTTGCTAAAAACATCTCATAAATCCACTATCACAAAATAATGTCTTCACTCATTAGTAATCAAATAAAACTGTAAAACTGTTATAAACAATTTTTCAAAAAAAAAAAAAACAACAACGCATTACTATTTTCTAAACATCGACCTTCTAGCATTTTTAGAAGAAAATTCATCTATGAGACTTTCATAATCAATATTCTCAAGAAACTCGTTCTCAATCGAAATCAATGCCAAAGCGTTTAATCTCTCTTGTGACATTGTCGAGCGCAAATAAGATTTTAAAAGCTTTAGTTTTGAAAAGCTTTTTTCCGCTGACGCAACTGTAATAGGAACAGTCAACAATATTTTGTATGCTAGACAAGAAACTGGATAAGTATTCATCATTTTTAAGAAATTTAGTATTCCGTTAGCTGTATTGTGTTTAACCGGTAAATGTTTTTGTAACAACTCCAGTTCGTTGAATAAATCATCAGCATCAATGTCTGAGATATGACCATTTTGCAGCCTCTTTTCTAGATTTTTGCAACATGACTTTAACTCGCTAGTATTCATTAACTTCAACTTTTCTGCTGTGAATAAGAAACCAAAAATGTATTCATATTGTTTGTATTGTTCGAACCTTCGCTCCAATGAACCAATAGCTTAATCAACTATGTACACAAAATATTGAATCCTAAATGACTCTTGAGGTGAAAGTTCCTGTACCCGCTCTGATGACCCAACGTCATTCTCATCAAAATGTCTTTTTTTAACAACTCTTCTTTTATTATTTTTCTCAACAAACACCGGATCAATTGCCTCATCAATACGCATAGTCTCAGACTGAAGTTGTTTGCTCAGGTTATTTACTTTAGCCAATATATGATACCATATAACCATAGCTATTATAAAGTCAAATCTGCCAAGTTCATACTCTGCTAGACAAGTAGCTTCACTTATGATCTTTATTTCTGTCTTTTCTTCAACAAGTTTATGTAGAGCTTTTACTATTTCAGGAGCTTGAGTAACTATTTCTTTCACACTTTCGATCCTACTTTCCCACCTTGTAGTTGATAATGATTTTAAAATGAGACTTTGTTTCAGTAATGTGTATTTTAAAATTTTCCACCTTTTTGTCGAATTAGCAAACAATGTATAAATATGTTGAACAACTCAAAAAAACTTTATTGCTTTTTCACAAGAGTTTGCCATATCTGACAATGTCAAGTTAAGAGAATGTGAAGCACACGGGGTGTAAAATGCTCTAGGATTAATATCCAAAAGTTTTCTTTGTACACCTTTATGTTTTCCCTTCATGTTGGATCCATTGTCATAACTTTTCCCTCTGATATTATCGATGTCAAGATCTTGTAGTAAGCTTTGCAATGAGTCAAATAGCCCCTGCCCTGTGGTGTCACAAACAATTAAAAATTTGCAAAAAATATTCTTCAACCTTTATAGGAGTGGAAGATACATCAACACACCTCAATATCAGTGTCATTTGTTCTTGTTTGCTAATATCTGGAGTACTTATTACTGCATAGTACTTAGCTTCCTTAACTCTTTTCACAATTGTATCTTTAATTTCAGAAGCGAGCAAAAAAATTAACTCGTTTTGTATCTTGTGACTCAAATAATGATAATGAATCTCATTATTTTGTATACTTCGAATATGCTCAGCCAATACTGAATCCCACTCTGTGATCATTTCAACTAAAGCCATAAAGTTGCCATAAAAATTAACTTGTTTAGTATAGTGTAGTGTATTGTATGTTCTTTTAGTTTCTCATCATAGTATGTTCGTATTGACTCATGAATGAGCTGACTCTTGTATGTTTCATTGTACTAGAAATAGTGAGTAGTGACTTCCTAAACTATACCTATTATAGTTTACTAGTAAAGTTGTTTGTATGAATGAACATGTTTGTACACCTTTGCTACCCAAATGTATTGAACTGAATGTAGAACGTTAATATCCATATACATACACATAATATATAACTAAGATTCAAACGACCGTCGGACAAACAACCGAATACCCTAAGTCCACAACCAAACAAGGAACAAGAAGTAAGGCGAGTTATCAGTCCTAAGTCCTTTCAATACTACTTATATAACTATATTTATATAGATAAGATTTTGACAACATATAAGTTTGAAAGAGTTTAATAATGAGTTTTGCATATAAAAGAGTTTGTAAAACGATTTGAAACAGTTTGTTTGATAACACAGTTTGAAGTATAGTAAATCTGTTTGTTTGATAGTTATTAATCACATGTGATTGATATAATAACTATAATGTTTCTACTTGTATTCCCCCCCATAAAAGCATTTAAAATCATTTAAAAGATAAGTTAAGGGGTATGAACTCACCTGCAGTGAGTGATACGAATGAAAGATCGGTTTGTAGGATGCTAAGTGTCAAGTGAAGACTTGAGCACAACAGATCCTAATAAGCATATAATGACACATATATGTATATAATTAGTGTTTAAACAACTAATTATGCAAGGAAAGACACCCTAGGACATAGGAAACACTTAGATTCAAGTGCTAGAAGTACCAAGGGTTGCATATAATGGGTGTATGGCCACACCTTGGAGTGTACGGCCAAAATGGTGTGTTTCATGTGTGTGTACAGCCAGAGTGTACGGCCAAAATGGTGTGTTTCATGTGTGTGTACAGCCAGAGTGTACGGCCCAAGTGGGTGTGTGGTCGTACACTCATGGTGAAACATGCCATTGAGTGATTTAAAGTCCTATTAAGCATCTAGGAAGTGTGTTTTGACCAATGCCTAGCCTTAATGGAAGTTTAATGCCATTTTGGACCTTAAAAAGGGTGTGTACGGCCACACAAGGAGTGTACGGTCGTACACCCTTGATGATCATGTAAATATGGTCAAAAGTGTATTCTAAGTCTCTATCTTGCATCCCATAAGTGTTCTTGATCATGTGCTAGCTTAGAACTTGAGTATGAAGCCAAATAGCACTAAACAAAGGGGTGTACGGCCACATGGGGTGTGTACGGCCGTACACTCCTTGATGATCATGGTTTGGATGATTTCTAAGGAGTATAACTAGTAAGTAACAAGCATAAGGAGTGGTACTTACGATATAGAAGCCTTTAGGGGTGTTTGAGGTCCAAAAACTTAGTAGGTGTTCTTGGTGAACACTTGAAGATCTAAACAAAAGGAGTAATTTCATGGATGAAATCATAGATCCTTACTAGATAGTGAAAGGAATCAACAAATCATAGGAAGAAACACTTACAACTTGAAGATCTAGAAGGAAAATCGGATGATACTTGAGAGAGAAGTTGATTTCTTGGCTTAGGAGTGTGAAAAGAGGTAAATGAAGGCTAAGACTCTCATTTATAGATGAGAGTGTATGGTTGGGATGGGTGTACGGCTGTACACCCATGTGTGCGGTCGCACACACCTCATAAAGGGGTGTTTGGCTCAATTGAAAGGTGTTGAACTCAAATACACTCATCCCTAGACTCATACCTTGATTATACTAGGCTTAGAACACTCAAATTGACTCTAAACAATGCTAGAAGATAGAAAAACAAGTCTAACTTTGATTGATTTGAATAAGTGTACAAGATAGAAATTTCGGGTTGTCACACATGTCCATAACGGTCCGATTTCGCCTTTCTACAACTCCGTTCTGTTGAGGCGAATATGGTGTCGTAAGATGCCTTTGAATACCATTTTCTTCACAAAATAATGAGAATTCTTTTGAAGTGAACTCTCCCCCTCGATCCGTTCGAAGTGTCTTCATTTGATAACCCGAATTCTTTTCAACCATCAACTTGAACCGTTTAAAAGCGCTCAAGGCTTGAGACTTCTCCGATAGCATGTAAACCCACATCCACCGGCTAAAATCGTATACTAAAAGGAGAAAATATTTACTCCCTCCAACAGATGTAGGTGTGATCGGACCACATAAGTCCGCATGAACAAGTTGTAGATGTTTTTGAGCCCGAAAAACTGCGTGATCCGGGAAAGGAATTCGGGTTTATTTGGAAAGAACGCACCCTTCACATACTTGGTTTGGGTGCTCAATCTTTGGGACTCTGGTTGCCATATTCTTTTCATACAATTTCTTTAAGGAGAGAAAGTTAACATGACCGAGTCTAGAATGTCATATCCAAGTTGGTTCGTCTTTTGTTGCTAAAGACAAGTCGGTCTACTGATCGTTAGAAGAGTTTTATATAACCGGTTTGGGGATCGTTTAACTCTCAAAAGTAGAGTTTTGTTTCTGTCAAACAATGTCAGATCCGACCCATCCATTATGACCCGACTCCCTTCCTCCGTCATTTGTCCAAGACTAATAATATTGTTTTTTAGACTTGGATTGAAATATACCTCATTAAGGAGTCTTTGGTCGCCATTTTTGATATCGAATAAAATCGACCCTTTTCCCAAAATAGAGACGGTCGAACCATCCCCAAATTTCACATGGCCCGTAACGTGCTCATCTAGTTCGCGAAACTTTGAGCGGTCCCCGGTCATATGATTGCTAGCACCATTGTCGAGATACCATACCTCAGACTCGACTCGACTTTCTCCCGATGCAAGAAGATTAACACAAATCTTCTCTCTTAGAGACAGCTTTTTGTGTGCACATTCTTGTGAGGCTGCCATCATCAAAATAGGCTCTTCTTCGTTGGCTTGAGTGAGGTTCGCCTCCTCACCTCGATTCTTGTTTGGACACTCCGAAGCATAATGACCAAATTGTTCACAAGTAAAACATTTGATTTTACTTTTATCCTTTCAAGAAGGATTATGGTCATTCCGATTTGTATTGTACTCGCGACCACCTCCTTTGCCACATCCACGACCTCGGCCTCGTCCCCGACCTAGGTTACCATGTCTTCCTCGTCCTCTTGAAGTGTTTGACGAGTTTCTCTCGCCAGTTTGCTTCGAACGAGATTCCCACTCGGCATGTGTAAGCAATAAAGAAGGCCCTCCTTCTTTTTCTCCATAGCTTCGAAGTCTCTCTTCATGGGTGTTTAGACGACCCACAACTTCTTCCACCGTCATATTCTTCAAATCTCCGAATTGCTCGATAGATGTTACGCTTTGTATAAATCGTATCGGCACGGCTCGCAAAAACTTCTTCACAACCGTAATTTCTTCAATCTTTTCACCTAGAGATCGAATACCGGTTACGATAGTATTCAATCTCATGGAAAAATCATCTACCGATTCACTGTCTTTCATCCGGATCACCTCGAAGTCATTTCTCAAGGTTTGAGCTTTAGCCTCCTTGACCCGATCGGCTCCCATGTGCATCATCTTGAGCGTTTCCCATGCTTCTTTAGCTGTGTCCTTCTCAGCTAACATCAGAAGTACGTCCTCTGGAATTGCTTGATAAATAGCCGCCAGAGCCATCCGATCTTTACGTTCGTCCGTTTCTGCATTTTTAATTACATCCCATACTCCTTGTGTTTGTAAATTCACTCGCATTTTTATGGCCCACACTGCGTAGTTCATCTTCGTGAGCATTGGATAGTGTAACGTAACGCTACCGTCTTTCCCGGTCCTTTGAAAACTTTCAACTTCTGCTTGAGAAGATGACGAGGTTGGTGTAGTCATTTTTGGCATATACTTGGGCATACACGAGTAAGAATTCTTTTTGTTTTCTTTTTTTTTGAAGTACGGGGACCAATATGAACTTTTCAGAAGTTCAGGGGGCAAACAGAACTTTTACAGAAGTAAAACAGGGGCTAAATTGAAATTTTTCTGAAAAAAGGGACCAAAATTGCAATTTTTCTGAAAAACAGGGGCTAAATTACACTTTCCGGAAGAACAGGGGCTAAACTGCAATTTCCAGAACTTTGGTCAGCTGCTGACGTCACTGCTACAGTGCCGCTACAGTAACAGATGATGTCACCCTTCTTCTCCGGTGAACCTGGTTTTTCCGGCGAGTTTCCGGCGACTTTTGACCAACTTTGACCGGCGATTTGGAATCCTTCCGGTGGTCAAAAAATTCAAAAAAATATATTTTCGAAATCCTCAGAACAAGACCTTTCCAACGGTGTACACCGAAATTGTTTTCGAGACAAAAACATTTTGACCGAAAAACAAAGAATGCTTCCCCGGAGCTTAGCCAAGCTCTGATACCACTTGTTGGGGTTGAAACACACTTCTATTCAGAACTAGAACAAAAGAGAAGAGCTTACACGCTCAATATTACAAGAAAAAGAAACAACCCTCTAATACTCACTCTAAGTATTACACACTACACTCTCTGTTTTGTGGTACCTTACAACTGAGATTACAACTTCTATTTATACTAAAGCTAGCCACTATAAGTACCGTGGCAATTTATTGTGTTCATCGTATGAAATAAAGAGGCTGCCATTTCTAGTTGTTATTGTCAACAAAGGAGGCATTCATTTGTCAACTAAAGAGGGTGGTGCAGCTACTCATGGCAGGTTCACACCCAAGTAGGTTTACACTCACAGCCATGACGGCCATATTCATTGGCTTGGTTATATTGATTCCGGGTGGATGATAGAAACGATAGTGGCGTTTGATTTGGGTGCGCAGACATCCAGTGAAATACCTCTTCCAGATTCTGTATACTGCCATGGCAGTCGCTTTCCTTACTTAGGAATTTTGGCTGGAAAGCTTTCTGTGTTGTTATGCGTTGAAAATGGTGAATGTGAGGTGTGGGTGATGGTTGAGTATGGGGTGGCTAATTCATGGGTCAAACATCATGTCTTTTCACAGTTTAGTGGTGATATAACTCCATATGGGTTCACATCATGCAGTGAGTTTCTTTTTAGATCTGATGATCGTCGTTTTGCTTTGTATGATCCAGTTTCAGCCAAAAATATAAAACCTTCAATATTAAGTTAAGAAAATCATATGTAAGTAAAATTGTTGGGTATGTTGACAGTCTTGTTTGGATAGAACCTGTAGGCCTGACAATCGTGTCGTGTTCGGGTTGGCGTGTCGCGGGTTGGCGGGTTGGCGTGTTAAAATATGTCAACTCAAACACGACCCATTTAAATATACAGGTCACGGGTTGGCGGGTTTGGAACATAAACCCATATATGACCCGCCAACCCATTTATTTATACGGGTTCACAGGTTGGCGGGTTCGTGGGTCAGATTTGGGTTCGTGGGTCAGATTCCATAAATAAAATTGACAATTAAACATGAATAAATTCTTGATGGTTGATACAAACATATTCGAATTTTAGACACTTAAGTCTTAAACATCCAAATGAAGATTTAAAACATTCATAGAAACATGTTCAAACTAAATATTAATACAAACATAGATAATTCAAGTGCTAAAGTCATTTATTATATAATACTTATTAAATATTAATACTTGATCCATAAATACATTTAAAAATAAAATAATTTTTTTTTATTAAAAATATAAACGGGTTGGCGGGTCAACCCATTTATTTTTTGAGAAACTCATATATGATCCGTTTAATAAACGGGTTGGCGGGTTGGCGGGTTGAAAAACTCAACCCAAACCCATTTATTTCGTGTCGTGTCGCGGGTCGTGTCGAGAATTGTCAGCCCTAAGAACCTGCCAGGCGATTGCAAATTTGAAGAGGCATCAGCAGGATGGTGAATGGGGAGGTAAAGCCTTTAGATTTTCCGTTTATTCTATCTCTTGGTATATAACTGCTTTGCAAGATGCTCTGTTTCTTATTAAGTTTCAATTTCTCGTCCATTAATTACGTCTACATTATCCATTGTCAACATGATGTATTTGACATTGTTTTTTCAATTTTTTTTTGTTGTTGTTGTGTAGTTATACCTCGTTTACCACTTACTCATACAGGTACGTCTAGCCTTATTGCTAGTCAAGGAACTGATTTGTATCATTTTTTCCTACCTGTTTAATAAAAAAGTTAACTTACAGTTTTCAAGGATATTAATGCAAGACTATCAATTTTGGTTAAATGCTAATTTAGATGATAAAATTTGTATTTGTTAAAACGCTAAGGATTTGTAGACTATATGTCTTGGAGTTTGTTTTTCATTTTTCCAGGGTTTTGATCTTAAATTTTTGTAGTTGGTATGGGCATATGTTCTGGATTTCAATTAAAAATTCATTGATGAAATCGTCTGATTTTTACAATGGAGGTAATTAAGCCTTTAGATTGGTATAAAAGTAAGCTATGAGCAAGTTAGCTCAACAATTTAGAATACCCACCCATAGGAAAAGAACCCAACATCAAAACACACGACCGGTGTGTGAAGAATAAGAATACACTCTTATGTAGTCCTAGAAGCTACCCGTGAGAAAAAAAAACACACATAAAAAATGCACCTGTAGTATATTAAGCAAAAGGGGTATGTCGATCACCAAAAACTCACATTAAAACACGTACAATGAAAAGGAATGAAGTGAGGAACACACCACACAAAACCCACCCAATCTGGGTATTGTTGAAAATTGACCTCAAGACTCAGACATGATGGTCCAAACAGTTTTGTCAAACGTGAGACGACTTGAAGTAATTCTTTTGAGGCCAAATCAAAACAACTAGGAGGCATCATGGGCAACAATGGTGTATCTGGGCGTCTTGAACTCAATCTCATGGCCTATGGAAGATACAACTTCAACCCCGGACAGGTTAAAACACCATTCTTGGTTCTTTTGAGTCGAGAGAGTGAGTTTATTTCTTAAACCCTAAAAAATTGCCCCTTCTACATATACCAAATGTTTTTTCCTTCAAAGAATTGCCTACAACTCCCAACAATCATCGGAGGTTGTAAAGACTTCAAATTAGATGTATATCCTTATAAAACCTATAAACTCACATATATAACCAAATACTTAATTTAATTATAATTAATCTATTTAAAACGTAAAAACATTATCTTTAAATTGATTTTTTATAATTAAAAAACTAATTAACTTGTAACATTACAATATTACCCATCATCCACAAATCTCAAACATATCAATAGAAATCTAGATGTAACCGAACGATAACAAAGTTAGGGTTGATATCTCGTAAAATGAACCCGACCAATAATATTGACAGATTGAACAAAGTTTGACTGAGATTCAAGGGATTAGTACAACGATGAGAACTCAATATACACTTGTACAAAAAAAAAAAAAAAATCAAACCCACAATAGAATCCACCAATAACCATATCGTGAATAAGAAAAAAGATTCCCTTGATGATTGTATATATGAATTTTAGTAATTTAGTTACAATCTAATAATATTTTTATGTTTTAAATAGATTAATTATCATTAAATCAAGTATTGTGGTACATAATTTAAAGTCTTTTAAATATATATACCTAATTATGAATTATGAAAGTTAACAATGATATAGACGAAATTTTAACAATAATATAAAATGTTATCTTTTGTACAACACCTTTTAATTTCAAATAATATAAGGGGGATTTTTTAGTATATTGTAAAAAAATGTCTAGGACAGGTTTAGATCGGTTTGTGATGCAATCTCTTATGCTACTTGTTAGTTCTTAATGTTGTTGATACTTAAATATTCCAGTCACTTGACATCCTTGTAGACCACATGTTTAGTCACACATGACATTGCACTCACTATTAAATGGATCTAAAGACACAAATATTCCAGTCACTTAAAATCACTAGAAATTTGTGTAAGCATTGTAGTTTGCCATTGTCAATAGGATTCGAGTATCTTCAGAAATTAAAGGTTTGCCATATCCATTTTTTTTTCATGTTGAATGAAATTGCAATTAATATAAACGCGTGGGATTTAATGCTGTGAGTTGTTTGATCTTGCGTAACGTATTTTTACTACCCTGAATTCTTTACGTATTGGATTTTACATGACTTGGAACTGACAAGTGTCATAATTTCAATCAGGAACCAACTTTGGAAGTTTCTTCAGTATTGGAGATGGACCCAGACAAAAAAAAAACAATTTGGGAATTATTGGGCCATCATCACCCCATTTTTTGCATAACAAATTGAAGATGCCAAAAAGATAAAAATTTATCGTGCTACCCTGAAATTTGAACAATGGCCAGCTCTGTTTCAAAAGAAATCGACCTACTAAAACTTCGCCCGCCTTATTATAATGATTCAATCAAAATCCTTTTCCGGTTTGGGTTTGATCCCAGAAGTGATGATTACAAGGTTATTAAGCTTACAGGTGTTGTCCGAGAACACAGAAATATTAGCCCATTTAACGGACCACTCATTAAAGATTGGCTGCAAGTTGAGGTTTATAGTATGAGAAAAGGAACCTGGGAGTTAATCAGTCAAAAGTTTCCATCGCATGTTATAAGCATTGCCTTACAAGATGAAGTTTGTGTAGATGGCCATGATGGCCATCTTCATTGGCTTGCTAATATTCAGGAGAATGTGATGAAACAAACTATAGTGGCATTTGATTTGGGAGTGGAGACGTTCTGTGAGATACTTTTACCTAATTCAATGCATGATTACAATGTGCACCACAGGAATGTGTTAGGAGTTTTGGGTGGAAAGCTTTGTGTGATGTCGGGTGTTAGAGATGGAGGATGTGAGGTGTGGGTGATGGATGAGTATGGGGTGGTGGAATCATGGGTCAAACTCATGCGTTTGGTGGTGATATTATACATCCATATGGATTCACATTACACAATGAGTTTATCTTTAATGGGTTTTTGACTTGTATAGCTCTGTACGATCCAATTGCAGACAAGGCTAAACGTATACCAATCAATAAAATATCTGGCAATAGTAAAATTCTCCAGTACGTGGACAGTTTTGTTTGGATAGTACCTGCTGAACGTGAGATCAGCCGTTGCAGCATCTCTCACTATGTGAATTTGAAAAAAGGGTCAAAAATAGCCAAGACATTCTATCTACTTATGTTATCTTTTTCTGTAAGTGCTTTCATGATGCTATTTTTCTTAATTTTGTTTTATGTCAAGTAATAAACTTTACTTTCTAGCCTTATATATTGCTATCCAAGGAGTATGTTTAAACTCGTATCTTGTGAAAACACAAAGAATTGCAGATTTTAGGAGTTGCGTTTGATTTTTCAGGCTTTTGCATCTTTTTTTCAGTTCTTTGCATTGGTTTCATGTTTTGGATTTTAATTGAATTGTATTAAGGAAAAGGAAGGAGCTAGCTGCTGAAATTTTTCTGATTTTAGCAGTGGATGTAAAGTCTTTAGGTGGGATTCTTGTATGTGGTCTTCTCGTTATGTTTGGGGTGGATTGAATGTGCATTTGAAGGCTCATAAAGCATTTAGTATTGTTCTAAGCCATTTGGCCCGTAAATTGTAAAGGTTTAACAAATACATCTCCAAGGAACATATTAAAAGTTTACATAAAGACAGTGTGGCAATTTGTCCGGTTATATTAAACTTCATTTAAAATTTGTTCATTGCACTAAAATTTATAATGCTTCACTTTATTCTTTTATTAATGATTTTTTAGTATCTTTATTAGTGTTGTAAAATACGACGGATTCAAATTGACTTAAATAATATTAGCTCAATGCGGAATGGGATCAAAAATTATCAAAGCGTAATAATCACAACGTAATACGAATAAAATAAATAGAATAGAGACACAGGAATTTACGTGGAAACCCAAATCGGGAAAAATACCACGGGCGGAGGAAGCCGAGAAACAATTCACTATAATTTGCAGTGTTTACAGGGATTATGAAAGAGATTACAAAATAGAGTGGGAGAGCTAAAATATACGGTGGTGTATCAGTATATATATGTAATACTTTTCTATATATACTTGAATAATTTTTGGTTGTGGTCTACCTATTGTTCTGCTGCAACACAGATATTTATAGGGAGAGTAGCCGTAAAGTTTCTTCCAATTAACACCAAATTACCGTAATGTTTGACAACTTTCTTACCGTCCAAATTTGCCGTCCATTGACAATAATAAACAATTGTTTAGCAAAACAATTATTTGGCCGACTGTTGCGTAGTCAAAAAATTCAATTCAAATGGAGCCGCCATTTTTGACATATCAATATATATGCCGTCCATCAATATTCAATTACCATATATATTAGTATTCATAGTCAAACTATGAATAGTAAATGATAAGTTACTGAAATAACCCCTGAACTATTTGCCACTTGCTAATTTTGGAGGCAACTTTTCCACAATCTCCACCTTGACATCAAAATTAAGCAAGTCATGCTTTACGATTAGTCAAAACCTATAGCTCACCAAACTCTAAAACGTCCATAAGAACCTGCAAATTTTATATAGAGAAAAAAATTGTTTCCGAAAAATAAATAATACTTCCTCCACCATGAGCCTTCAGGCTCAACTGCGATCAGAAACACCCACCATGTCCAAACATAATTTGAACTTGGCTATAGGAAGACTTTTAGTGAACATATCAGCGAGATTATAATCTGTATGAATCTTGTCCACAACACAATCACCTTTTTCAATGATATCCCGCACAAAATGATAACGAATATCAATATGCTTTGTTCGGTCATGAAACATTTGATCTTTACTCAAGAAGATAGCACTCTGGTTGTCACAGAAAACTGTGGTCACCTTTATTCTATCATCGAGTTCTCCAAATAACCCCTCCAACCAGATATCTTCCTTAACTGCTTCTGTAATCGCCATGTACTCTGCCTCGGTAGAAGACAGGGCAACTGTAGACTGTAACTGGGCTTTCCAACTAACATCACAACCATTTAGAGTAAACACATACCCTGTAATTGATCTTCGTTTATCCAAATCTTTGCCATAATCTGAATCAACATATCCGAACACCCCAGTGTTAGATTTACCAAAACGTAAACACATAAAAGACGTACCGCGTAAATAACGAAAAATCCACTGTACTGCTTTCCAGTGTTCTTTCCCCGGGTTCGCCATTTATCTACTAACCATGCTAACAGCATAAGCCAAATCAGGGCGCGTGCAGATCATAGCATACATCAAAGATCCAACAGCACTAGAGTATGGAACACGTGTCATGTAAGCCATATCAGTCTCATTAGTAGGACTCAAAGCGGATGATAGCTTGAAATGAGCTGCAAAAGGTGTGTTGACAGACTTTGCTTCGTGCATACTGAAGCGTCTTAGGACTTTCTCAATATAACTTTTCTGAGAAAGATGCAAGATCCTAGACTTCCTGTCACGAATAATTTCCATACCTAAAATCTTTTTGGCAGCTCCTAAGTCCTTCATTTCAAATTCAGCTTTCAACTGGTCTTTTAACTTCTGAATCTCCTTCATATCTTTCGCTGCAATCAACATGTCATCCACGTACAAGAGTAAGTAGATCTTTGAACCATTGTCACCTTTCTTGAAATAAACGCAGCTATCATAGGTGCACCTGCTGAATTTGTGACTAGTCATGAAAGAATCGAACCTCTTGTACCATTGTCTAGGAGACTGCTTGAGGCCATAAAGAGATTTGTTCATTTTGCATACGTAGTTCTCCTTTCCAGGAACTGCAAAACCTTCAGGTTGTTGCATAAAAATCTCTTCCTCAAGCTCACCATTTAGGAAAGCTGTAGTGACATCAAGTTGTTCTAACTCAAAATCGTTAGAAGCAACCAACCCCAACAATACACGAATGGAAGTATGTTTGACAACTGGGGAATAAATGTCAGTGTAATCAATACCAGGAATCTGACTGTAGCCTTTAGCTACTAACCGAGCTTTGTATCTTGGTTTATCATTTGGGTTGACAGGTTCCTTGAGCTTGTAGACCCACTTGCATTTAACTGGTCTCTTCCCTTTCGGAATAGGAACTAAATTCCAAGTACTGTTTCGCTGCAAGGATTCCATCTCATTTTGCATAGCGAGCATCCAATCATTTGAGTCTTCAGATTTGATAGCCTCGTCATAATTCGCAGGCTCCGTTGCGGACTCAATATTATCAGCAACAATAAAAGCATAGGCAACCAAATCAGATTCAGCATACCTCTTCGGAGGAATAATCTGTCTTCTCGGTCTATCTCTTGCAATGCTTGGAGTAGTAGCTTGTGGTTGTGAAGGTGTTGAATCTTCACCAACAACATGCTCATCCGACGAAGAAGAATCTTGATGCTGATTTGTACTCTGATTAGTGGTAGGTGAAGTAGGAAGCTCCACCTCCATTTGAGCATTCTCTTTATTTGCTTCGGATGATACATCTGATGCATCTGTTCTTTTAGAAGAGTCAGCAACTGGTTGAAATATAGCAGACTCATCAAAAGTAACATCTCTTGTGATGATAATTTTCTTCAAATCAAAGCTCCATAACTTGTAACCCTTTACACCTTGATTGTACCCAAGAAAAACGCATTTGATTGCTCTTGGTTCTAGCTTCCCATTGTCAACCCGTGCATATGCTGGACATCCGAATGGTTTTAAATCTGAATAATTTGCAGGTTTACCGGACCATAATTCAAACGGAGTTTTCTTCTCGATTGCTCGTGACGGTGATCGGTTGATAACATAGCAAGCAGTCGAAGCAGCCTCCGCCCAAAAAGACTTTGGCAATTTGGAATTAGAAAGCATACACCGGACCTTCTCCATAATGGTGCGATTCATCCTTTCAGCTACACCATTTTGTTGAGGTGAATGGACTACTGTGCGATGTCGAGTAATGCCTTCCTTTTGACAATAGACATTAAACTCTTCTGAGCAAAACTCAAGTCCATTATCCGTACGAAGATACTTTACCACCAGACCTGATTGCTTTTCAACCTGAACTTTCCAATTTCTGAAGGTAGAGAAAACGTCTCCTTTATTTTTTAAGAAGAAAGACCACACCTTCCTGGAGAAATCATCAATAATAGTGAGCATATAAATAGCTCCACCTTTTGAAGCAACTCGAGCCGGTCCCCACAAATCCGAGTGAACATAATCAAGTGGTCCTTTCGTTGTATGGATACCACTTGCAAACCTCACTCGTTTTGCCTTGCCATATACACAGTCTTCACAGAAATCCAAATCAACAATCTTTTGTTGACCAAGTAAACCTCTTCGACTCAATTCTGACATGCCTTGAAAACTCATATGGCCGAGTCGAAGGTGCCAAAGACGGGACTGATCTGGATCAGAAAAAAACTTTGACACAACAGCAGCATCACTCGAAATTGTTTGCCCGTCAAGAAAGTAAAGATCTGAGGTTTTTCGTTCGGCTCTCAGTTTGTCGGAACCGTCTTTGAATACCCTGAGAACTCCACCTTTACCAGCAAACTCGTATCCCTTTTTGTCAAATGGAACTGAGAGATAACAAGTTTTTTCTGAGGTCAGGAACATATCTAACATCCCCCATGGTTCGAATAACTCCGTCAAACATACGGATCCTGACTGAACCATGTCCAAGAACTGGACATGTAGTATTGTTACCCATCAACACATAGCCCTGGTTAACCTTTTCAAATGTGTAAAACCAACTTTTGTTGTGACACATATGAAAAGTACAACCAGAGTCGAGTATCCAATCACCAGTGGAATCCAGTTTATCTGAATAAACTGTCAAAAGTTCTCCAATACCTTCGACCTCAGCTAGATCGGCTTCACCCGAAGTGCTAGATTGTTTACCATTTGCTGCCGTCTTCTCTTTTTCTTTGTTCTTCAACTTGAAGCATTCTTCAAGCACATGTCCCTTCTTGTGACAATAGTTGCAAAACTTTCGTTTGCCTTTTGACTTGGATCTGGTTCTGTTGGAAGATTGAGAAGTTCTACTTCTTTCTGTTGTTCTTCCTCTGGCATTCAAACCTTCGGCTTTAGCATCACTTGAACCACCACCAGTAATATGCTTCATCTTCTCTTTTGAATCCAAAGCTGTATAGACTTCATCTAAAACTAGAGTGTCACGGCTATAGATAATAGTATCACGAAAATGGCTATAGGATTCTGGCAACGACGATAGTAAGAATAGAGCCAAGTCTTCATCTTCATACTGAACATCCATATTCTCTAAGTTATTTACTAACTCTTTAAATGTGGATATATGTTCAGCTAAAGAGCCTCCTTCAATCATCTTGAGATTGAACAACCGTTGCTTCAAATGCAACTTGTTTGGTAAGCTCTTGGTCATCAACAGTTGTTCCAACTTTATCCATAAAGAAGCCGCTGACGTTTCTTTTAGAACATCTTGCAAAACATCGTTTGACAAGTGCAAACGAATCTGGGATAAAGCCTTCAGATCTTTCATCTCCTTTTCTTCTTCGGTCCATGTATCGGGCATCTTATTGAAACCCAAGAGCGCCTTGTGTAAATCCATCTGAATGAGAATGTCTCTCATCTTTACTTGCCACAACGGAAATCGGGTGTTACGATCCAGTAGTGGAATATCGTATTTTACCGAAGACATGATTAATTACTTGATAAAATGATCCCAACGAGCTAATATCACAACCCGGATGCTCTGATACCAATTGTTGTAAAATACGACGGATTCAAATTGACTTAAATAATATTAGCTCAATGCGGAATGGGATCAAAAATTATCAAAGCGTAATAATCACAACGTAATACGAATAAAATAAATAGAATAGAGACACAGGAATTTACGTGGAAACCCAAATCGGGAAAAAAACCACGGGCGGAGGAAGCCGAGAAACAATTCACTATAATTTGCAGTGTTTACAGGGATTATGAAAGAGATTACAAAATAGAGTGGGAGAGCTAAAATACACGGTGGTGTATCAGTATATATATGTAATACTTTTCTATATATACTTGAATAATTTTTGGTTGTGTTCTACCTATTGTTCTGCTGCAACACAGATATTTATAGGGAGAGTAGCCGTAAAGTTTCTTCCAATTAACACCAAATTGCCGTAATGTTTGACAACTTTCTTACCGTCCAAATTTGCCGTCCATTGACAATAATAAACAATTGTTTAGCAAAACAATTATTTGGCCGACTGTTGCGTAGTCAAAGAATTCAATTCAAATGGAGCTGCCATTTTTGACATATCAATATATATGCTGTCCATCAATATTCAATTACCATATATATTACTATTCATAGTCAAACTATGAATAGTAAATGATAAGTTACTGAAATAACCTCTGAACTATTTGCCACTTGCTAATTTTGGAGGCAACTTTTCCACAATTAGTTACTAGTTTATAACCCGTGAGAACCACGGTTATAAAATTAATTAAAATTTTATAATAAAAAATCAAAATTATTAATCAATTATTTTAAATAATTATTATTTAAGAGATATCTTTTTAGTTATATAAAATTATAATAATTGATTTAAATAAATATGTGAAGTTATATTACCTTATAATCTGTATTAATTTTATTTTATTTTTAATCTAATATTATTAATTTAATATAATTAGAATGAAGAATTTTAAATTTTGAAATTTAAAATGGAGAATCAATTATTAATTTAATGTAATTAGAGTGAGAAATTTAAAATTTGAAATTGATAATTAATAGGTTGACAAGTGGCTTGATATGTGACATATAATATTAATGAGGAATTCTAATAATATTACTTTTGTCAATAGGAGAATAAACATATTCATTTATTAGAATAGAATTACAATTTATATATTGGATCATATCTAAACATTGTAATTAAAAGTAAAGTAACACACATCCAATATATCATTATAACACTCTGAAATGTTTAAATTAGTAGAATATTGAATGCATACATTAGAGATGATAAATTTATAAGGGTAAACATATTCAGAGGATGTGCAGGTTTTACACTAAAACATAGTAAATATTTAGTGTGTATATTGCAGATGGCCTTAGGTATGTGAGGATAGCGAGTCGGGAAAACTCAAACCGGATCGTTTTGTAGAAAACAAAAAACATTGAGGGTTGGATGACTCAAAACATGTTTAAAGTTTTTTTTTTTGTTATTCTTTATAAATATTTTGTGAGTTAAGTTTGGTAATAAAGTATACACTATTAGAATAATAATCTATTTTTTTTAGTAAGTCTATATTTTAAACTAACCATCATCTGTTTTTTATTTAACGGAGGCCGGAGTGGCTTGGAAAAGTGTTATAATAAACGTGTTATAGATTTATAGTAATAGTGTTTAGATCTTTTGATATTAATTAGATAACCAATTTTATAGTATTTGTTTAACGGTAGAACCAGTTTTATAACTTAATAAGTAAAATGATATATAAATGGCATTCATATGCATTTTTAAAGTATTAAAACTTAACATATAACATTTTATTAAGGGCTTCTAACCCAACGGTATCCAGTGTTCCACTCCTCCTTGAGATTGAGGGTTCAAGTCTCGTCATAGACATAAGTGGAATTAAGGAGTAGTTTAGGAATAGATTAGATTTGTCGTTAAAAAAAACATTTTATTTCATAAATTGGATCTCGAGTTAGGTTCTATTGGATTTGGCCCAGTTAGGTAATTAATCTCACCATCTCACTAAAATAATGTAAAGGTTTACCAAATTCATAAAAAAGAATAACATGTTAGAAGCTTACAATAAAATAGTGTGGTATATATATTATGGGATCATCTACAAACATATACCAACTAGGAACGTTGATCAGGTAAATTTTTCGGGTTTCGGGTAGAATGGGTCGGGTAGTTCGGCTATTTTCTTAAAATAATAACACCCGATACCGGACCTATATTGTAATTCGGGTTCTCGGGTATTCGGGTTTTAGGTCGGGTTGGGTATTTTCGAGTATACCCGAAAATTACTTAAGTGTCACTTATTGATTTTTTTTAATTCTTTTTTGCATTTCGGTTGCTTTAATAAAAAATTGGGTAACAAAATATTTCATACAATTAACAAGTACATATACGATAACAATACAAATCATTATAATATGTTATGTGATTTTTGCATTCCATTTCAAATTTTGATAAAAAAAAACAGTTTATAGAGTACATGATCAATGTTTGATCAAATTTGGATTAACCAAACATGTTACATGATTTAATGCAAAAGGTGAGTACATAAAAGTTATAAATAAAAAAATTTAACATGTTATCTAATTGCAGGGACCAATTATATAGCTATATTTCAATTCACAAATAAGAAATGACAAAAAACAAACATGTGCATAGTTGAAAAAAAGAAAGAGATCCCTAATGCACAAAGAAAATGAAGGGGAATCTAACATCTTATTCATTTTCATTATATTTGTTGTAACATTTTGTTCAAAACTTCATTTCATTTTTAACAATTTCTTTTGTATTTATTATATACCGTTCAAATAACGAAGTCATATAACATTTGGTTTAAACTATAAGGAACACTAATTATGTAAAATAATGATACAACTTTAATAGTTATTATAACTAGTGTATTAATCAGTTTTTTTTTTTTTCTAAATCGGGTATACCCGAATTTTTTTAAACCTACCCAATACCCGACCTATTTAAATACCAGGTTACCCGATTACCCGAATATTCAAACTCGAAACCCGATTTGCCCGACCTAATCTACCCGAATTCATAACGGATCGGGTCAGGTAATCGGGTATTGGGTATTTTCAACGGGCCTAATACCAACAACAACAAACTCGTTTTTTAGTTGTTATAAAACTAGGGGATGGATGTAGAGTTAGTTAGGATAGGTCCGTTAGGTTCCGAGAGGATGGGCTTTAGGTTTATTGGGCCCGATGAATATGGATTTGAAAATTTATGATGAGAGCTGATGTTAGTGAACAGATCCATCTCTAAAGAAAAACTTTCCCGCACTCTTGCCTTTTCGGCATCGGTCTCACGGAATCTCGCAACTGGCCGACAGTCTGCCCCTTTCATCTCCGGGACTCTTGGTGTAACCGCCTCTCGCTTCTTGTATGTTTCTCTGATTCTCTTACAGTCTAATTGGGTCTATTTCTTGCTGTCTCTGAATTTCTCCTAACTTCATATCGTTAGAGTTACTTTTCACCCCAAAAGGACATTTACAGAATTCTTAACAGTACCACCAAAAACAACTTAATGCTGGCCTTAATTTTCAACTTTATTTCTGAAAATCCAAGTAATTAACGTATAAATGATCAATGTCACCAAAGAAAAAGGAAGGTAATATTTTGATTTGGGGAAACCCTATAAAAAAAAACTGAAAAATTGATGTCAAAAACCGTTAAGAAAGCATCAATCATTCAAAGAAACCTTAAATAGCAACCAAAATTTGAATAAAATTAATTGACTAAATGAATGATGTAATTCAAAATGGTGATTACAAACCTAATAGGGTAGGATTAAAAACATAATCACCAATTGCCATACAAGAGCTTGACAAATCTATATCTTGTTAACTGGATGGTCTTCTTATTATAACTGGTCTTTTTTTTTTTTTTTTTTTTCTAACGGGTCTGTGTGTTACCTTGCAGCTGAAAAGAAATTTTACTTTGACACCTGAAAATGGCTTCAAGACTAAACCTAGCCACTATAGAGAACCTCCCAAGCGAAGTTTTATCAGACATATTCATCCAGTTAATTGCCAAACAGCTTGCTCAAATGAGGTGCGTTTGTAAAGATTGGAATGCTCTGTTATCTGATTCCTCCTTTGTAAAATCCCACCTCCAGCGTTCTATCCATCACAATGATGAGATTCTCTTGTTCTTCCGTGAGGGACTTTCTTTTGACTTTAGTTCATTCACAGCACGACCCTCTCATTCACCCGATCTCGAACTGACCAATTTCATTAAACCTCCATTTAATCCTCAATCTAAAGATAGTAGGGGTGGTATCATTGGATCTGTGAATGGCTTAATATGCTACTATTACAAATCATATGATGATGATTATGTCGTTCACGTATGCAATCCTTCTCTCTCCGCCATGCTAACTCTCCCACCATGTCTTGTGCCCTTTAATAAATCAAGCGAAGTCCATTTCCGGTTTGGGTTTGATCCCAAAACTGATGATTACAAACTTGTGAAGCTTACAAGCTATCCTCGAGAATCCAAAATGGTACCTCAAGCTGAGGTTTATAGTATGAGAAAAGGTACATGGGAGTTAATATCTCAAAGATTTCCATCACACGTTACAATAATTTCCACTCGAGATGAAGTTTGCACAGATGGCCATGATGGCCATTGTCATTGGCTTGGTTATACTGATGTCGGGTGGAAGAAAGAAACGATAGTGGCATTTGATTTGGATTTGGAGACATTCCGAATGATACCTCTTCCAGATTCTGTAGTAGATTACTATAGTTTCTGCATGAATATTATGAATGTTGTAGGAGTTTTACCCGGAAAACTTTGTGTAATGTCAAAGGCATATCTTGAATGTGAGGTGTGGGTGATGGATGAGTATGGGGTGGCTGAATCATGGGTTAAACATCATATGCATTTTCACAGGTTTTTTTTGATATATATCCATATGGATTTACATCACATGGTGAGTTCCTTTTCCATGCTCCCAATGATTGTTTTGCTTTGTATGATCCAATTGCAGAGAAGTGTAAAACCTTCAAGATTATGGGTGGACAACTTGGTATAATTAAAGTTGTGGGGTATGTTGACAGTCTTGTTTGGGTTGCACCTGCCAAGCGTTAGATATGATGAGATGCTGCTTTATCTTTCTAGTTCAGTTTCGTAATCTATAAATATTCTGCATGATGCTATATATGTTTCTTGATTACTTTCCCATCAACTATCAATTTTTAGTGCATTACATATTTACGTCCACATGCTCTCTTGTAAGCATGATATGCTTATAACATCTGAACGTGTTGGTTCTTTTTAAAAATTATGTTGGTGTTATGTATGATTTGTTTCAATTTTCTTTCCCATAAGCTATTAACTAATAGATGTCTAGCCTTATTGTTATTCAAGGAAATTGTTTCCTTTTCCTCGACCTAACTGTTGTTGGCTCAAGTCTATTTTGAGCAAATCGATTCTAGGTGACTACCAGATGCTATTATGTTATGATAACGTTCTTATATATCATTAAAATATTTAAATTTAAAACATAATTGTTTGTTTTGTTAATTGGATATATATCTAGTTAGTGATAATTAAGGTTAATTTAGGTGGGTAGTGTTTATTAGGAACAATGAGAGTGAGGGTGGTGATGATCTTGTAGGAAAGTTCTGTTTTTAAAAGATGACAGACATGACAGTTATGGATTTGAATAGGTAGGATAATAGGAAAGCATAGCAACTGATAATCACAAGGAGTATTTTAATTTGGTGATTTTTCATTTGGATTCAATACTTTTCACAACGGGTATTTTGGTACTTTTTTCATAATGGGATTCAATACTTCATTTTATTATACAACTTCGTAACTGATTATTTGACCCCTTAAGATCTAATAATTAGAATCGTTTTTAGAGAAAGAGAATAAGCAAAAAGGAGCACTTTACTGTAATCAAGTATGAAACAAGCAAACTGTATTACTTCTTGAGTTCTTTCCGGTGAAAAACAGCCAACAAAAAGACTAGAAAGGCTATTTTTTAGTCTTGTATAATCACTAATCAGTAATGACATGAAGAAAAAAAAAAATGAAAGGCGTACATGTTTTCTCCTAGTCTAGGGCCTGTATATATTATTTTGTATTTAACAAATGACATGGGCTTTTTAAATTTGATGTTTTTTTACGTTGATTGGGCCAATACACAATGTGTTCCGCCAGATGCGCCCTCGATGAACGGACATCACGTTGCATTACGGACATAATATCGCAGACCCTGATGCATTTTTTCTTGCGCCGGCCTCAGCACGCTATTTAAACCAAGCTTAATGTCAATCATCCTTAAATTATTTTGATCTTTTACCCATTTAACTAAGAGAAATTAAATATCCTCCTATATTTTTTTTCTATTTCAACGATCACAAGTATTATATTTTAATAAAATTAATATTAATTTAAGACATTTAGTCATTATTTCATATGGTAGATATATACTTAAGAAGAAAAGTAGAAGGATATTTAATTTCTCTAATTATTTAGATAGATTTTAAAATATTATTTAAGTTTTGGTAATTTCCATACCATAATCGATAGAAAGATATTTTGAGTATTTATGGAGTATATTTGAAATCATTCTATAACTCTAATATTAAATAAGGACACTACATCAAGAAGTCAAGATACTATGTAAATTATCCTATTTATACGAACTAGATTATGACCCGCGTTAAACGCGAGGAACAAAAATTAAATACATATTACATTAATAGGTGACATTGTTTTAGGTGAAATTTTAATAAAAAATGTTAGTTAGATTTATTTTTAGACTTTTTGAACCAAACTTATTAAATAAAAATATTTAATATTTATATTAGAGCAATTTGGTTTTTTAATACAGTAATTTTTAACATAAATGATCCACGTGATCTTTGTTTTATCACAACATGATGCGACTTCTTGATTAAAACATGTTGTGTAGTAGCTTTATGAATTGACTTTGTCCCGTGTACCAACCTCCATGGAGGCTCACATGACTCTTTTCATATTGGCCCTGTAAAACCAAAAGCAACAATAAATTGTTATATGTACCAACAACATTAAATTCTGCAAAGAAATTCGATAAACATTACAGTTTAAGTGCATTGTCATAACCATAAACATCAAATTCAGATATTTTAATTTGGTAAATTTATAAAGTATTTTTCCTTATAATAATTAAAATATGATTTTTCAGGCTACACTCAATCACATATACATATCTTCTGATCAAAGAAATTATTACAAGAAAAAAAACGTGTTATGAACAAAAATATAATATTAGTTTCATAATTTGCCAAAGGTTAACTAATAAATAATAATGAATTTTCACAAATCTTGCATTTTGGTCATTGCATCTAACTAACAAATGAAATTCAGTTTAGAGGATTGATTCAAGAAGTGCATCCATGACTTCTTGTAGCCAAATTTGGGGAAATGCTAAGACCTACCAAGATATGAAGGAACGGTCTATGAGGCTACAGCTGGTTTCTGGAGGGCAATAAAAATTCAAAAATCCTTAGCACATATCTTTCCTGTCTGCTTCAATTATTAAATTTAGATCAAACTTGTCAAAATCAAATTACAAAAAAAAACCCAGATATATAACCTAGCAATCAAACAACATATTTTTCATAGAAATAAATATAACAAATCCACAATTTATACTTTATATAATATTCTTAAATTATATCTTACCTTTTCATCTTTAATGGTTACTAACACCTCTTTCTGCCTTATTGTTGTGACACGCGTGTATATTAAAAATAAGAGAAAGAACTTTAGAGAACGAATGTTGATAGAGTGATCCTTCATTGAAAACGCAGCAAAATTATTCATAGAGCCGCTAGGATTCTTCTATAGACCGCTAGAAGATCTCTATAGTGACAACCGGTGTGACTTCTATGAGAACGCACCATTTAAAGTAACAGTTTTGATTAATGTAAGTGAAAAATCATTTGGAATACTTACCAATTGTGATTGTTTCTACTTGAATGTGAACATTAATATTCTTGTAGAGAAATAGAACTTCAAATGAATCCTACATAACCAAATCAATAAACATGACAACACAAAAAGAAGCCTAAATTGATATATAACCAATTAGGTTTTGTTGAACAATTTTTTCAATTTATCAAAATTTTATTTTATTACAAACCTATATGAGTAATCAATAATCTTAAGCAAGTGAAAGAAATAATTGTTAATTTAAAGCTAGTAAAAAAATACAATATTGTGAAATTGCTTATAATTTGCATGTTTGCTTATTGTCCTGGAGGTACCCAACCATTTGGACATGTATTATTATTTGATTAATTAGTGCATTAAGTACATTATAGAATATGAAATTTAACAATTGTTCAAATTCATTTATACTTGATTTATTAATAGAAAATTGACAAATTTATAGTCATAAAAAGTATGCTTAATTCAACAATTTTTTATCAAAATTAGTAGAAAACCGAGTTTCTTGAAGAAACAAATCAAATACACAAAAACGATATAAATAAAAAACAAAGAATTGAGCAAAGAACATTTGAAGATCATGTCAGAAAGGTATGACCAATATGATCTTTTTGGCACTTTTCAATATAGTCATGGTTAATGTTTTCTCATCTTCAAGATGATAAGTACAAGTGAGTAGAGAAAACAAATTTATAAGCATAAAAATATGCTTAATTCAACAAATTTGTTATCAAAGTTAATGGAAAATATTTTCTTTCGAAATACTCAATTATTAAGTATGTAGGATATTACCACTAAGGTATTTAGAGTTTTGCATCATCCTCAAGCTTCAATACAAACATCAACTAATGCTCATCACTTTCAAGTAAAATTCTTTGCATTTTAAACTTAAATATAGTAAATATAATCAATAACATTATAAAAAAGGGTAAGTTTAAGAATAAATACATTATTGAGTTAAATAGTTGGAAATCGAGCAATTGTAATTTAACATGTATCAAACCGACTATTACTTTTAAAACTTGAGGTATTTACTATATTAATAAGATTTAAATTCAAAATGACTGTTTTTCCCTTTTATGAATTTTGGTACCATCGATCTACACTGAGAAAGAAATAGAATAATTATGAAGATATATCATGTTGATTTGCAAACATATAGGGTGGTCAGTGCATAAATTACGACTTTAAATTTGGAGAGGATTTGAATTTTGAATTTTGAATTTTATTTTAGGGATAGAGGAAATTGGTGAAGGTTTGAGAGGAAACATTAATGGACAACGTGTTTGACCAAACATTGGTCAATATGACATAAGCAATTTGATTTAAGGGTGGAAAATGTATAAGTGAAACACAATCAAAAGTCTTTATTGCTTTAGATGATGGAATAAAGTTTCTCTTTTAGACATAGATATCAATCTTCTGTTATGTAAATGTAAACGGCTTAGTCTTCGTCTCTCTCTAGCATCATTGTAATGAGTTTTATTATTTAAATCTATAAAATTGTATGATATCATTAATATCTAAAAATAATAATATTTCAATGGTAAATATTACTAATAAATTTATAAATAATTTCACAAGAAATATAAATAATTGTTTTATAACGGTTAAAAGATTTATAAAAGTTTACAATTTCCTAAAAAGTGGTAGTTTTCTAATATTTATATTGAGGTTGTAATGAATAACATTGTAACAATGTTGAAATATTCACATTCAAACGAAATAATAGAGTAAAATATGATTAAATTTCTAAATTCATATGAGTTTAAACCTAAAAGGAAAATAGATGAATAATTCAAAATTTCATAAAACCCAAAATGTATTCAAATGATTAAAATTCTAACCCAAAAACGAATAGTTTGAAATAAAGTCATCAAAAATCAAACCCCAAAACCAAATAGTATGTAAACAAAATATGAAATCAATAATATTCAAATCACTCAACTACTCAAACAAAATCATAAAAATCATATATTATTTATCTTGCTTTGGAATTAACAGTTTTGGTTTGCCGTCTCTAGAAGTACGATTTGTCGTTGATGTTGATGGTCGTTTGTTTGAGGACATGGTTGTCAGTGTATCAACATCGTAAACATCTTACAAGTTGCGTTTTAATTCTTCATGTTCATACATTTTTTTAAAGGATGTCCACTTAGTTAGTGGACTTGTTGCAGTGTTTTTATCAAGATTCGAAGCGGGTGTGGCGTTATCACCAGTAAACGAAACAACATCCTAAATGTAGAAAATAAATTCATATGTCAATCTAAAAGTTAATAATATTTTGAAGTTTTTAAAATATTAGATTTATTTATATTATATTTAAAACCTTCTAAGTTAATGTGTCTTGAGATCCGACTTTTGCCAATAAAACATTAAACGAATCGAATTATGGCGCCTACATTTGTAGTACATATAAATATGTTAGTTGGTCAACTGAAATATAAAAAACGAAATTTAATAAGTGTAGTGTTTGTAGTATTCTTCGTAAAAGAATGTTTCCTGTTCGATGTTAAATTTTTTTCCAATTCAACAATGATTGTATTATCAACAGTGAAGTTTGAGATTGCATAACCATCAACTTTGTTCTTCAAATTATAATATGAAATTTAAATTTGAACACCAACTTTTTATTGAAAATTACATTCAAAGCAAATGGATAAATCTCCATATTACCCTCCTAAAAATTAAAAAAAAAATGGTTATAAAAATAGATAGACAAAAGGTAAAAAATTAGTTTTATATAAATGAAGTTAATATCGATAACCTCATTAAACTTTGGATGCAACTCTTGTGCGGTTTTTTCCAGAAGTTTCTTTGTGTCACGATCAAATAACGTAAGTGACACCACACCGGTAAAGTCTTGTACTCGAATGTCGATTTTGAAACTAAATCCATTGATATAAACAAATACAGTAATATAAAGTTAGAAAATTTAACTAAAGAGTATAATAATATGTATAAAAGAATTATTGAAAAACTTAGAATAAGATATATGTATTTGTTCATGCAAGTTGAAGTGTAACAATAAAAAACTTCTTCATCTTGCTTTTGGTCCGTTCCACGAGTTTTGCCATCATACGTTAAAACGACTTTTATGGCTTTCTCTTGACAAACATAGGTCAGCATATTAAAAAAATTAATATAAAGGATATAATTTTGTTTCTATAACTAAATGAATGAAACTAATATACTTAAAGTAGATTGATTAATTTTTTTCATGACCTCTCAACAGGAATACGGTAATAACAAGTAATAAGAACAAAGTAAATACAAGAAATTGTAGAAGAAGAAGGAGAACAGGGTAAAGAAAGAACCTAGATAAAAGAATTATAGAATAAGACCGTTAAAGAAGAACACTGTAAATCATAGGACTCAATCCAAAATCGTAAGAAGAACAACTTCAATGTAATCGTATATATATGTTGTTTCTCAATAAGGAAATCATTATCTTCCAAAAAAATGGGATCCTAAAATATTATCTTGGAGATTTTCGGTTATTCATCTACAAAAAATGATATCATTTATATTGAATCAAAATTTCAAATTAATTGACTTGCTTAATTAATGAGTTTTAAATTCAAAATCATTATCTCAAATTGATTTATTTTACGTGGGATATACCGGGAGATAAATTATAAATAATATTGACTTTATTTTTGACTCTTAAATATTTTGCTAATTTAATAGGATTAGATTAGATTTTATAGATTAATGACCAAATTATTGATATGTTTATTTAATGAGTTTTTTTTAAAAAAAAAAAAAACTAAACGCGTTTGAATTTTAAAGCCAGAAGCTATAAATAAGAGAGTTAAATTAGGAACAATATTAATTAGAGAAACTTATCTCTCGTATATAAATAGAATGATATGCTGTAATTGATAATGTAATTATTGAATTTAAAAATTCTATATATATATATATATATATATATATATATATATATATATATATATATATATATTAAAGATTCTATAATTAAATGTAATTGTGTTTGAATTTTATTTGAAGAAGATTATGTCAGCAATCTAATCTAATGATGGAAAACATAGGATTGAAATGCAATCAAGGGTCCTGATTGCTTCATTGGTGAATTAAGGTTTATCTTTTAATAATATTTAGAGGATTCTCTTTTAATAATATTTAGAGATGTTTGTAGTATTCTTCGTAAAAGAATGTTTCCTGTTTGATGTTAATTTTTTTTTTCCAATTCAACAATGATTGTATTATCAACAGTGAAGTTTGAGATTGCATAATCATCAACTTTGTTCTTCAAATTATAATATGAAATTTGAATTTGAACACCAACTTTTTATCGATAAGTACATTCAAAGCAAATGGATAAATTTCCATATTACCCTCCTAAAAATTAAAAAAAATGGTTATAAAAATAGATAGATAAAAGGTAAAAAAATTAGTTTTATATAAATGAAGTTAATATAGATAACCTCATTAAACTTTTGAAGCAACTCTTGTACGGTTTTTTCCAGAAGTTTCTTTGTGTCACGATCAAATAACGTAAGTGACACCACACCGGTAAAGTCTTGTACTCGAATGTCGATTTTGAAACTAAATCCATTGATATAAACAAATACAATAATATAAAATTAGAAAATTTAACTAAAGAGTATAATAATATGTATAAAAGAATTATTGAAAAACTTAGAACAAGATATATGTATTTGTTCATGCAAGTTGAAGTGTAACAATAAAAAACTTCTTCATCTTGCTTTTGGTCCGTTCCACGAGTTTTGCCATCATACGTTAAAACGACTTTTATGGCTTTCTCTTGACAAACATAGGTCAGCATATTAAAAAAATTAATATAAAGGATATAATTTTGTTTCTATAACTAAATGAATGAAACTAATATACTTAAAGTAGATTGATTAATTTTTTTCATGACCTCTCAACAGGAATACGGTAATAACAAGTAATAAGAACAAAGTAAATACAAGAAATTGTAGAAGAAGAAGGAGAACAAGGTAAAGAAAGAACCTAGATAAAAGAATTATAGAATAAGACCGTTGAAGAAGAACACTGTAAATCATAGGACTCAATCCAAAATCGTAAGAAGAACAACTTCAATGTAATCGTATATATAGGTTGTTTTTCAATAAGGAAATCATTATCTTCCAAAAAAATGGGATCCTAAAATATTATTTTGGAGATTTTCGGTTATTCATCTGCAATAAATGATATCATTTATATTGAATCAAAATTTCAAATTAATTGACTTGCTTAATTAATGAGTTTTAAATTCAAAACCATTATCTCAAATTGATTTATTTTACGTGTGATATACCGGGAGATAAATTATAAATAATATTGACTTTATTTTTGACTCTTAAATATTTTGCTAATTTAATAGGATTAGATTAGATTTTATAGATTAATGACCAAATTATTGATATGTTTCTTTAATGAGTTTTTAAAAAAAAAAAAAAAAAACTAAACGCGTTTGAATTTTAAAGTCAGAAGCTATAAATAAGAGAGTTAAATTAGGAACAATATTAATTAGAGAAACTTATCTCTCGTATATAAATAGAATGATATGTTGTAATTGATAATGTAATTATTGAATTTAAAAATTCTATATATATATATATATATATATATATATATATATATATATTAAAGATTCTATAATTAAATGTAATTGTGTTTGAATTTTATTTGAAGAAGATTATGTCAGCAATCTAATCTAATGATGGAAAACATAGGATTGAAATGCAATTAAGGGTCCTGATTGCTTTATTGGTGAATTAAGGCTTATCTTTTAATAATATTTAGAGGATTCTCTTTTAATAATATTTAGAGATGTTTGTAGTATTCTTCGTAAAAGAATGTTTCCTGTTTGATGTTAAATTTTTTTCCAATTCAACAATGATTGTATTATCAACAGTGAAGTTTGAGATTGCATAACCATCAACTTTGTTCTTCAAATTATAATATGAAATTTGAATTTGAACACCAACTTTTTATCGAAAAATACATTCAAAGTAAATGGATAAATCTCCATATTACCCTCCTAAAAATTAAAAAAAATGGTTATAAAAATAGATAGATAAAAGGTAAAAAATTAGTTTTATATAAATGAAGTTAATATAGATAACCTCATTAAACTTTTGAAGCAACTCTTGTGCGGTTTTTTCCAGAAGTTTCTTTGTGTCACAATCAAATAACGTAAGTGACACCACACCGGTAAAGTCTTGTACTCAAATGTCGATTTTGAAACTAAATCCATTGATATAAACAAATACAATAATATAAAATTAGAAAATTTAACTAAAGAGTATAATAATATGTATAAAAGAATTATTGAAAAACTTAGAACAAGATATATGTATTTGTTCATGCAAGTTGAAGTGTAACAATAAAAAACTTCTTCATCTTGCTTTTGGTCCGTTCCACGAGTTTTGCCATCATACGTTAAAACGACTTTTATGGCTTTCTCTTGACAAACATAGGTCAGCATATTAAAAAAATTAATATAAAGGATATAATTTTGTTTCTATAACTAAATGAATGAAACTAATATACTTAAAGTAGATTGATTAATTTTTTTCATGACCTCTCAACAGGAATACAATAATAACAAGTAATAAGAACAAAGTAAATACAAGAAATTGTAGAAGAAGAAGGAGAACATGGTAAAGAAAGAACCTAGATAAAAGAATTATAGAATAAGACCGTTGAAGAAGAACACTGTAAATCATAGGATTCAATCCAAAATCGTAAGAAGAACAACTTCAATGTAATCGTATATATAGGTTGTTTTTCAATAAGGAAATCATTATCTTCCAAAAAAATGGGATCCTAAAATATTATCTTGGAGATTTTCGGTTATTCATCTGCAAAAAATAATATCATTTATATTGAATCAAAATTTCAAATTAATTGACTTGCTTAATTAATGAGTTTTAAATTCAAAACCATTATCTCAAATTGATTTATTTTACGTGGGATATACCGGGAGATAAATTATAAATAATATTGACTTTATTTTTGACTCTTAAATATTTTGCTAATTTAATAGGATTAGATTAGATTTTATAGATTAATGACCAAATTATTGATATGCTTATTTAATGAGTTTTTTCAAAAAAAAAATAATAATAACTAAATGGGTTTGAATTTTGAAGCCAGAAGCTATAAATAAGAGAGTTAAATTAGGAATAATATTAATTAGAGAAACTGATATCTCGTATATAAATAGAATGATATGCTGTAATTGATAATGTAATTATTGAATTTAAAAATTCTATATATATATATATATTAAAGATTCTATAACTAAATGTAATCGTGTTTGAATTTTATTTGAAGAAGATGATGTCAGCAATGTAATCTAATGGTGGAAAACATAGGATTGAAATGCAATCAAGGGTCCTGATTGCTTCATTGGTGAATTAAAGGTTTTCTTTTAATAATATTTAGATATTTGTTTATAAATGATTCATTTTGAGTTATTTGTATTTTTAGCTTTTGATTAATTAAAGATAAATTAAATATCCTCCTATTTTTTGTTGCTACTATCCTCCTATCTATTTTAGATGGTTATAAGTGTCATTAAATTAAATTTAAATTTGATTAGGATGTCAAATTTATACACTTGTCATCATCTTAAATAGGTAGGAACAAAAGTGGCTAGGAACAAAAGGTAGGAGGATATTTAATTTCTCTTTTCTATCCCAATTGTGTTGGAGATTTTTTTATTATCTATCTACATGGCCCTACATGGAAAAAGGAAAATTTGTTTCGTGTATGGCATTCCAAAATAAATTATAAAACACTCTATTTGAAGACGGTTGATATTTTTAAGTTACCGATCTACAGGTATTAAATTTCTTTTATTAGATGGTGTTTAACAACCCACATGCTTTGGCTATTAGCCGAGTAACTGCTTTCCTCTTCCGATATCAAGATATTACAGTGAGAGAGACCTATTAACGTCTGACAAAGGCTATTTGTCGACCTCACAACATCACCGGAGTAACTCATAAACATGCATATCTACATAACTCATATTTTTATAAATATATTAGATTCTTTTATACTTTTTGTATGATCTGTATCAACCACTTATTATATACAATATTGTTCGTGTGTTTCATTCCTCACCATAAAGGTAGCTGAATGGTGATTGTTTGAGACTTTATTACTCCAAAATGTTTCCGTCCTCTTGTAAATTTAAGTGGACTGGGGACGGGATGGGGACGGGCATTGCAGTTTTCTTTTAACAATGAAAAAGAAATTATAGAAGGGTAATGTAATCTTTTTATACGGACTTGGAGATGGGGAAGTTGCAATTTTTTTAAATCACCAGGACACACAATTTATCAACTTTTGAAAGGTTGAATAAAACTTGCGGTTCTAATAAAAGTGTAGGGACCATTTCTGTAACTTACTCTACTTTGGTTTTGGTTTTCTTATCTAAGGTGCAAAACCCTACTTCACTACCGGCGATATCTTTTCCCCTTACTTAACCGCTGTCGATTACCATCCTCCAACCTCCCCTCTTTTACTGTCTTCCATGTTTCACCTTTGTGGCGTTGCCACGATTAACTGATTAACGTTTTCTAATATAAGCTAAGTGTTGAAAAGGGGATTAATTCGTCTGTTTTAAACTATTTCTACTCTTGACTAGCGGAGCTAGGATTTGAGAATAACAGGGGTTTATGTCATAAAAAGATAATAAAAATATTGGTTACTATTTTAAAATGGAATATCATTTCTTCGGGTTCAACACTAATTGGCTCGTCGATATTACCACATTACTATTTTTTTAAGTTGTAGACATGTATTATAAATATCTTCCCCTAATATTATCTCTAACATTATGCAATTGTGGTTCATGAACATCTTTCTTTTCGTTTAAAAAAAATTGATGGCTCTTGCTCATAATTTACAATATGATTGTAAAAACCCATATTACTAATCATGATAAAATTACAAATTATAAATTACAAAAATTAAATATGTTATAAGAATTAAAGATTACATATTATTGATTAGAGAATGATCAAAGCAATGACAATACCTTCTTAATGAAAATCGAGTCCCCGTAATGAAATAAAAGAGATACCCACTTTGGGAAATTAAAATAGATAGAGGGGCCTTTGAGTTTAATTTACTGATATGGGCCATGTAATTATTCAAAGTTGTATTACATATAGTACTATAATTAAATAATTAAAAGAGTTGGTAGGGGCGCAGCACCCGACTGCCCCCTACTAGCTCCGCCAATGTTGAGGTGCTTTTGCCTTCTTGTAATTGTAACAATTCATGTATTTGCATTTAAAAGGGGATTCAAAGGCTTCATGTATTTGGCTATTTGCTGCAGTAGAAACTATCTAAATTGATTGTGTAATCAGGAATATTTGGAATGGTTATTTGTTTGAAACTATTTTTACTTGCAACATAGGGAGTGAACACTGTAGGGATGAGATTTAGAACCGGAAAACCGGATGAGAACCGGAATCGGACCGGAACTGGAACCGTTAGAAGCAGAATATGTAAAACCGATCCGGGTCCCGGGTTTAAAGAATGGCTCTATCCAGGTTCTGGGTAATCCGGGTTTCGGGTCCTTCGGGTCTGGTTAAACCAGGTTTAAGAACCGGAACCGTGTTAGGAACCAGAACCGGTTTTAGGAGTCGAAATTGGTTTCTGTGAAAAGTTTAAAACATGCATATCTCATTCGTTTGAAGTCGGATTGGCAGGAAGTTTTTTCTAAAGTGTAGTTTATAGTTTGTACATGATTTTACACTATAATTTTGTCATTTTTGGTGTAACATCCCAAGTTCGGAAGCAAGAAGTTGGAGGGTGCAAAGTGTAAATTTAGGAAAGGGACTCGACGAGTAGGTCTGTCTACTCGCCGAGTCGGAGCGGGATTCTATCAGGGTTTAAGTGGCCAACTCGCTGAGTCGGAGACTTGGACTCTCCGAGTTGGTGCTGTAGGAAGAAAACCCTAATCCCGAGGGTTGCACCCTATTTAAAGGACTTTATGTCCTTCTCCCAGTCTCCTAATCCCCCTGAGAGTTCCAGAAACCCTAATTTTCGTGTGAGGCTTCATTATTGAGGAGATTGGAGCTTGGAAGAGGAAATTGGTGAAAAGAGCTTGAGGAATTAAAGGCTAACATCAAGGGGCTTGTGTGGATCTGGGATCTACATCTGTTTGGGCACATTTCAGAGGTAAAAAGCCATAATCTTATGTTGATTTCCTTTTTGGTTCATCCTTGGTGGTTGATGTGGAGTTCCATAGCTTGTTTGTGAGCTATTTCGAGTTAGAAGCTTAGATTTGAGGTTGCTACTTCAGATCTAGACTTGTGTGGTCCAGAAAGTCATAAAGCATCAGTCTTGAGTTGTTGGTGAAGCCCCTTTGTCATAAATCCTAGCCCTAGAGTGTTTTGGACTTATATATCCTTGATTTCACGTAAAGTTTGCAACTTTATGTGAGGGTTAGGCTGTAGAAGAGTGGATCTATGGATTGGAGCCTCTACATGGCTCGAAAAGCCTATGTATGGATTGAGAACTGAAGGGACTCGGCGAGTCACATGGGTGTACTCGACGAGTCGTATGAACATATGCATGGACTCGGCGAGTCTGTTGAAGATTGTCTTGGACTCGGCGAGTCTGTTCTTGGACTCGACGAGTCTGGTCGTAGAACCCCAATCTTTTCTGGTTAAACCTTGAAGCAGTGAGTCGGGAGGTGACTCGGTGAGTTGATCAGGATGGGACTCGGAGATCATTGGACTCGACGAGTCTTGGGGTGACTCGGCGAGTAGAGTCGTGTTATGGGAGTTTCTGAGTATAGGGACTCGACGAGTCGACGGGTCGACTCGGCGAGTAGAGTCAGTCAGGGAGGTTGACTTTGACGGAGGACTTTGACTTTGACCAAGAGTTGACCAGTTTGTCTACCAAGGGTATTTTGGTGATTTTGGTATTTATGGAATTGGTTCTTTGGTAGTGTTCAGTGGTGGAGTTCGTGTCGGTGGTCGGAGCAGCTGATCTTATCCTTTCAGTCGGCAATTTCAGGTGAGTTATCCTCACTATATCGACAGGGTCTACGGCACCAAGGCCGGCCCTTTATCGGATGGAAATCCGGGTATTGTTTGTTATGTTATTGTTTTGCTAGATCTGCATCCTGGTAATTAGGATAGTGTTATGTTAGTGACCTGGTTAAGGTCGGTACCCGGGATATAGGGTAATGTTATGCTAGTGACCGGTTAGGTCGGAATCCTGGTTAGGATGTTGATATGCTATGTGATCTGTTAGACTGTTTGTCTGGTTGAGGATTGTTATGTGATTAATTGTTTTATGTGCACATGGTTGTTTGACGGGGGTTGGGTTGAGGCGGGTCCTGCTTTGTGCTGTAGGCCAACATACCCAGGGCGGACCGGATATTCTGAAGGCCCAGCGAGCGGTCCGGATAGGCTGAAGGCCCCAAGAGGGCGGACCAGACGTGCCGAGGCTCGGAGAGTGGACCAGGCCGACTGAAGGCCCGGTGTGGGCGGACCAGTCATACTGTAGACTCAGAGAGTGGACCAGGTGGATTGAAGGCCCGGTGCGGGCGGACCAATCACACTGTAGACTTAATGTACATGGCTAGACTCGGAGGGTGGACCAGGTGGACTGAAGGCCCGGTGCGGGCGGACCAGTCACATAGTAGACCCGATGTGCGTGGCTGTTCTATTTGTGATATGTTATGAGTATGTTTATGTGTGGTTGGTATTTTGGGGGTAACTCACTAAGCTTTCGGGCTTACAGTTTCAGTGTATTGTTTCAGGTACTTCAGGATATCGTGGCAAGGTCAAGGCGTGATCGTACCGCTCCTCATGTTTTATGATTTATATGATATGGTTCTGGGAGATACTCTGATGTTTAAACTATTTTGAAAACAAGGTGTATGAACTTAATGGTTTTTGAATGAATTAAAATGTTTTAATTTGGCTCAAATTTTATGGGTGTTACATTTGGGTTTATATTTATTGACTTACAGTCTCTCAAAGTCGGGATATCAAAGCTGAAAATTTTATGTTTTCAGCTTTTTTTGTATTTTGTGATAGTTTTAAAACATGCATATTTCATTCGTTTGAAGTCGAATTGGCATGAGGTTTTTTACAGAGTATATAGTTGATAGTTTGTACATTATTTTAGACTATAATTTTGTCATTTTTGGGTTTATATTCATTGATGTTTAGTCTCTCAAAGTCAAGATATCAAACCTAGAAATTTTATATTTTTCAGCTTTCTTTGTATTCTGTAATAGTTTTAAAACATGCATATCTAATTCGTTTGAAGTAAGAATAGCATGCGTTTTTTTTCAAAGTGTAGTATAGAGTTTCTACATGATTTTAGACTATAATTTTGTCATTTTTGGTTTCATATTCATTGATTTATAGTCTCTCAAACTTGGAATATCCAAGCTGCGATTTTTTTTTTCAACTTTATTTTTGTATTATGTGAAATTTTAAAACATGCATATCTAATTCCTTTGAAGTTAAATTATCATGAGCTTTTTTGCAACGTGTAGTTGAGAGTTTGTACATAATTTTAAACTATATTTTTGTCATTTTTGGTTTAATATTCAATGACTTACAGTCCCCCGAAGTTGGGATATCAAAGTTGAAAATTTTCAAAGTTCAACCACTAAGTAATTACCAAAAAATTCTGATTTTTCCGGCTTTTCCAGTTTTAAACCAACTTTACCCGGTTCCATCCGACCCACTTTGATATTTCCGGGTTTTCCGGTTTTAGACCCACTTTACCCGGTACCTTACTCGGAACCGAACCGAAACCGGTTCCTTTATACCAGTCCGGTTTCTAGTCCTACAATATCTCGTTAACCGGTTCCTGGGTTTTCTGAGCCTGGATCTACCGGTCTGGGTTTGCATCCCTAGTGAACACAAATCTTGGGGCTAACGGTTTGAAGTTGTTCATCATGGACATGATTTTGATTAAGCACCATGGAATGTTCTTTTATCTGAACCCTCCTTTGTAAAATCTCACCTATGTTGTTCAATCCATCACAAGAATGAGATTCTTTTGTTCTTTCGTACGGAACCTTACTCTACTTCATTTACAACGTGCTTATTTTGTTCTCCTAATCTTGAACTCACTAATATCATCAAAGTTCCGGTTAATTTCCATTTTAGATATAAGGTCCGCTACAAGAAATCTTACTATTACCGGGTACACCACTAATACCGGTGACATCTGAATTCCATGTTCTCATGTCGTCGCTATTGGAGGTATCGCCGCAAATGATGTCGACAGTAATAGTGGTAAACACGATCCGTTTGATCACTTAGCTCAATCCAACAGATGGGTTTTGATTGTCATGCATATGCAATTGCGGCGACGATAATAGAAGAGGTGTTGTCGCTGCTAATGCCATAAAAATATAACCGCAAAATAATTCCCTCCAATTACCACAATGTGTCGCCGCTAATCCTGATAACCGTCCTTAAAACTGTTGCCGCTAAAGCTCATCTTCTACATCGGGATATTTTCCCCATCATTTCCAAATTAAGCTACCCAAAATCACTATTTCGCTCTTAGGCGATTTGGACCAATGAACCACCGTGCTGCTAAAGCTCGGCTTTTAAACCTCGTCACTTTCACCACCACGCCACCAAGAACCACCGGAGATGAACTGCCGATAACGACTCGACTTTAGTGGCGACGAATTCAAGAATCACCGACAACTTTGGTGCTTCTCCTCCCTCCTTTCTCTTTCTCCTTCTCTTCTGACTAAAATTTTGAGCTTAATTGCAATAATGTTTTGATTTAAGTGTATACCACCACTGCCTTAACCTTCTACATCTTTCTATGTTCTCTAGAGACTACCACCACCACTCTTATTTTCAGTGACAATAGGTTTGTTTTTTCTTAATTTTGTTTGATGAAATGAATATTTATACATGTATATGTATCAATCTATGTGAAATTTGGTATATGTGTGTGTATTTGGTATATGTGTCTAAATGTATGTATATTTGGTATATTTATGTTTATGTATATGATTTATGTAAATCTGTATCAGTGTATTTGTATTTGTATTTGTATATGGTGTTTGTATGTGTAGTGTATGTGTATTTGGTGTTTGCATGTGTATTTTCCTTCTTGTAAAAGTATATGTGATCATTGTCTTACACATGAACGTTAAAAATAAATAAATATAATGGATGTATGTGTATGATAATTAGAATGGTGTAAAAAATTTGAAGATTATACCTTTTCACCTAAACTTATGTTATGTTGACATAATTGTTCATTTTCTTCCATGTATGATCAATGTATTACATTAATGTTAGAAAGTTGTATTTGTATTTGTGTGAGATGCTCGTTTTAATAAAACACTTTATTCATATTGTGTATGTATCTTATAACTTCTCAAACTATGATGTAAATTTGGGTTGTTCTTTCATACCTCATGGTTGTCATCATGGGTCGAGGCCCGCCACGGTGAGGATTATCAGTGCAAGACGTCGATATTGGTATGTGATCTATTTCTATTTTGTTTATTATATTGTAATGATCATGGTATTATAATCTTGTATAGAGACCTTCTTGGTCAATGATTTGTCGGCCGATGTTCTTTTTTATTCGGGGGCTACCCGATCATTCGTGTCCCTTGCGCTCGTCAAGAAGTTTCGGGATGCTCCGGGGACCTTGGATTCCCCACTCGAGGTAGAGACTGCAGATGACCGCACCGTGAGTGCTACAAGGGTATTTCGGAGGAGCGTTCTAAATGTGTTCGGGGAGAGGTTTTCTATCGATTTGGTTCCAATTCCTTTGCGGGGATTGAAGGTGATCATCGGGATGAATTGGTTGGGGCCCAATGGGGCCATGATAGACTGCGAGCATCAGCTGGTGAGAGTTCGAACCCCAAGTGGGGGAGAATTGGTTATACGCCAAATTCTCCAAATGTGATTTTTGGTTGCGTGAGGTGCAATTTTTGGGGCACAACATCAATCAGGAGGGTATATTGGTTGATCCCGCCAAAATTGAGGCAGTGATGCGTTGGGAGGTTCCGAAAAACGCATCCGAGATCAAGAGTTTCTTGGGTCTTGCAGGGTACTATCGGAGATTTATCCATGATTTCTCCAAGATCGTCGTACCTTTGACCCAATTGACCAAGAAAAGTGTGACCTTTCGGTGGGGCCCAGATCAGCAGTCGGCATTCGAGACCTTGAGGAAGAAATTATGTGAGGCCCCGATTCTAGCACTGCCCGAGGGATTGGAGGACTTTGTAGTGTATTGTGACGCTTCTATATTGGGATTAGGAGCAGTTCTGATGCAGAGGGGGCACATTATTGCTTATGCTTCGAGACAGTTGAAGCCCCATGAGGCGAATTACCCCACTCATGATTTGGAATTGAGGTGTAACTCTCGGTAATTCTTCAAGGCCTCGTGAGAGTGTTTTTGGTGTTTTGGATCCATTCTCCAAAGAAGTAAAGGCAAAGAAAGGTGGTGGTGCAAAGGAGAAGTTGCAGATCTGAGATTGTTGCTTCATTCCAGGCCTTTTCAAGGTATACAGCCTTGAACTTGATCCATGAGTACTTAGATCTCTTATGTTGAGTTTTTGGACCTTTTGGTCCCAAGAATGGAGCTTTATGGTTCCAAATCCGTTTCTAGGTTTAGGGTTGCCACCCTTAGTGCTATTTGAGTCCCAAAAGCAGAAAAGCTGCCATCTTGAAGGTCTTGATGTGGTCATGCATGAGTATTAGTCATTCCTATGGAAGTAGGTTGTCATATTTCAATTTTGGGTCCTTTTGGGGGTTTGCAAGTCACCAAGTAATCGACTTTATGGGTTAAGACACTTTATTGGACTCAGATCTATGTTTGGAGCTTTAGGTCTTAAGGGGTTAAGCTCTTTTTGAGATTATGGCTTAATAGGGGAGTACGCTGAGCGTACAAGCCCGTACGCACAACATACAAGCCATGTAGCATGTACACTTAGCGTACAGAGGAGTACGCCCCGCATACTCATTGGATTTGGGCTTTGCGTCATTTGGGCCTCGGTTTGGGCCATTCCTTGGACTTTGCTATTTTGGGCCATAGTGGGCCATCAGAAATCGGTTATTTTAGGCTAAGAATATGTGAGGCTTAAGGGAAGGCCCATTTGAGGAGTTGGGCCCAATTTGGAAAATTAGGCCATTAGTGGGCTTGGAAAGGCCAACTAGTGATTGGACCTTTGTGTGAGGGTTTGGATCTTAGTCATGGACTAGTTAGGTCGGTAGCCCAATAGATTGTTATCCCAAGGATAGATTAAGGGGCTTTGACTGGGTGTTATTTTGTATTTGATAACTCGGGAGTCGTCAGAGCAGCCACTAGAGATTTCTTACCGCGAGATTCAACGTTCAGGTGAGTTACCTTCCCGGTAGCAGTGGGTCTAAGGCACCAAGGTCGGCCCACTAGTAGTTGTTTATAGTTAGATGATTGTCTGTGTGATAATTGTCTGGTATGCCACTGTCTGTTATGATTTATGTGCTAGTATGCTATGATATTGTGTGGTAGTGGTAGGAGGGTGAAATAGACCTCGTATCCGGTCAGATAGACCGAAAGGGAGGCCAATACCCAGATATGCTCGGCAGTATCCGGTCAGATAGACCGAATGGGAGGCTAGCACCCAGATATGCTCGACAATATCCGGTCAGATAGACCGAAGGGGAGGCCAGCACCTAGATATGCTCGACAGTATCTAGTCGGTAAGACCGAAGGGGAGGCCAGCACCTAGATATGCTCGGCAGTATCCGGTCGGACTAGACCGAAGGGGTAGGTCGGGCACCCAGATATGCCTGACAGTATGTGGTTATGTGGTATGATGGGGGAACTCACTAAGCTTTGTGCTTACAGTTTTCAGTTTTGGTTTCTGGTACTTCTTCTTCGAGAGGAAAGGAGTCAGCATGATCGCAGCTCATCACACCATGATTTTTCCGTATATGAGATTTTGGGAGTTGTACTCTGATGATACTTTCATATGACATGTTTTGGTTATTGACATACTGGTTTCACTTATGATTTGGATGACACTATTGATACTTTTGGAACTAATGGTCCTTACATTCACTTATTTAAAATAAAATTTTTGGTCTTAAAATTTGGGATGTTACATGGGGGCGGTGGTGTTTTCCTTCAAAATTTGGAGACATTATTTGTATGAGGTCCGATGTACCATTTTCACTGATCACAAGAGTTTGAAGTATTTGATGGATCAGCAGAATCTGAATATGCGGCAGAGGCAATGGCTCGATGTAGTGAAAGATTATAACTGTGAGATCTTGTACCATCCCGGGAAAGCCAATGTGGTAGCCGATGCTTTGAGCTGTAAGACGGCAAGTGCCCCGATTCAAGATATTTGCTTGAGGATGACAATGATTTCACCTTTATTGGATATGATTAGGGAGGCACAAGTGGAAGGTTTAAAAAGGGAAATCTAGAAGGTCGAGAGGATTCGGGGGGCAGATTCTGTTGTTTGTTAGAGATGGTCGGGGGTTATTGACTCAGTGTGGCAGAGTTTGGGTTCCAGCGTTCGGGGGTATGAGGCAAAGAATCTTGGAGGAGGCACACAAGTCCAAATTTTCTATCCATCCGGGGGCTACAAAGATGTATCGCGACCTGATATTGAGTTATTGGTGGCCCTGTATGAAACAGGAGGTTGTGTGGTTTGTCGAGCGGTGTTTGACCTGTAGGAAGGTCAAGACCGAACATCAGAGGCCTCATGGCAAGATGAAGCCGCTCCCTATCCCCATGTGTAAATGGGAAGAGATTGTTATGGACTTTATCATGAAGCTACCAAGGACGGCACGGGGTGTGGATTCCATTTGGGTTATTGTGGACAGGTTGACCAAGAGTGCTCATTTTATTCCGATCTCTGAGAGTATCTCCGACGAGAATTTATCAGATATTTATGTACGGGAAGTGGTGGTTAGACACGGTATGCCTGTGTCTGTGGTCTCGCACCGTGATGTTCGTTTCACCCCCAGGTTTTGGAGGACGTTCCATAAGGAGTTGGGAACTCAGTTACATTTCAGCACTGCTTATCACCCCCATACCGACGGTCAGAGTGAACGGACGATTCAGACGCTCGAGGATATGCTTCGAGCATGTGTATTGGATTTCAGAGGGACTTGGGATACTTACCTTCCGCTAGCTGAGTTCTCATACAATAATACTTATCATGCTAGTATTGACCGACCCCCGTTTGAGGCGCTTTATGGTCGAAGGTGTAGGACTCCAGTCTGCTGGGGGGAGGTTGGGCATCGAGTTATGGGAAGTACCGAAGTGGTACTTAAGACTACCTAGTTGATCTAGCAGGTTCGCGGTCGGCTTCAGACAGCGCAGAGCAGACAGAAGAGCTATGCGGACAGGCGCAGATCGGACCTGGAGTTCCAGGTCAGGGACATGGTGCTCCTGAAGGTGTCACCCTGGAAGGGTGTTATCCGATTCAGGAGGCGGGGCAAGTTGGGTCCCAGGTATATTGGCCCGTTGCGGATTATCGCCCGGGTGGGCAAGGTTGCGTATTAGTTGGATTTTCCTGAAGAGCTTGGGCAGATCCACAGTACATTTCATGTTTCGCAGCTGCGGAAGTGTGTGGCTGACGAGTCGATGGTTGTATCACTAGATGATATTCAGATTGATGAGAGCCTGAATTATGTGGAGAAGCCCATTGCGATTATGGATAGGGAAACGAAAGCTCTTCGGAACAAGGAAGTGAAGTTAGTAAAGGTGCAATGGCAGCACCGAAAAGGCTCTGAATGGACCTGGGAGTCGGAGGATGAGATGAGGAGGCATTACCCAGACCTTTTTGCTTCAGCAGACTTCGAGGACGAAGTCTAGTTCAAGCGGGGGAGATTTGTAACGCTTGGTTCAGGTGTTAATCAATTCTCAAACTTATTTAGATTTTGTGGGAACTCGACGAGTTGGGGAGCTCCAACTCGTTGTGTTGAGAATTTTGTGGCCACGGGTTTAATGACCCAACTCAACGAGTTGGCGACTGAATATGAAACCCTAATTTTAGGGTGTTGCATCCTATTTAAAGGACTTAACCCTCTTGGCTGGCCTCCTTACCAGCCATCCTTGTCTAGAAACCCTAGTTTCATGTGCTACCTTGCAATAGTGAGTGTGTGAGCTTAGAAGGTTGATTTTGGTGATTCTTTGGAAGGAGCTTGGAGATTGGGAGCTTTTGGCTTGGAAGAAGAAGTATAGATCTTGAATCTCCTTAACAATATCAATCTCCTTGCGGTATAAAGTCAAGATCTTGCCTTGTTAACATCTAGATCTCTTTAATGGAAGATTTGGCATGATTTTGGGGTTTTGATTGGGCTAGCCAAGGTGTTGAAGGTTCCAGGGGCTATAATGCTAAATCTAACCCCTTCATGACATCTCATGGCTGAAAGTTGCAAACTTTATTAGTCCCAAACCCCATTCATGCAATAATTTCCTCATTAAGTCCTTATTTAAGCTCTAGAGTGTATTTCTAGCTTGCATGGACATAAAGTTGGAAACTGTAACGCCTGTAGATCCGGGCTAGTCAATTTAGAGACAATAAGCATCAAAAATGAGTTTTTGATGGAATATTATTTAGAAGTAATAATCTTAACCAAGTTTTAGTATATGTTACAAGGGTTCCGTACATATAAATAACACCGAAATCTGAGTTATAACGAAGAAGTTATGGTCCGTCGAAGTTTTTCGGCAAAACCGGCACGGCACCGGGAGACGTAAATAGCGAATTTATGATAGAGGAGTTTTTAGCCTTAGTAATCTCAACAAAAGTTGTAGTATACGTTAAACCGAGAACATACAAAAAAAGAACGCCCAAATCTGACTTCGTATGAGGAAGTTATGAATTTTCTAAGATTTGGCATAGCAGTGCACGACCCGAAACTCGAATTTTAGTTCGAGCGCTTTTTGGCCTACGCGACCTGAATGAGAATTTAATATCTCATTAATAAGAACTCAACGATAAAAAGACAGACGAAAACGGAGTTCATATGAAGGAGTTACGAATTCTTTGCGGTCATTTAACAGTCTAATCTCCTCCTACTGTTAAATTTAAGATCGGTCGAGAATTAGCCGACGGAGTCTAAATGAAAGTTGTAGATCTTGATTTTACCTACGTGTGGATATAAAGAAAATTGAAAACGGAGCTCGTATGCGAAAGTTACGGGGTTTAGAAGTCGGCAGGGTGCTGTGCGAAATCGGGTGACGTGGCTGAATATGGGCCAAGGCTTTCTCTCCAAGGCAAGCCACCAGAAGGTGACACCTGGCCATGGACTCGACGAGTAGGTACCCCTACTCGACGAGTAGAGCAGGATTCCAGCCTATAAATAGAGGTGTCGGGTTCTCTCATTCTTCACACCTTCCCAACTTCACTTTCTCTCTCTACTTTCTCTCTCTAAGCCCCTAAACCCCCCCCCCTAAGCCTAGGTAAACCCCCTAGCACCCGAAGGAAGCCCCGAGAAAAGAGCCTTTCGGCTCGGGAACGCTGCTCCAGTGAAGCTCGGTTTTGCGAAAAACCCGTTGTAAGTGAGCTACGCCTACCCTATCGTTCGTATATCTTATGTTTTAGTATAGTAATGTTATTAGGACCTTATAATAAGTATTTGGGGTATTATTATGAGTTATATAAGTTTCGTTATAATATCTTTTAATCACTCCCGGTACGGGGAATCTGGTTTAAAGGGCCGCATAGGGTTGTTGGATTTCAGAAGTGCTATATGCCAAAATGGTCCTGCCCTCCGATGTTTTATGTCTGGCCCCTGTCTGTATATAGTGGTTGAGAAATATTGTTTCATGCTTATATAATAATAATAGCAAGACTATTAATTAGTCTCGGTGAATATTAGACTAAACTCTAGTGGTAATGATACTAGGTTTTGTCGAAAGAAGCTGTTTTAAGTAAACGAAGTGCTGTCCGAGTACCGAGTCACCACCTTATCAGGTGAGTGCATAGTTACTTTCATCTTACACATAGATATGAAGTATTTTATATAAAATACGTGCTATGTGTGCATATTATCTGTATACTTGCTATCTATGCTGGATGAACGATTTTATACAAGTTTTATATGATTTAAAATGTATATGTATTTATATCTACATAATATGTTGGGTAAAACATGGGTAGATGAAATATGAGTTGGATGGTGAGTTGAGAGGTGATATAGACCATGAGGTAAGAGTGAGAGGTGGACGATGTGAGAAGCCTTGTTCCCAAAAGCTGGCCCCGTCATCTAGCAGAGTATGGATGACAACCACGGACTATTCTAGACAGTCCAGTGGAACACTAGCAGGCTCGCAACCTGTAGGTGTTGTGAACGATGTGTTCACCCGGTGTACTCTAAACCCTGGCGATCATGCAGACTTGGTGCCTAAACCTTGGCGATCATGCAGACTTGGTGCCAAAACCCTGACGACTATCCGGACTTATGTCACACCCCCAGCCATCGGCGGAAACACCGGGTGGTGTAACGTCATTGTTCGTATCATAGTTATATAACATACATTGAACAATACTAAAGAAAATACATACCTTTATTGATAATTGAAAGTTACATAACTGTTTTTCTAGAACCTATTACATAATATCCGACTATGACATACTTCTTAATGAACAGAAAGGTAATAGTAAAACTTCTCCTGTTCAAAAACATACAAGCTTTTTAAGTTCCTGAAAACACATGCATTTTAAAATACGTCAACATAAAGTTGGTGAGTCCACAGGTTTTGACTCCATAAAATAATACATTTTCTACGTTCAAAAGTATAGTTTTGAAAGTATCGTTTTGACTCTCCAACATTTAGTATGTATATTAGGTACAATATACTTTACTTATCAATTAAGTGTTATACCTAAACATTCATTGGGCCTAAGGTATAAGTAGGGGGAAACTTATACTTAACATTAATACTTGTATACGACAAAGTATAATGTTTCTAACAATTTGCTACCATGAGCCTGTAACCGCTGCTATGACATAATACCTCTGATAAAATACACTCATGATTTCCATGAGAAATAACACACTCATGATTTCCATGAGAACCAACACCCATGATTTCCATGAGAACAACACCGTACGCTTCATCGACGCCGGAACAATAATAGGTAAAAGGATAGTTCGTCACTTACTTATGGTTGACTGTAGCTAACAGTCACAAGTGGTCGTGACAAGGATTACGGATATATAAAGAATGCCGAAATCCGAGTTATAACGAAGAAGTTATGACCTGTCGAAGTTTCACGACAAAACCGGCACGGTGCTGAATGTCGTAAAAAGTGAGTTTTTGATAAACTATTTTTTAGCCTTAGTGATCTAAACGAAACTCGTAGTGTTCGTTAAACCGAGAGTAGGTATAAAAAGAACACCCAAATCTGACTTCGTATGAGGAAGTTATGATTTTTCGAAGTTTCAGCTTAGCAGTAGACAGCTAAAAACTCGAATTTTAGATCGAGTGATTTTTAGCCGACACGACCTAAATGAGAATCGAAGGTCTCGTAAATAGTAACACAATGGTAAAAAGTCTGACGAAAACGGACATCGGATGAAGAAGTTATGAATTTTTAACGGATTTCCTGTCCCGGTCTGTTAAAAATAATAATATCAAAATTAAAATCAAAATTAGCTGATGAAGTCTAAACGAAAGTTGTAGAGCGTAATTTTACCTACGTGTGCATATAAAGAACGTCAAAAACGGAGCTCGTATGCAAAAGTTATGGATTTTAGAAGTTTTGGCGCGAAAATCGAGAAAAATCCCCAAAACCGAGGAATTTCGCATAGGTGGACTTCGGCCACGTGTCCTCCCTTAGAACATGCCACGTGTCCAAAAAATGTGCTGAGTCATCCGAGCTGCTGAGCTGATCCGAAGCGGTCCAGTGAGAAGGCGACGCGTGCCCTCTATCACGTGTCCGAACCCTCGCATGAAGCCACGAACCCCCCTACTTCGGACCTAGACCTCGGTCCAGTAAGAAGCTGCCAGCAAGCCTTCGCATGCGCAGCCATGTGCGAGCCCACGTGCGAGCAGGTCCTGCGAGCCCTCGGATCTGCACCACCTGGAGCCTTCTCAGCCGTTGGATCAGGAGGCTCGCCCCTATAAATAGGAGGGTGCGAGACCTCTCGGGTATATTTTGGAAAATTGTCACTTTTAGCCCCTCTTTCCATATTTCTTTCATTTTAACGTCCCCCGAAGCCCCGATATCGATTATAACCCCCGAAATACGCCACGAAGTGCCCGAGAAGCCCGGAAAATTTACCTTTTCGGTTTCGAAGCCCGACCTTTGCAGAGCCCGGTTTCTCAATAAAACTCCCGGTTTTATTAGAAACGATCGTTTTAGGAAACGAATTACTGCCCGATTATCATCAAATCATGTGAGTGTGTAGTTACTTTCACTTTACACATAGATATGAAGTATTTAGCTTAAAATACGTGCTATGTGTAAATATGTTAATTGTTTATTTGAGGTGACTGTTGAATAGATGTTTTATACAAGTTTTAAACTGTATATGTATTTTATCTACAAATATGTTGGGTAGAACATCGGTAGACAAAATAGTCGGTGGGTGTTAAAATGATGAGAGGCCTCGGTGTTGTTGTTGGTGTTGTCGTTGTAGTTGTCTAGCGGAGTATAGATGACGATCACGGACCTTTCTAGACAGTCTAGTGGTACACTAGCAAGTTCGCAACTTGTAGGTGTTGATGAACTAAATGTTCATTGGTGTACTCCAATCCCCCTCATGGTTGCCTTTAGGACATGTATGGCTGAGGAGTCCCCTTAGCAGTAATGTCCAACCCGATGATATTCCTTAGGTTAGGTCCCTTGTGAGGGGTGTTTAGGGACGTAAAGTGAGGACAACGGGAATGGGTAATCAGGGTTATTGTTGATTTGTGAACTTAATAAGTTATTATTATTGTGGGTTGAAAACCCTATATGCTCACCAGGCTCCCAAGCCTGACCCACTCAGTTTTTTATGATTACAGGTAGTGGACCCCGAGCATAGTCGGAGGACGATGAGAGATTTTTGATTATAGGCCAGTAGTTGTAAATAATTGTAGTAAGGCTTATAATGTTTTGTTTATGCTTTTGATCTGTATCGGAACATGACATCCCGAGGTTTTGATATATATATATATATATATGGAAAATATATACCTTCTTAAAGAAGGGTTTTGATAAAATTTTATCATATGTTGTTTTTGACGGGTCTCGAGCAATACATCATTCCTATGGTGTACATGCAAACCCTAATAGCTTTTGGATCTAGTTTGTCTAATGAACATGCAATCGAATATCCAAAGCTATAAACCCTATATCTATCATATAAGAACTGAAATAAGTGTTTAATAATTACCTTTGATTGTTATATAGTAATAACAATCAATTCCTTGCTTTGATTGGCTTCAGAAAGCTTAGTGCCTCAAGTGTTGCACCTCTAATGGAGTCACAAACACCACTAAGCAATTGGATGAAGGAGAGAAGAGAGAGGAGGCACCAAAAACGGCTGGAAACCCTAATCCAAGTGTTAGCCACGTTTTGGTGCCCAAGGGTTCCTTATATACTTAGGCTATTAGGGTTATCCAACAAGGAAACCCTAATTTGACTGCTTAAGCCCTAAGCAGCCCATGGGCCCCTTCTGGAACATGCCTTGGACGATTTATAATGGGCTTCCCCATAGAATTCGTCCAACCTATTATTCCAAGGTGATCCATAGCCCAATTGCAATTATCCTATAATTACAATTCCAGTCCCTTAAGTTTAATTAATCTCTTTTAGTCACAAAATTAATTCTTAATTAATTCTTGACTAATATTAATTAAACAATATGATTTCTCCTTTAATATATTATTCTTATAATATATTAATAAATCATAATTAAACCTTTCTCTCCTTAGTTCATCATACATATTACTATGGTGAAGGCAACCCAAAAGGACCATGCTCATAATTGGGTCAAGTACATACCAAAATAGTTATGGACTTAGACACTAATCCAACAGTTTTGGGGACCAATTCCACAACATCTTTTAAAAAGATTTCTCTGATTTTATTTTAAAAAACATAAATTAAATCGGTCTTTTCTGGCCGAGAAATTAGGGGATGTCACATATACTATTATAACGATAACATGCTAAAAACTTTACGATAGTTGTATACTTTCAAATACGAAATAACTATATCCCGGTTATTATAACTATCTATGTTGATGCTAATATACTATCATATAGATATAATAATAACGTATATATATAATATTTAGCATGCGTTTTCCCCCGAAATATTAGAAAGTGGGGCCGTGAAACTCACCCTAGTAGCGTGATTTTATATAATCTAAGCAGAAACGGTCAGCGTACAAGGTCGTCGGGGCTCGGGATGCAAGAGGGCCTAGCAAAGGAGAGAAAGGGAAGAAGTTTAGGTGTAAGCATGGCTGAAGTCGGACCTGCTATTTATAGTAAGGATTTTAGAACCTCACGTCGTGATTTTTATAAGGCTCACGTCGTGAGTCCTACATGCTCATCCCGTAGACTTGCCATTTGCGTCCCTAGCTTCGGAAGGTGGCCATGTGACTCCTCACGTCGTGAGATATCCTTGCTCACGTCGTGAGTTTGGATCTTATCCCCTCGCAGCCTCGTCACAAACCTTCTAGATTCCGAGATATGGATAAAGGACTTCTCACGTCGTGAGTTCTGTGCTCACGTCGTGAGCTCAGTCAGATTAGGGTTTCTGACAGCTGAATCTTTGGAAGGTCGTAACTTTCACATACGAACTTCGTTTTTGACGTTATTTACATGCACGCGTAGGTATTTACAAGTACTACAACTCTCTTTTAGACTTTAATAGATAATTCTAAGTATATTTTAAATTCCTCTTACTATAGAGATTTATAGTGTTCGGTTTATCATAACTTCTTTATGCGAAGTCAGATTCAGACATTCTCTATATTTTTGGAATCGTATGGACGTATACTTGGAGTTGTATCATAAAGAAAGTTAATATTTGTATTAGAATTTATCATGAACTACATAACACTCTTATCACATTACTAGTTTAACAAAATCACATTACGTGATTGGCATAATCACATATGATTGTCTATTGACTTATTTTGACTAGTGTTACATTCTCCCCCCGTTAGAATAATTTAGTCCCGAAATTTATCTTATGGATGGGGTTTTGCCAAATAGTTGGGGGTATTTTTCTTTCATCTGATCTTCACGTTCCCAAGTAAATTCAGGTCCTCGTAAAGAGTTCCATCGAACTTTCACTATGGGAATACGACTTTGCTTTAATCGTTTGACTTCTCGATCCATGATCTCAACAGGTTCTTCTACAAAGTTGAGTTTCGTATTGACTTGTATCTCTTCGAGAGGTATAACAAGAGTGTCATCGGATTGACATCTGTTGAGGTTTGATACGAGAAAAACATTGTGCACATTACTTAGTTCTTGAGGCAGCTTGAGTTGGTATGCGACAGAACCAATTCTTGCCAGAATTTCAAAAGGTCCTATATACCGTGGGTTTAGTTTGCCTCGTTTCCCAAATCGAATTACGCCTTTCCAAGGAGAGACTTTCAACATTACTTTATCTCCAACTTGGAATTCTTAAGGCTTACGTCTCACGTCAGCATAGCTCTTTTGACGATCACGTGCAGCCTTTAATCGATCCTTAATTTGCACGATCTTTTCAGTTGTCTTGTGGATTATTTCTGGTCCAGTACGTAAGGTATCACCCATACGTTCTCTGGCCATCTGCGTATCTCCAACTTCTGCCCAACATACTGGGGAACAACATTTCCGTCCATAAAGAGCCTCAAACGGTGCAGTCCTGATGCTGGTGTGATGACTATTGTTGTAGGAAAACTCAATTAATGGTAAATAAGTATCCCACGCATTTCCAAATTCTATTACACAGGCTCGGAGCATATCTTCTAAAGTCTGAATGGTTCTCTCACTCTGACCATCAGTCTGTGGATGGTAAGCTTGTCGGGTTTTGAGCATTCTAACACTCCTAAGTGTACATGCAACCCTAAATACCTTGGATCTATGTTTTCTCTATTATACATGCAAATATGAACTTTCCAAGGTATTCATCCTAACTAGCATAATAACATTGATTCATGTGAATATATCAAGTTAGAATTACATACCTCTTTGATGTAGAATGACTTCATGAAGCTTGAGTGCCTAGTGCCCCAAGTGTGACACCTCAAATGGTTCACACAACACCAAATACACTTGGAATGACTTGAGAGAATTAGAACACTTCATCAAATCGGCTAGCCCTTTCTATCACACATAGTGGCCGATTTTTCCCCAAGAATATGATCTTTATATAGTGTCACAATTAGGGTAAACCCTAATTGTCATGGCTTTTCATTTCCTTGGAACCATGGGTTCAAATACACCATGGAGCATCCACGGAGCATCCTATGGGTTTTAGCCCAACTTGATAATCCATGGAGCATTAGCCCACTATACAAGTATGGGTGATTTACACAATCAACCCATATATTTAATTAGTCTTCTTTTGATCACTTAATTAATTCTAGATTAATTGTTGATCAATACTAATTAAATAATCTTATTAATATATTATAACTTATAATATATTAACAAACCTTAAGTGTTATTTCTCTCATTATAGTCTATCCAAATGCATGATGTCATGCAACCCAAATGGACCATGCCGGGTCGGGTCAAGTATTACCAATTATAGTTATGGACTTAGACATTAATCCAATAGTCTCCCACTTGGATAAGTCTAAAACTATTATTGCGTATGACTTCAAGAACCGACTGGCAATCGTAGCTCTCAAAAGCTTCCGTCGAACTCTGACCTTGCTGATGATCTCTGACCTTTGTCAATGACTTGTCCATTAGATAAGTGATCATATTCTAGATATCATATGGACTGAGACATGGATTATCAATCATTCTCTCTGTCCATTTGTTGTTTCCCGATTTCTGATTCATGATGACTGACTGATTGAACAAATTAAATCCGTCCTGGCTTGGCCAAGCACTCACATGTATCATCATTAAATCATCGAGGGGCCCACAGATATCGCTTTTATCCCAAAGGTAAAAGGAACGGATAAACTTCGACTCATATGGCTTGTTCTACTACTTGTTGAATCATACACAACGACACATTTTATAACATCGAGTTACCAATGGGTTTTCGTGCAATCAATGTATAACCAACTCATAGTAACAACTCATATCTCTAGGTTTGAAGAATATATGATATTATCATCTCATGATCACTCGTGATAAAATCCATGAAGTGATTCAAATGAGCGCGGTTTGAATCCAATACTCAGAACTATGAGCACTCATGAGTGTTGTAGCACAACTTTGTCTAACATCTTAGACCTCTACAAGCCAACCCATGACAGTCTTGATTCATATCTACTTCCAACATATGACCGACTGTGGATGGTTTGAATAACTTAGTCATTCGGGAAGAATGACCTAGTTTATTCTGGAAGTCAAAACATGCAAAGTGAAACACAAGAATAATTGAATCTAATATGGTATCAAAACCTATGAATATAAATAAGACACTTTTATTTATCACCATACTAATTACTCATTATTCATTGTTTCGGTTTTATCAACTTTATACTTGAATTAAAAAACACTAGTTGTCCCATGCTCCAAGCAAGTACACTATGTTTTTCAAAACAATAGCTTTGCCATACACCAAGTATGCACTCTATGTTTGTCTATGATCCTTACTTTGTGAAATAAACCAATTGAACATAATTTCAATGATTCTAATTTCACACTTCCAAATCCTTATCGAAAAATGTGAGAATTTCAAATTCCTATCATTTATCGAAATCTGTTTAGATTTTAAACTTATATGCACTGACCCTCCTGTAATGAATATGTACAAAGTCACAAAGACTTGTCAACAGTCATTATAAGGTATTCCAATGGAGATCAACTCCATGGAAACTAAGTCTCATATTCAAAGTACATTGCTTTGAACATGCTTCTTGCATTAAGTTTTCTAATCTTACACATATAACTTCCACCTATGGAGACAACTCCATATTCTCATTTTGACTATCACTTCTGAACAAGAGATGCCTCTTTTCAGAATATGTCAATATGGTCCTTCCAAAACTAGCACTATACTTCCAACTGTCTCTGAGCAAACAATCTTTGGTAAACCTTAGATTGTCCTCGACAATTGCTTAATCATTTTAGTCATAACTGTAACATCGGGTTCATGGTATGATTTCATTTAAGTTTTTATCCTAATTTTGCCACGAACTCGGCGAGTCTGCGTCCCGACTCGCCGAGTAGCAGCAGGGTGGACACGGGATTTGAGCGGTGAACTCGGCGAGTCGATGCATGGACTCGGCGAGTCCACCTGTCTAATGAAACTCTATTTCAGACATTGCACCCTATTTTACCCATTCTAAAACACCCATTTCGTCCCATTCTCTTCCAGAAGAACTGTAGAGCGAAACCCTAGCCCATTTTGATCCTTGGGAGTGATTTTGGCTTGGTGAAGGAAGTTTGAAGCTTAAGAGAAGAAGGAGGAAGTTGGAGGGTGCAAGGAAGTGTGGTAGATCCAAAATCTACCCTGGGAGAAGCTCCTAACCAGGTAAGAAAGCTCCTTCTTGATCTTTAGTATAATAGATTCCCTTTTTGTCCCTTATATGTGGATTGCAAGCCCTTAAACCTCCCAAACTCCATGTGTTTATGCCCTAGGAGCTTAGATTTATGGTTTGGAACCATTGCATGTCTCAGAATTGGCCAGAATGGGTGAAGAGTCGAAGGGTACTCGGCGAGTGCCAAAGTGCACTCGGCGAGTTCCATGAAGATGGCCTTAGACTCGGCGAGTTGGATAAACAACTCGGCGAGTCCTATGAAGATTGCCTGGTACTCGGCGAGTCGTTCTTCAAACTCGACGAGTCCCTTGAATATAGCCTTGAACTCGGCGAGTGTTCTTCAAACTCGGCGAGTCATATGAACTGTCACTAGGATAAGAAGGGTTTAAGTGTAGGAGGTCCAACCCTTCGTAGTCGCACGTGGAATTAGCAATTTAACGTGTAGCTATAGTCCCAGAATCTCCAAATCTCCAAGGTTGATGTTCTGATGGAAGATTGGAGCGAATTGTGAGATCTGTTCGTCGGACTCGGCGAGTCCCCCCTTGGACTCGGCGAGTCCAATCGCGGGTTTGTTAGTTGTCCCCGTTTAGCGAGTCAGGCTGACTCAGTGAGTGGGAACAGGGACCCGATGAGTCAGAGTCGGGCTAGACGTAGAAGGACTCGGCGAGTCGCTATATGGACTCGGCGAGTCCAGTCAATCAGAGAGTTGACTTTGACCAAGAAGTTGACTTTGACCAGTCATTTGACCTAAGGGGTATTTATGAGTACCTAATCCATGATTACAGATTTATTGCCGGAGGGTTACCGGTGCGGCAGCCAAGCGTAGGTTGAGCGGGTTTTCAGCAGCTACCCTCGAGGTGAGTTACCTTCCAGTAGCGGTGGGTCTACGGCCACAATGCCGGCCCACAAGTAGGAGTTGTATGTTGGATGATTGTCTTTGTGATATCATCTAGGTTGCTACTACCTGATATGTTATGTGCTAGTATGATATGATGTTATATGCTAGTAGCAGTAGGGGAGATAGTCCCCAGGGTTTCCGGTCGATAGGGCCGAAAGGGGTAGTCATACCCAGTCATGTTAGACAGATTATGGTTATGTGATATATGTTATGTGGGAGTAGTAGAGGGGTGAAATAGTCCCCAGTATCCGGTCGAAAGGACCGAAGGGGAGGCCAGCACCCAGATATGCTGGGCAGTATCCGGTCGAAAGGACCGAAGGGGTAGGTCGGGCACCCAGATATGCCTGACAGAATCTGTATGTTATGTGATTGTATGGTATGTGGTACGATGGGGGAACTCACTAAGCTTCGTGCTTACGTTTTATAGTTTTGTTTTCAGGTACTTCTTCAGCTAGGGGAAAGGAGCCGGCACGGTAGCGGCATATCACACACTCTCATGTTTTCCGCACTATGGATTTTCTGGGATGTACTCTGAATATTTTACTATGATGTTACCGGTTCTCAGACATAAATTAATATTATGAATGTTTTGTAACGATGTTCTTATGAATTAACCTAATTTAAAAATGAAATTTTTAGCTGGTATTTTTGGGATGTTATAAGTTGGTATCAGAGCCCTGGTTTGAGGGATTCGGACGCACCTTCGGGGGTGTCTGGACTCAAATCGAGGGATTAAAATTTTTTTATAAGAAATGATTTTCTAAAGACTAAGTAAAAGGGGTTTCTAAAAAGAAAAAAAGGTGTGTGATGTGCGCGACCGGTCGAGCTCAAGTAAGTTTTCCCCAAAGTACCCGTACAAGTTTATGTTATGATTATCAGTTTTAGCTTCAGTAGAACAGCATGCTAGAATAGGACTAAGGATCTAGGAATGATGCCTTATGTGCCTGCTTTATGTGTTTCAGCTTATTGAGAACTGCATGCTAGTATTCAGTAGACAGCAGTAGGATAGCCTATTTAGGTTATGCCTGATAGTAGGAGCTTATCATTATATGCTAGTACAATTTCTCATTATGAGGATAGAATTGCTTGAGTAGTTTCCTATGTCCGAATGCTGCTTGCTTCGTGCTTAGTAGGGCTCGGAGTGATGGGAGTTAGCCATTATGTGAATACGTCACGTCACATGTGATCAGGGTTGAATAATCTAAGAGTGTTGGATTTGGCCCTATTGCGCAGCTCTCGTTTGAGTCTAACCGTTATAGGGACGAGTCTCTTACTCGAAGGATTATCTGAGCCTCGTCACATGTGATGGTATTCAGGTGATGGCTAATTGGCATTACAAGGAGGCCTTCAGCAGCTGAGGACTGGTTTGGGTAGAGTCAGATATTTCCCTAGGGCAAGCCTAGGGCGAGAGTAGCACGAGAACCGCAGTATTAGTAGAAAGGACTTGGTTGAGTTGAGGCAATTCTTGAGGAAAGTACGGATAGACGTGGGAGGTAGTATGGGCCCATACTACTGAAAGCGGAGGATCCGTACTCGATTCAAAAAGGGCCGAGACGAGACCGGGGACTTGTGATATGAATGTGAGCCTCGTTAGTGGAATATAGTATGATGGTGGTTATGCTATGTTTTGCAGTATGGTGACCACACGACAGGGAGCGGGAGGCTCAGGATCAGGATCGAGTTCGGGTTCAGGGTCCGAACCAGTTGATGAGGATCTACTCGAGTTCATCGCGTCAGAGATTACCAGGGGCATCCTTGAGTCGACTCCCATCATCTTCGGGTCGATAAAGGAAGGTATTGTAGAGTTGATGGAGGATCGACTCAGGGCGTTCAGGAGTGATATGGCGGCTAGCCAGTCAGGACCACGCACACTGTCCTTTAAGGACTTTAGGGGCAGTGGTGCATCAGATTTCCATGGGGCGAAGGACCCCATTGTTGCCAGACGATGGATTGCAGACCTTGAGTCTGCACAGCTGATCAGCTTCTGCCCCGAGGGGTCGAAGGTACGATTTGCAGCAGGGTGTCTACGTGACAGAGCTAGAGATTGGTGGGAGTCGGTTTGTGACTCTTTGGGAGCCACGGCCATTGAGGCTATGACATGGCCGGACTTTGTGACACGATTCAGGACGGAGTTCGCGCCTGCGGTGGAGCTCCAGCAGTTGGCACGGGAGTTCTTGGATATGAGGCAGACGACAGAGACAGTGGCGGAGATCACCGCCAAGTTCCGGGAGAGGGCGTTACTGGTACCTCAGTACGCGGGTGATGAGGACATGAGAAGGACCCGCTACCACGACATGCTCCGAGCCGACATCCGGGAGCATGTCAGTTTTTCAGCTTGCCCTACCCTGGAGTCCATGATTGCCAGGGCAAGGGAAAGGGAGATTGATCTGGGGCACATTCTGAAGAGAAAGGCTGAGGAGGGACAGATGACGGGGGCTTTAGGGAAGAAGCCCAAGGGATCAGATCCGGGCCCAAGAGGCCCACCGAGTCGTAGCCGCTGCAGGAAATGCGGCAAGTCGCATGAGGGACCATGCATGTTAGGATCGTCAGGCTGCTACAAGTGCGGCAAGACGGGGCACTTTAGCAGGGATTGTACTGCTCCTACTCCGGTATTTCAGACGTCCGAGTTGCTGTGTTTCCACTGCAACCAGAGGGGCCACAAGAGGGCCAATTGCCCTCAGTTGACAGCAACAGCGCCAGTACGGGCGCCAGCTCCAACGACCCTGCGGATTACGGATGGCCGGCAGGGCAAGGCAGAGGCTCCGGTGGTGAGGAGCCGGGTATTTCAGCTGACAGCCGAGGAGGCACGCGCTGCACCCGATGTGGTGACGGGTATGATTCTTTCCCTCTGACCTGTTTATATGAGATTTATGATATTGATATGTGCTCTGTGTATATACGTTTAGGATCGTTCCATGTGAACGGTATTCCAGTCCAGGTGTTGTTTGATTCGGGGGCTACCCGATCCTTTGTTTCTCTTGCACTTAGCAAGAAGTTTCCTGAGTCCTCGGGCATGTTGGATTGCCCTTTAGAGGTCGAGATTGCGGACGACCGGTCGGTGCGAGCATCAGAGGTCTTCCGAGGTTGTGTATTGAGGTTGTTCGAAGAGCGGTATTTGGTTGACCTAGTTCCCATTCCATTGCGAGGAAACAAGGTCATTATTGGTATGGATTGGCTGAGTCCCAATGGGGCAGTGATAGATTGCGCGCAGCAGTTAGTACAAGTCAGAGCCCCAAGTGGGGGAGAGTTAGTAATTCAGGGTGAGAGATCACAGCGAGGGCCAGCCTTCTGTTCGGCAGCGAGGGCAAGGCGTTACCTTCAGCAGGGTTGCGCAGGATATGTCGCATATGTCATGGACACCCGGGAGGCGGGTAAGGCGACGGTGGGCGATGTGCCCGTAGTACGAGAGTTCGCGGATGTATTCCCCGAGGAGCTGCCTGGGATACCTCCGGAGCGACAGGTGGAGTTCAGGATCGACCTAGTCCCTGGTGCGGCTCCGATAGCCAAGGCACTGTATCGGTTGGCTCCTCCTGAGATGCAGGAGTTGTCTACACAGCTTCAGGAGCTGTTAGACAGGGGTTTCATTCGACCGAGCAGTTCACCCTGGGGAGCCCCGATTCTGTTTGTGAAGAAGAAGGACGGGTCGCATCGGATGTGTATCGATTATAGGGAGCTGAATAAGGTAACAGTGAAGAACCGCTACCCACTCCCGAGGATTGACGACCTCTTTGACCAGCTTCAGGGAGCATCTTGGTTCTCCAAGATAGATTTGCGTTCAGGGTATCACCAGGTGAGGGTCAGAGAGGAGGATGTGCAGAAGACGGCATTTCGGACACGTTATGGCCACTATGAGTTCGTGGTGATGCCTTTCGGGCTCACCAATGCTCCTGCCGCGTTCATGGACCTCATGAACCGCGTGTGTAGACCGATATTAGACCGGTCGGTGATAGTATTTATTGATGATATCCTGGTTTACTCCAAGACGCGAGAGCAGCATGAGGAGCATTTGCGAGAGGTTCTAGAGACCTTGAGGAGGGAGAACTTGTATGCCAAGTTCTCCAAGTGTGAGTTCTGGTTGCGCGAGGTGCAGTTTCTTGGGCACCTTGTCAACCAGAACGGGATTTCGGTGGATCCAGCCAAGGTGGAGGCCGTAATGAGATGGGAGGTTCCGGAATCCCCATCTGAGATTTGGAGTTTCCTGGGATTGGCTGGCTACTATCGGAGATTCATCCAGGATTTCTCCAAGATAGCATTACCCCTGACCAGGTTAACGAGGAAGGCCGTGGTCTTTCGTTGGGGGCCTGAGCAGCAGGCAGCGTTCGAGACACTGAGACAGAGATTGTGCGAGGCGCCAATCTTAGCCCTGCCAGAGGGCATGGAGGATTTTGTTGTATACTGCGATGCGTCCACCTCAGGTTTGGGCGCAGTATTGATGCAGAGAGGGCATGTCATCGCCTACGCGTCGAGGCAGCTGAAGCCTCACGAGGCGAACTACCCGACGCATGATTTGGAGTTGGGGGCCATTGTGTTCGCCCTCAAGATTTGGCGTCATTACCTCTATGGGGTTCGCTGTACGATTTACACGGACCACAAGAGTTTGAGGTACCTCATGGACCAGCCAAATCTGAATATGAGGCAGCGTCGGTGGCTTGATGTAGTAAAGGATTACGAATGTGAGATCCTCTACCACCCAGGGAAGGCTAATGTCGTGGCCGATGCGCTTAGCCGCAAGGCAGCACCGACCAGGGATATCTGTTTGAGGATGACGGTGGTGACTTCGCTTCTGGAGCGGATCCGGGAGGCTCAGCAGGAGGCTATGAAGGAGGAACATCGGAAGAGTGAGCGGATTGTGGGACAGGTTTCCTCCTTCGACCATGACAGCAGGGGATTATTGACATTACACCGCAGGGTGTGGGTTCCATACCTCGGAGGCGTGCCCCAGGTTCTGATGGAGGAGGCGCACAAATCCCGATTCTCCATTCATCCAGGGGCAACGAAGATGTATAGGGATCTTCGTCTGGACTATTGGTGGCCCTGCATGAAGCGGGATGTAGCATGGTACGTTGAGCGGTGCCTGACCTGCAGGAAGGTCAAGGCCGAACACCAGAGACCGCACGGCAAGATGCAACTGTTGGATATCCCGCTGTGGAAATGGGAAGACATCACGATGGATTTCATCACCAAGCTTCCCAGGACCGTGCCGGGAGTGGATTCGATATGGGTCATCGTCGATCGGTTGACCAAGAGCGCCCACTTTATCCCGATTCAGGAGAGCATCTCGGCCGAGAAGTTGGTTGATATCTACATCAGAGAGGTGGTGGCACGGCACGGGGTGCCAGTTTCAGTGATTTCAGATAGGGATGTGCGGTTCACTTCCAGGTTCTGGAAGAAGTTTCATGACGAGCTGGGTACTCGTCTGCATTTTAGTACAGCCTTTCAGCCGCAGACGGATGGCCAGAGCGAGCGGACCATCCAGACTCTGGAGGATATGCTGCGGGCGTGTGTTTTAGACTTCGGTGGTAGCTGGGATACCTATCTTCCTTTAGCCGAGTTTTCATATAACAACAGCTATCACGCGAGTATTGACCGCCCTCCCTTCGAGATGTTGTACGGGAGGAAATGCAGGACCCCGATATGTTGGGGCGAGGTTGGACAGAGAGTCATGTGGAGCACCGAAGTAGTGCTCAAGACGACAGAGAAGATTCAGCAAGTCCGCAGCAGGCTTCAGACTGCTCAGAGTCGGCAGAAGAGTTATGCCGATAAGCGCCGATCAGACCTGGAGTTCCAGGTCGGGGATATGGTTCTCCTGAAAGTGTCGCCGTGGAAGGGCGTCATCCGATTCAGGAAACGGGGCAAGTTGGGTTCCAGGTATATTGGACCGTTTAGGGTTGCAGCCCGAGTGGGCAAGGTGGCATATCGGCTGGACCTGCCAGCTGAACTCAGTCAGATCCACAGCACTTTCCATGTCTCCCAGCTGCAGAAGTGCCTGGTGGACGATTCAACAGTGGTACCTTTGGAGGACATCCAGGTTGATGACAGCCTGAATTATATCGAGCGGCCTGTGGCTATCCTAGACCGGAAGTCGAAGGAACTGAGGAACAAAAGGGTGGAGCTGGTGAAGGTGCAATGGCAGCATCGGAAGGGCTCGGAATGGACTTGGGAGCCCGCGGATGAGATGATGGAGCATTATCCGGAGCTGTTCCGGAAGGGAGCGGCAGACTTCGAGGACGAAGTCTAAAATAAGTGGGGGAGATTTGTAACATCGGGTTCATGGTATGATTTTATTTAAGTTTTTATCCTAATTTTGCCACGAACTCGGCGAGTCTGCGTCCCGACTCGCCGAGTAGCAGCAGGGTGGACACGGGATTTGAGAGGTGAACTCGGCGAGTCGATGCATGGACTCGGCGAGTCCACCTGTCTAATGAAACTCTATTTCAGACATTACACCCTATTTTACCCATTCTAAAACACCCATTTCGTCCCATTCTCTTCCAGAAGAACTGTAGAGCGAAACCCTAGCCCATTTTGATCCTTGGGAGTGATTTTGGCTTGGTGAAGGAAGTTTGAAGCTTAAGAGAAGAAGGAGGAAGTTGGAGGGTGCAAGGAAGTGTGGTAGATCCGAAATCTACCCTGGGAGAAGCTCCTAACCAGGTAAGAAAGGTCCTTCTTGATCTTTAGTATAATAGATTCCCTTTTTGTCCCTTATATGTGGATTGCAAGCCCTTAAACCTCCCAAACTCCATGTGTTTATGCCCTAGGAGCTTAGATTTATGGTTTGGAACCATTGCATGTCTCAGAATTGGCCAGAATGGGTGAAGAGTAGAAGGGTACTCGGCGAGTGCCAAAGTGCACTCGGCGAGTTCCATGAAGATGGCCTTAGACTCGGCAAGTTGGATAAACAACTCGGCGAGTCCTATGAAGATTGCCTGGTACTCGGCGAGTCGTTCTTCAAACTCGGCGAGTCCCTTGAATATAGCCTTGAACTCGGCGAGTGTTCTTCAAACTCGGCGAGTCATATGAACTGTCACTAGGATAAGAAGGGTTTAAGTGTAGGAGGTCCAACCCTTCATAGTCGCACGTGGAATTAGCAATTTAACGTGTAGCTATAGTCCCAGAATCTCCAAATCTCCAAGGTTGATGTTCTGATGGAAGATTGGAGCTTATTGTGAGATCTGTTCGTCGGACTCGGCGAGTCCCCCCTTGGACTCAGTGAGTCCAGTCGCGGGTTTGTTAGTTGTCCCCGTTTAGCGAGTCAGGCTGACTCAGTGAGTGGGAACAGGGACCCGATGAGTCAGAGTCGGGCTAGACGTAGAAGGACTCGGCGAGTCGCTATATGGACTCGGCGAGTCCAGTCAATCAGAGAGTTGACTTTGACCAAGAAGTTGACTTTGACCAGTCATTTGACCTAAGGGGTATTTATGAGTACCTAATCCATGATTACAGATTTATTGCCGGAGGGTTACCGGTGCGGCAGCCAAGCGTAGGTTGAGCGGGTTTTCAGCAGCTACCCTCGAGGTGAGTTACCTTCCAGTAGCGGTGGGTCTACGGCCACAATGCCGGCCCACCAGTAGGAGTTGTATGTTGGATGATTGTCTTTGTGATATCATCTAGGTTGCTACTACATGATATGTTATGTGCTAGTATGATATGATGTTATATGCTAGTAGCAGTAGGGGAGATAGTCCCCAGGGTTTCCGGTCGATAGGGCCGAAAGGGGTAGTCATACCCAGTCATGTTAGACAGATTATGGTTATGTGATATATGTTATGTGGGAGTAGTAGAGGGGTGAAATAGTCCCCAGTATCCGGTCGAAAGGACCGAAGGGGAGGCCAGCACCCAGATATGCTGGGCAGTATCCGGTCGAAAGGACCGAAGGGGTAGGTCGGGCACCCAGATATGCCTGACAGAATCTGTATGTTATGTGATTGTATGGTATGTGGTACGATGGGGGAACTCACTAAGCTTCGTGCTTACGTTTTATAGTTTTGTTTTCAGGTACTTCTTCAGCTAGGGGAAAGGAGCCGGCGCGGTAGCGGCATATCACACACTCTCATGTTTTCCGCACTATGGATTTTCTGGGATGTACTCTGAATATTTTACTATGATGTTACCGGTTCTCAGACATAAATTAATATTATGAATGTTTTGTAACGATGTTCTTATGAATTAACCTAATTTAAAAATGAAATTTTTAGCTGGTATTTTTGGGATGTTACAATATCCAATTCTAGACTTTTCCCTTCTTAATGCCTCTGGGCATTTGGAAAATTTAGAAAGGAAAAATATTATAGCACATGCAATCGATCCTGTACCCAAAGCAAATGGGACACGATTCATGATGTCTCACATAAAGACATGATTCTAGACCAGTCTTTTGCTAGAATATTTTTATTTGCCATGTTTTCAAATTTTGACTATGAAGAGGGATGTCGTAATCATAATCAAATTTTGAGAACGCAATATATAGAATTTCCTTAAGTTGAACCAATCCAACATGAAATTCATATATATATTTTTGACTAAAGATGATTAATGTCTCAATCTAAGCCTTTAGAACTGAAATGAAGTATATCCTCTCCCTTAATTATAGCAAAACAACTTTTCCAACCCCTGCAACTTCATTATTGAAACTTTTGTTTTTTATAATTAACATTGCTAACTTGCAATACTTATCATAATTATCATGCTCCCACTAACATGATGATTATTAGCATAACACTTATGCTCCCACTAGCTTTGACATGTACTCAGAAATCAGCTCGACTTCTAGAAATCAATACTTTATTGACTTTCTTACCAAAGTTCAGACTTCTGATACGAGATGCTTTGATAAAACTTTATCAAAATCATACACCTTTCCTTAGATAGCATGCATGTGTGTCTAAACAATTTCAGAACTATGAAAAGGGATGCCGTAATCATAGTCTTAATTGTTTAGACCTTTTGTCATCTGCTTCAAATCTACTTGGTGGAAGTGTTTCCTCACCATCATTTTCATGAATCAGAGAGAAACCTTATGACCCTTAGATTTTATGGTGTATGTGTTCTTATCCATGTGAATTGTCAAAACCATAGTCACAAGACAAGGATAATGACAAATCCAAACTCATATGCAATCTTAAATTCTTGCCACCTGGCAGTACAGGGCCTGCCATTGCTTCCAAGTTGTTATGCAACCAACTGAGAACTCTAAGAACTCATATGCAAAGCCAACTTTAACTGGAATGGGCACAGAAATAGAAATATGTCAACATGATAGGTTATAAACCTCAAGTCGTGTGCTAGTGAAGAACCTCAGGTTTTATTCTTGATTAGTTCTTGAGACTTTCAAGGCCTTTAAGACTCCCACTGTCCTCTTGACATATAAGACTCTCTTGTCAAATATTCAAGGGATAGTGCGGATTCTTTATCAAGACAAACACTTCACACAATTGGCCTTAGTTGGTCTTTGTTTAATCCAAAACATCACAACTTACCAACTTCAAATGTACAAGAGTAGGACACTTTTACTCTTACATTTGACAAGTGTTAGTAATCCTTTCTTTAAGATATGTCACTCAACTTACAGTCTTGAAGTATGACTCTAAGACTTGTTTTGAAACGAAGTATGACTCATTTTCTTGATTTAACCATTTCAACAATTTCATGACTCCTCTTCTTAGTCATAAGAATGCACTAAGATGTCCTTAGAAGACCAATTGTAATGTGGTTCGTTAATCATTAAGATGATCACAAAACATGATACTAAAGTACTCTCCTATCTTTTCAGATTTGAGAAACTTTTATCTTTCTGCCTAAGTTGATTCTTCCCATTCGTTCTGCCATACATTGAGACTTTTCCAATGTTTCAGAATTATACTTAAACTTGTAAGTATAACCATATTTACTAAGCTTTAGTAAATCATGATGAATAGTCTTAACGAGCTTTGTGGTGGACATGACCAGTGCACAAGAATGTGTACTCGATCCCTTTAGTCCTTCACTTGATTCACACATCCATGTGAACAAGTCTTAATTTTCCAATGCTTGAAAGTTCTCATTCATCATACTATTCAACTTGCATGATTCCAAGTTTCTATCCAACTGAAGCCTTGGGAATGAGAATCTTTCCTTATTTGGTAAATTATGACACTACCACAAACGAAAGAATCAAGTCCATTTTTTTTCAAATATTGCTATAAATGGAATCATATAAACAACCATTTTACACAAATGTCACTTGTAAGGATATTTAAAATAAATATAAAATTAAAACCTTTTATTTTATTTCAAAACTTTGCGGAAAAAACTTATCCTTACAGTGCAAATGCATATGAAAAACTTGTTGTTATCTATTCCTAAGCAATATATCATAACTCCTAAGTAACAGCTTAAAAAATTCTGATCACCAAACCATGCGATCGAAATACATCTTCGTGATCAGAATCAGCATTTACTTCCTTTAAGTTTCTTCACTTTTTTTTTTATTCTTAAAGCATCAACATGTGACCCAGTCACATCATGTAATGAGAATCTCAGAATAGAAACTTAACAGAGTTAGATAGTGGACTTTACCTGAAGTAGAGTCAAACTTCTTGACTTGATCAACCTTATGACCTTTCAGGTAAATAGGCAGCTTCGCAATCAATGCCCCTTCCTTTGGCAAGATAAACATATGGACTCTTTGGTAATGGGACTATCTCAGACTTAGCCTTTTCTCTTTACCATTTGTTCAACCGGGTTGACTATGGTCAATCCCTTTCCATTGGGAAGAGAATGCTTTTTCTGGGTATCCAATGTTACCATTGTCAAAGTCCATTGAAGGTTTTGGGAAGTTGATCTACTAATCAGATTTACTCTGCCAGTGCTCCAAATCATTGCTGATTAAGCACCCCAAAGCAACTAGATAAGATCATTATGGGTCATGTCATAGTCCTTTACATGTTAGTCCATAAGGAACTTACTATGTGACTTAGAAAGTGATTGAGCATCCAACTTTCTTAAGACTTTGACACCCAACTCTCCCGGCTTGTCAATATGTGACTTCATCTCCAAGATGCGATCTTACATAGACCTTGCTTGCCATTAGGGCTTGAGTGACCTTGAACTTGTGGGTTAGGGAGAATAATTGGAGGAGGTGGAGGAAGTAAAGTTCCAAGAGATTTGGGAAGATCATAGATGTCTGAGCTAGACATCTTTTGGGAGATATTCAAGATAGTTGAATTAAAGTCCTTAATATAACACCCAATATGAAATATTAAGGCTAGGATCCAACAACCTATTTATAACTGGAAGAGGGATGCCGTAATCCGAGTTATAAAATAGTTGAAGGTAGGTAAATGATGATTTACCAATTTCCACCATGAAAAACGAAATATAATTAAGTTTTAATTGGATTTGAAACTCCTAGATCTTTTGAGATTCATTGAACTTTTCAATGGCATGTTTCAATCTCGAGTGTGCCCTTCAGGTTTTGTGACTGGGATGCCGAGGATCACAAAACAAGGTGTGAAGTAACCATGCAAATATACTTGGTACCCTTAATATTTACCCCTCAATCGATGTGCCGGTTAACCACACGAGCTCCACCGACACTATGATAAATATTAAGTTACCCTTTGCCTACCTTGATAAATCCAGGTTAGAGTGCCGGTTAACCACACACGCTCCACTAACGGTTTAAACAAAGTGCAAAGTGTAATTTCATGGATTAGCACCTTATTCACATTTTCCTAAGTAACTAAGATTGGGAATTTATAAGTGTTTAGTTACTTAGTATTTATCATTAATACTTTTAATGAAGGGAGAATTATAGTCCTTGTCCTACCTGTTCGGCTAACGACCCTCCACCAGTCAAGGAAGCGGTGGGTGAGAGTGGACACCCATTAAGCTGCCATTTTATAGGCAATAACCTTATACCCCCCTTATAAACCGGCTTCGTGAATGAGGCCTACTAATGGTAAAACTGACTTGCTCTTATACACATATATATTATTAACTTATAATATTATAAAGTATAAGGGTTGAATTTTAACTTTTAAAATTCTAAGGGCTTAACTTGGAATTAAAGTATTCATGAGAGAAACTTTACAAATTCCAAAACTTGAGGGCAAGTTTTGAAACTATTCAAAACTAATTAATTCCATAACTTATGAGTTTAAAGTAGTTTTAAATAAGAAAACTCTTCAAGTTCCATAACTTGAGGACAAGTTATGGAAGACTTTAAACTATTAAAGAATGTAACTCTTCTTCTTTTGTAACTTATGAAACTAATTAAGGTTACACATTTTTATTATTTAATGAAGTGACTCTTGAACCTCCATAACTTGAGGACAAGTTATGGAGTCATAAAACCATTTAATGAGGACAAGACTCTTCATTTTGTAACCTTTGCCAACTATTATGAGTTTTAAGAAAATTTAATGTGACTTTTCATGTAACTTGAGGACAAGTTACACAAACACATTTTAGAATCCACTCTTAGATTAAAATGGATCAAAGACACATAATCAATCAACATTTTCTATTAATCTAAGCAACTCATATGAACAAGATAATTGGAATCAAACTTTTTCATGTAATTAGCATGACACTTAAACTAATACAAAACATGAATCTATTGACAATTATCTTTGAAATTGGATTAGCATTAACATTACCACATCAAAAAACAAGTTTATAAGGTCAAAAACAGCTTAGGGTAATGTTCCTAGTCCAATTCCAACCAAAACAGTCGAATATATGCTGTCAGGGGGTCCAACTCGTCGAGTGCATGAACCAACTCGGCGAGTTGGATGCATTTTGCCTTGGACTCGTCGAGTCCCTTTATGGACTCAGCGAGTCTGCTGTTCAGACAGCAACAAAATTCGATTTTTCAGCCATTTTTGCAAGTATAACAAGAAAACAAGCCTAGTCTCTGATACCACTGATGGGTTTTGAGCATTCTAACACTCCTAAGTGTACATGAAACCCTAAATACCTTGGATCTATGTTTTCTCTATTATACATGCAAATATGAACTTTCCAAGGTATTCATCCTAACTAGCATAATAACATTGATTCATATGAATATATCAAGTTAGAATTACATACCTCTTTGATGTAGAATGACTTCATGAAGCTTGAGTGCCTAGTGCCCCAAGTGTGACACCTCAAATGGTTCACACAACACCAAATACACTTGGAATAACTTGAGAGAATTAGAACACTTCATCAAATCGGCTAGCCCTTTCTATCACACATAGTGGCCAATTTTTCCCCAAGAATATGATCTTTATATAGTGTCACAATTAGGGTAAACCCTAATTGTCATGGCTTTTCATTTCCTTGGAACCATGGGTTCAAATACACCATGGAGCATCCATGGAGCATCCTATGGGTTTTAGCCCAACTTGATAATCCATGGAGCATTAGCCCACTATACAAGTATGGGTGATTTACACAATCAACTCATATATTTAATTAGTCTTCTTTTGATCACTTAATTAATTCTAGATTAATTCTTGATCAATATTAATTAAATAATCTTATTAATATATTATAACTTATAATATATTAACAAACCTTAAGTGTTATTTCTCTCATTATAGTCTATCCAAATGCATGATGCCATGCAACCCAAATGGACCATGCCGGGTCGGGTCAAGTATTACCAATTATAGTTATGGACTTAGACATTAATCCAACAAAGTTGTACTCATATCTAGACGTGTTCCTAAGGATTTTTGTAGAGATTGCCAAAACCGTGAAGTGAATCTACTATCTCGGTCAGAAATAATAGAATTTGGAACTCCATGAAATCTGACAATTTCCTTAAGATAAATTCTAGTTAGCTTCTCCATCTTGTCGTTCTCCTTAATTGGTAAGAAATGGGCGGACTTAGTCAATCTATCGACTATTACCCAAATAGTGTCGAACCCACTAGGAGTTTTAGGTAACTTAGTGATGAAGTCCATTGATATCTGCTCCCATTTCCATTCAGGTATTTATGGTTGTTGAAGTAAACCTGAAGGCTTTTGATGTTCTGCCTTTACTCTAGAACAAGTCAAACATTTGCTCACATAAGTAGCAATTTCTGCCTTCATGTTTGGCCACCAATAATGTACTTTTAAATCCAAGTACATTTTGTCAGATCCTGGATGCACGGAATATCTGGACTTGTGGGCTTCTTCTAAGACCAAGTCCCTGACTCCACCGAACTTAGGCGTCCAAATTCGGTTCATAAAGTGTCGCGTTCCATCATCTTTTTGTATAAGTTGCTTTTCCATTCCTCGCAAAGCTTCGTTCTTGATGTTTTCTTCTTTTAGAGCCTCAAGTTGAGCTTCTCTAATTTGTGCGGTAAAGTTAGAATGGATAGTTATAGTTAATGCTCGTACCCGACGTGGTTTAAAATATTCTTTCTAGCTCAAGGCATCTGCTACCACGTTTGCCTTTCCGGGATGATAACGAATTTCACATTCGTAATCATTCAACAATTCGACCCATCTCCGTTGTCTCATATTAAGATCTTTTTGGTTAAAAATGTGCTGGAGACTCTTGTGGTCGGTAAAAATAGTACACTTAGTACCGTATAAGTAATGTCTCCAAATTTTTAGTGCAAAAACTACAGCTCCCAATTCAAGATCATGGGTAGTGTAATTATTCTCATGCACCTTAAGTTGTCGTGATGCATAGGCGATAACTTTTCCTCTTTGCATTAACACACATCCCAATCCTTGATTTGATGTGTCGCAGTATACAATGAAATCTTCTGTCCCATCTGAAAGGGATAGGATTGGTGCACTACACAACATTTGCTTCAGTTTCTGAAAAACAGCTTCTTGTTTGTCTTCCCAGTTGAACTTCGTATCCTTCTGGGTTAGTGTTGTAAGCGGCTTGGCTATTCTGGAGAAATTCTCTATGAATCTGCGGTAATAGCCAGCAAGTCCTAGGAATTGACGCACTTCTGTTGGCGTCTTTGGTGCTTCCCAATTCCTGATTGCCTCGACTTTGGATGGGTCAACATGAATTCCTTCGTTGCTAACTACATGACAAAAAATTGTACTTCTCTAATCCAAAACTCACATTTGGAGAATTTGGCGTACAACTTTTCTTTTCTTAGTAGTTCCAAGATTATTTGCAAGTGTTGACCATGTTCTTCCTTGGTTCGTGAATATATCAATATATCATCGATAAATACGATCACAAATTTATCCAAGTATGGTTTGCAAACGCGATTCATGAGATCCATAAACACTGCTGGGGCATTGGTCAATCCAAAAGACATAACTAAGAACTCATAGTGACCATAACGAGTTCTAAATGTTGTTTTTGGAATGTCGTCTTCTTGTACTCTGAGTTGATGGTATCTTGATCTAAGATCTATCTTTGAGTAGTAGTTGGATCCTTGCAGTTGATCGAATAGATCATCAATTCTTGGAAGCTGATAACGATTCTTGATCATTAGCTTGTTCAGCTCCCGATAATCAATACACATTCGAAAGGATCCGTCCTTCTTCTTGACAAACAAGATTGGTGCTCCCCAAGGTGAAAAACTTGGTCGGATAAAGCCTTTGTCAAGAAGTTCCTGTAGTTGGCTAGACAATTCTTGCATTTCAGATGGAGCCAACCGATAAGGAGATTTCGCTACTGGTGTTGCCCCTGGAATTAAGTCGATTCGAAACTCGACTTGTCGGAAGGGAGATATTTCAGGTAGATCTTCAGGAAACACGTCAGGGAAATCACATACTTGAGGTATGTCCTTGATTTCTTTTATCTTTCTCTTCCTATCTACAATGTGGGCTAAGAATGCGCTACATTTCTTATGTAGATATTTCTGGTTCTTAGTACAAGAGATGACTTTGAGGTTCTTCCCAGATTTATCACCATAGATAATCAGGGCTTTGCCGTTTGGTAAGGGTAGTCGTATGGCTTTCTCATGACATAGAATTTCGGCGCGGTGTGAAGATAACCAATCCATGCCAATTATGAGATCAAAACTACCGATAGGCATTGGCATGAGGTTGACGTGAAAAAGGTAGTTATTAAGAGTTAACAGACAGTTTTCTAGGATTTCATGTGTTTTCTCGGTTTGACCGTTAGCAATTTCTACTTCATAGATTTCTTTTAATTTGCTAGACTTATGACTTAACAATTTCTAAACGTTGGAATTATAAAACTTCTATCTGCTCCAGAGTCGAAGAGTATAGTAGCATATAAATTATCTATAAGAAACGTACCAGATACGACCGAAGGGTCCTGGATAGCCTCTCTGTTTCCGATCACAAACGCCCGGTCACGTCCTATGCCTCCTTAACTCCTTAACTTTGGACATTCTTTCTTGATGTGTCCAACCTCTCCACACTCATAGCACTTTCTTCCTTCACCACGACCTGTTCCAGTATTTGTTTGCTGATTGACTGTTGTAGGTGTTGTGCTCCTGCAGTAACTAGCAGTATGCCCCTTTTTCTTGCACTTCGTGCAGACAAAACAGTCACCTGGATGATGACGGTTGCACTGATTGCACCATGCAGACTTTGGTTGCGTAGGTACTGTTGTTGTGGCTGCATAATTGGTTGCCACTTCTTGTCTTTTCTCAGATGATTGTTTAGGATTCTTCCTATTAAACTTGCGCTTGTTTGTTCCAGATTTGGGAGACTCAACCTTTGAGATCACTTATGTTCCTTGGATCTCTGTTAGGTTTAGCTGATGAGCTATTCTCTTGGTGTTGTCATAGTTTGTAGGCTTTGATGCGATCACCATGCCTTGGATTTGCGCTGTTAAACCCCAGATATATCGCTCAATCTTCTTATATTCAGGGGTTACCAGTGCTGGACACATTACTGCAAGATCATTAAATCTAGCAGTATAAGCTTTTATCTCTGAACCCTTCATACCTAGGACAATACTCCTCCACTAGCATCATTTTTAGCTCCTCCCATTTCATGGAATTTGTAGTATCAATTCCCATTGTATTCACATGGTTGTTCCACCATGTAAGTGTTGCATCAGCGAAAGTACACGCTGCAAATCGTACTTTACAATCATCTGGACAGAAGCTTATTTGAAAGACGGACTCTATCTTTTCTATCCACCTTGTCAAATTAACTACCCCTTCATTTCCATGAAAGCTTTTTGGCCTGCAATTCATAAAATCTTTGTAGGTACACGTTCTAGCGGTCCCTACATGGCCTTCATTTCTAACTCCATCTCTTGTGACATTAGATAGAGCCGCAGCAATTCTTTGAGCTATGATTTCTTCTAGTTGTGTTGTACTTATTGGGGGGTTTGGTTCTGGTGTTTGTTGTTGTGGTGTTGATCGTTGGTTAGGGTTTAGCCGAGCACTACTCCTTTTAGGCATTTTGTTTTAGTTCCTATTATAAATAATAAGAATTTTATAAGTTTTGTTAGTCATTTAATACATGAGTACTAAATACTTCAATTATTCTTCAAAGTGTAAAACATAATGGATAACACAATGATTGTTATAATATATGCTTCATATTATTACCAGCGGTTACATCAGTTTATTTAGGCTTATAAGAGAAAAGTTTCTATAAACATTGCAAAATTTGCAAGGTTTTCTACATCCTTGCTATAAACTTTACTCTTCTTGCCTTAACTAGTTTGATTTATGTATTTACACAACCACTAGTTTTAACTTATCTACCAGTAACCTAGGTGATGACCTAGCACGTCAGTGACATTAACCACTTGCTCCTCAAGTGCTTGAGTTCTCTGCTCGAGACTTCCCGTGCGTTCTTCATTTCTTGAGGTTTGATTGTACAGCTCTAACTCTGCATTCCTTGCATCGTGAGTAATCATGTCGTTATAAGCGAAATTTATACGATGATGGACATCCATCACCGATTCCTAATCTCGCGTCCTTTGTCCTTCTAGCCTTCGTACTCTTCCGAAGAGATGAGTAGCCCTTCCTTCGACAATTTCCATCTTATCTTCAATTTTCACACTTTTCTCAAACAATTGAGATAAAGTGTTAACTTCAGAAGAATGTGGGAGATGTGGTCGAGATGATTGACCAGTCTCATACATCTTAGCAGCTCTTTCTTCAGCCACCCACCTATCAACGGTTTGTGCGATCCGTGCGGTTCATCTTGAACTCTATGACTTCCTGAAGATGTCGCCTTCTGATTCTTCTTAATCTTTTGCCATATCGGTATGGATTTACGTGTCGTGCGTTTCATTTTTGCTCCTCCTGGAACTTTACGGTAAAGAGTGTTCAGTGGTGGTAAAGATGATGCCACCGATTCTGTCTTCTCCATTGATTCGCTTTCTTCCATTGGTTCACTTTCTTCCCATTCATTGGAGGGTAAAGGTGCTCCATTGTCAGAAGGTATTGGATGAAAGGTGGTTGGATTTATAGGGTAGTAAGGATCGCCTACCATCATGGGGAATGAAACTTCCTCTTCTTCATCCGTATCCTCGATGATTATCCATTCTCGTGAATGTGCCATGTCGAATTCCTATACATTTTGGATCACCAAGAGTTTAGTTTATCAAATATTACTCCCAATTTAAATAGTTCATATGATCTGATCATAATAAAATGTAGTTGCGCACCTACACCTAGTTGTGATAGGATATATGCACATATAAACTTTAGTTGGAATATTTGACCTAAATCCTTGAGATCAAAAACATTCCGGGTATTAAGGTGTATTCTCATCGCGGGTCTGAGTCTTTATATATGACTCTATATTCTTATTTATTGTATTCACGCTTTAACTATTTTTTGTTACTTCAGGTCTATCTGATAAGACTCCTGCCAGTTAGGACAGTCGAAAGGGCAGGATCATTTTAGCATATAGCCGTTCTGAAATCCAGCAACCCAAATCGACATGTCTATCCTTGTCACCGCTCCCGTAAGTAGTCCTTCAGTAGAATAATTAATAATACTTTTTATTTGTAGGCTAAGGGATATACCTAAGCCTAATAGAGTAAGCCCTAAACTATAGACGTGTTTTCCTAAGAAAGTACTAGTTCACTATAGTTAATAGCTATGATACCAATTCTGTCACACCCCCAGCCATCGGCGGAAACACCGGGTGGTGTAACGTCATTGTTCGTATCACAGTTATATAACATACATTGAACAGTACTAAAGAAAATACATACCTTTATTGATAATTGAAAGTTACATAACTGTTTTTCTAGAACCTATTACATAGTATCCGACTATGGCATACTTCTTAATGAACAGAAAGGTAATAGTAAAACTTCTCCTGTTCGAAAACATACCAGCTTTTCAAGTTCCTGAAAACACATGCATTTTAAAATACGTCAACATAAAGTTGGTGAGTCCACAGGTTTTGACTCCATAAAATAATACATTTTCTACGTTCAAAAGTATAGTTTTGAAAGTATCGTTTTGACTCTCCAACATTTAGTATGTATATTAGGTACAATATACTTTACTTATCAATTAAGTGTTATACCTAAACATTCCTTGAGCCTAAGGTGTAACGCCCGTAGATCCGGGCTAGTCAATTTAGAGATAATAGAGGTCGAAAACAACTTTTCGACAAAAATTATTTAGAGTAAATAATCTTAACGAAATTTTAGAATATGTCTCAAGGGTTCCGTACATATAAAGAACGCCGAAATCCGAGTTATAACGAAGAAGTTATGGCTCGTCGAAGATTTACGGCAAAACCGGCACGGCACCGGGAGACGTAAATAGTGAATTTACGATAGAGGACTTTCTAGCCTTAGTGATCTAAACAAAAGTTGTAGTACACGTTAAACCGAGAACATACAAAAAAAGAACGCCCAAATCTGACTTCGTATGAGGAAGTTATGAATTTTCTAAGATTTGGCATAGCAGTGCACGGCCCGAAACTCGAATTTTAGTTCGAGTGGTTTTTGGCTTGCGCAAACTTAATGAGAGTTGAAGATCTCATTAATAGGAACTCAACGGTAAAAAGACAGACGAAAACGGTGTCCGTATGAAGGAGTTACGAATTTTTCACGGTCATGTAACAGTCTAATCTCCTCCTACTGTTAAATTTAAGATCAGTCGAGAATTAGCTGATGGAGTCTAAATGAAAGTTGTAGATCTTGTTTTTACCTGCGCGTGGAAAAAAAGAACGTCGAAAACGGAGCTCGTATGCGAAAGTTACGGGGTTTAGAAGTCGGCAGGGTGCTGCTGCAAAAAGGGGTGACGTGGCTGAATATGGGCCAAGACTTTCTCCCCAAGAAAATCCATCAGGTGATGACACGTGGCACTGACTTGGCGAGTCTGTGAACCGACTCGGCGAGTCCATCAGGAATTCAGCCTATAAATAGAGGTGTCGGGTTCCATTCATTCTCACACCTTTCCCCACTTCTTTCTCTCTCTAAACTCTCTCTCTCTCTAATCCTCCCTAACCCCCCAAAGCCTAGGGTAACTCCCTAGTACGAGGCGGAAGCCCCGGAGCGCCCGACGGCTCCGAGAAAAGAGCCTTTCAGCTCGGGAACGCTGCTCCAGCGAAGCCCGGCTTTGCGAAAAACCCGCTGTAAGTGAGCTATGCCTACCCTATCTTTAGTATAGCTTATGTTTTAATATAGTAACATTATTAGGACATTAAAATAATTATTTGGGCTATTATTATGAGTTATATAAGAGTGTTTCTTAACGCTTATATAATAGTAATAATAGCTAGACTATTAATTAGCCGCGGTTAACGTTAGACTAAACCCTAGTGGTATTGATACTAGGTTTTGTCAAAGGAAAATTGTTTTGAGATAACGAAGTGCTGTCCGAGTACCGAGTCGCCACCTTATCATGTGAGTGCATAGTTACTTTCATCTTACACATAGATATGAAGTATTTTATATAAACTACGTGTTATGTGTGTATGTAACTTTTCGGAGTGATAGGGAGAATTACACGTCAAAATCTTTTCTATCTATATTCTCGTCTTGATGCGCTGGACGCATGCTTCTGTGAATGTAACACCATGGTGAAGGCTCGTAGCAAATTAAGTAAACGGAGGAAACGAAAAGGCTTATGATAGTGAATGACACCTATCAGAAGATATCGTAAGAGTGGTATATTGCCTTTAGAGTACGTCAGGAAAAATAACAGTACGTTTAGAGGAGTACGGTACGTCCGAAGTACACCTTCGATTGGCGGGATGATGAAACGATTGGCGTAATTCCTAAAGTTATCCTACCCTCTAGCATTTTCACCACCGAGTTGAAGTAGAATTGATTATTGAAGATACACATGGAAGAAATTCTAGTAGAGTCTAGGGAAAATTTTATGATTGATTGGACACATTTTTATGTGTTAAAATTGTTTTTGTGATAGTAACTTGGAAAGCTGCGAGACAATACTTGGGACGAGTATGAGTATGTAACGCCCGGGTTTCGGGGCTAAACATTTTTAGACGATGTAATAGTCTAGGTCAACTATTGTAACTCTTTTGATGCAATAAAGATGAAATATTTGAGTATTATGTGAATTATGTGTATTTGTGTGCTTATTATTTAATTATAAATGTATAATTAATAAAGAATAAAAATAAGCGTCAAAATTAAAGTGTGAGATAAGCCCGATATCTTTACATAAAGTTGTAGTAGTCGGAACAAGGATTTCGGGGATATGAAGAACGCCGACATCCGAGTTATAACGAAGAAGTTATGACCCGTCGAAGTTTTGCGACGGAACCGGCACGACACCGGGAAGCGTAAATAGTGAATTTACGATAGAGCGAGTTTTAGCCTTAGCGATCTAAACGAAATTCGTAGAATACGTTAAACCGAGAGCGTCCATAAAAAGAACGCCCAAATCTGACTTCGTATGAGGAAGTTATGATTTTTCGAAGTTTCGGCTTAGCAGTGTACAGCCCGAAGTTCGAATATTAGATCGAGCGGTTTTTAGCCGACACAACCTAAACGAGAATCGAAGATCTCGTCAATAGTAGCGTATCGATAAAAAGACAGACGAAAACGGACGTCGGATGAAGAAGTTATGAATTTTTAACGGACTAATTCTGTCCCGGCCTGTTAAAAATATAACTTTTAAAATAAAGTCAAAATTAGCCGACGGAGTCTAAACGAAAGTTGTAGAGTATGTTCCCGCTTACGCGTGGATATAAATAACGTCGAAAACGGAGCTCGTATGCAAAAGTTATGATTTTTAGAAGTCGGAAAGGAAAATTACGAAGCTGTTGCTCGATTGATGACGTGGCAAGATCCTAACCGTTGCTTGCTGATCACTGTTTAGCCTTCGGATTCGGACACCTGGCTCGTAAGCGCAGCGCGTACAAGAAGAACGCAGCGCGTCCGATGAACGCCTCGCGTCCGAAGGAAACGTTGCGCGTACTTCGTATCTTTCATGCTGTCCGAGAGATAGCCACGTCGCCCCAGCAGCCTTGCAACACGCGTCTCTACGCCCCGCGTAGACAAAAGGAACGCAGCGCGTTCAGCGAGGGCTCGCAGCTATAAATAGAAGGGCGAGGCCATCCGATTTCCACACCTTTCTCACTTCTCTCTCTAGTTTCTTTCTCTCTCTAGCCTATCTTAAGCCCCCTAAACCCTAGGAAAAATCCATAGCACCCAAAGGAAGCCCCGAGGCTCCCGGAGTCCCAAGAAAAAGGGTCTTTCGGTTCGGAAACGCTGCTCCGAGCAAGACCCAGTTTTCTTTAAAATCCGCTGTAAGTGAGCTACGCCTACTCAATTTTTAATATAACTTTTAAATAATTATAGTAATGTTATTAGGTCCTTAAAATAATTATTTGGGCTATTATTATGAGTTATATAGAGTGTTTTTTTAACGCTTATATAATAGTAATAATAGCTAGACTATTAATTAGTCGCGGTTAACGTTAGACTAAACCCTAGTGGTATTGATACTAGGTTTTGTCGAGGGAAAATTATTTTGAGATAACGAAGCGTTGTTCGAGTGCAGAGTCACCACCTTTCAGGTGAGTGCATAGTTACTTTCATCTTACACATAGATATGAAGTATTTTATATAAATTACGTGCTATGTGTGCATATTATCTGAATACTTGCTGTCTATGTTGGATGAATGATTTATACACGTTTTTCATGATTTAAACTGTATATGTATTTTATATCTACAAAAATGTTGGGGTAAAACATGGGTAGATGTAATAAGACGATGTGTGATAAAATGATGAGAGGTCTCGATGTTGTTGGTGATCCAGTCATCTAGCGGAGTATAGATGACGACCACGGACTCTTCTAGACCGTCCAGTGGAATGCTAGCAGGCTCGCAACCTGTAGGTGTTTGTGAACGATGTGTTCACCGGTGTACTCCATGCCCCTCATGGTTGCCTTTAGGACATTTATTGCTGAACCCCCTTGGCAGTAGTGTCCATCCCGATGATGATCCTTAGGCTAGGTCCCTTATGATAGGTGTTTAGGGACGTAAAGTGAGGATAACGGGAACGGGTAATCGAGTTATTGTTGATCGATGAAATTAATAAACTTATTTATTGTGGGTTGAAAACCCTATGTGCTCACCAGGCTCCCAAGTCTGACCCACTCAGTTTCATGTATTACAGGTAGTGGCGCTCGAGCATAGATGTGATGTTTTGGATGAGGGATTACGGATATAGGCCTGTAGATATGAAATAATGTAGTAAGGCTTATATTGTACTGTTTATGCTTCTGATCTGTATCGAACATGACATCCCGAGTCTTTTAATGAAATACATTTCTTTGGAAATGCTTTTGATAAATCTTTATCATATTTTGTTTTGGGACAAATTCCGCAACACTTTTATTTAAAAATGTTACTCTGATTTTCAAACAAGCATAAACAAAATCGGTCTTTTCTGGCCGTGAAAATGGGGATGTCACAGTTGGTATCAGAGCATTAGTTTAAGCGAACTAGGAATTTGTAGGATTTCTAGACTTAATGTAACATCCCGAAATTCAGGTACAACTATTTAGCCCTTCTTTTATTCAAAGTGTCAAGTTAAGCCCTTAAGAGGAATTGGTAGCAAATGAGTACGTTGGGCGTACTCAAGAGTACGCTGCGCGTACTCATGCGCTTATTTTGGACGCGGACTCGCCTGAGTACGCTGGGCGTACTCAGGGTTACGCTGGGCGTAATGTGTCCAGGTGCAAACCCTAATTTCTGACTTGTGCCCTATATATTGGATGCTAAGGCTCATTTCTCAGCCTCCATAGCAGTGAGTAAAACCCTAAGAGAGAACTTTTCATCGTTCTTAGTGAGTGTGTGTGATTTTGGAGCCAAAAGTGCCTTGGTGTGCTAGTGAAGAAGAAGGAGAGGAGTTTGTGGAGACTAGAGTTTGAAGTGCAAGTTTGGATCTGAGATCTACAGAGGAAGGAGCTGCATTTGGAGGTATAAAGTTCAAAACTTTCCTCTTCATTTGGTTTGTTGCTTCATGGACCATTTTAGGGTTAAAAGTCCCAAAGGTGGAGACTTTATGAGTGTAATGTGCTCCATGGACCTAGATCTGTCCCATTTCAGTGGTATTTGTGTTATAGATCCATAAAGTTCCCATCTTGGTCGTGGATATGAGATCATGCTTGAGTATTGGGCTTTCTAGTGTTAGGAAATGGTATATTTTGGGTGTTAGTGACTTGTTCAGCCATGCAAAGGCTTAAAGTCATCGACTTTATGGATTAAGAGGCTTAAAAATGGTCAGATCTAAAAGCTGGACGTGAGTCTTAACTGTTTAAGACCTCAAGAGCTAAGGGACTGAAACTGGGATTTACGCCGGGCGTAATCCCAATACGCGCGGCGTACGGGGTGGCGTTCCCCGATTCTGAGAGACTGCCGGGTACGCCCAGCGTACACATCTGGTACGCGCAGCGTAACCCGGAGGGTTGACTTTTGGTTGACTTTTAGGGTTTGGTCTATAGTGGGGCCTTTGAGTTATGAGAGGGGTAAAATGGTCTTTTACCCTTCTGAGAGTACTAAGAGGAGGAATAGTCTAGCCTTGAGAGATGTATTGATTGAGAGTATTTATTTTACATGATTAGGCGGAGGCTAGACCTGATTTTACAGAGTTCGAGCTTTACCGAGTTACCCGAGGTGAGTCTTCTCACTATACTTTACCTAGAGTGGTAATTAGAGCTATGAGACAGAGTATTGTGTATGCTTTTGCATGATGTGATTTCTATGTGTTATACGCTATGTATGTTACAGAGTTTTCAGAGTTAGGACCGGAAGGTCCACAGAGTTAGGGTCAGAGGACCCATAGAGTTAGGGCCAGAGGGCCCACAGAGTTATGGGACTGGGGGGTCCCACAGAGACACTTTGACCAGAGTGTCAAACAGAGTTATAGCCTCGAGTGGCTAATATGTGTTATGTGTGGTATTTTGGGGAACTCACTAAGCATTTATGCTTACAGTGTTGTGTTATGTGTCTCAGGTACCAGCGAGGATCGCGGGAAGGCGCCGGCTTGATCAGTACACACACGGGGAGATTTTTATTATGATCTTGGGATATGATGTTATGATTGACTATGTGATACAATGGTGTTTTTATAACGATTATGAATGAAAATGTGTTTTATAAAATGTGAAAAATTGTTTTGAAAATTTGGGTGTTACAAGTTGGTATCAGAGCCTTGGTTTGAGGGATTCGGATACATCTTCGGGCGTATCTGAACTCAAACTGAGGATTTAAGAGAAATTTTGATGAATAAACAATTTTAAAAGAGTAAAAAGAGTTTTGAGACAAACAGATCAGAGCCGTGTGTACGATCAGCCAGCGCCCGAACGGTGATTTCCCAAAATACCCTTGCAATTAGTGTTATGAGATAAATTATGTTATGATATATGCTGAGTCATGTTATGCATGCTAGAGTAGACTAGGTATTCTTATTAGGACTAGAGTGGCCTGATATGTGATGCCTTAGTCTAGGAGTTTTGCTGCTAGAGATGCTTGAGAGTGTGTAAATAGCAACGAGGAGTTTATGAGAGGTTTGTTAGAGGGCAGTATATGCCAGTGAGACATAAAGTACTTGTGACATGGGATCCAAGGAGGAGGACTTAGAGTGAAGGTTGATGCGGTGTGGACGGTAGTATAGGGCCCGTACTACTGAAGACACCGGAGCAGTGCGCACCCTAAGTAAGAATCCATTGGGTACTAAGGAGCAAGTAGGGTGGAGTTATCGAGTGCGAGTATACTCGATCGAGTCCCTGATATTTATTATGTTGTATTTCAGAGACATCATGGTTGGGACACGCCACACACCAGAGAGCAGCGGTACTAGTGATGAGGAGATCCGTAGGATCATTCATGAGGAGGTGGCTGCGGCCATCAGGGCAGAGATACCAGAGATGTTCGGGTCTATCAAGACCACACTGATAGAGACATTTGACGAGAGATACGCTGCTCTTTCTGAGGCTGCGGTTGCTGCGGCCACTGCAGCTATAGCTACGACTAGGCCGCAGGGTGGTGATGCGTTGCTGTTTCGTGAGTTCAGCAACACAAAACCACCGGAGTTTGATGGGACCCAGGACCTGATTGCAGCGATGAGGTGGATATCAGACATTGAGGGGTGTTTCTTTACTTGCTCATCTCCAGAGCATTTGAGAGTCCGGTTCGCGTTGAACCAGCTTCGCTTGGGAGCGAAGGACTGGTGGAAGTTTGTGACGGCGCACTATTCGCCTACTGAGCTTGTTGCAGTGACCTGGGAGAGGTTTACTGCTATGTTCCGAGAAGAGTACGTTCCCCAGGTGGAGAGGGAGCGTTTGGCCCAGGAGTTTTTGACCCTCAAGCAGGGTACAGAGTCTGTTACAGTGATCACCAGGATGTTCCATGAGCGGGCGATGTTCTGCCCAGAGCACGTGTCCTCCGAGCAGGCACGTATGAGCCGATATCTGAGCATTTTGAGGAGGGATATACGAGAGTTCGTGGCGAACTCGACGTACCGGACATTTGCCGAGCTTCAAGCAAATGCCCGGAAGAGGGAGATAGAGCTGGAGACTCAGGCTAGGGAGGAGGCGGAGTCTCAGGGGAGGGATCGGCGACCGGCACAGTCTCAGCCGGCAGCCAAGCGGGCCAAGCCTGCCGATTCGAGATCAGGGAGCCAGAGGGGCCGCACTTGTGGCAAGTGCGGCAAGAGTCATGATGGAGTGTGCAGAGCAGGGTCTTGCTACAAATGTGGCAAGGAGGGGCATATGGCCAAGGATTGCCCCAAGGGGTTTGCAGTCTGTTTTCACTGCAACCAGACCGGACACCGGAAGGCCGAGTGTCCACAGTTACGAGGGTCAGCTCAGGGAGCTTCTCAGGGATCTGCTCCTGCTGCTGTTCGAGCTACAGAGAGTCGGCCGACGAAGGCTGAGGCACCGAAGGCTCGCGGGAGAGCCTTCCAGTTGACAACGGAGGAGGTCCGCGCAGCACCCGATGTGGTAGCTGGTACATTTCTTGTGTGTTCTGTACCTGCCTTGGTGTTATTTGACTCGGGTGCGAGTCGGTCGTTTGTGTCACTAGCGTTTAGTCAGCACATCAGTACCCAGCATGAGGCGTTGAGTCGACCTCTACGAGTTTCCATAGCTGACGAGCGAGCGGTGTATGCTACTGATGTGATTCGAGGATGTGTACTCGAGATCTTCGGTGTCGAGTTTCCGATAGATCTGGTCCCGATTGCTATGGGGGACGTATGTGTCATAGTGGGCATGGATTGGTTGAGCCGTTTCGGAGCTATGATTGACTGTGAGAGACAGTTGATGACGATACGAGACCCCAGTGGGGGAGTACTTACGGTGTACGGCGAGGGTTTCCGTTCTGGGTCAGCATTTTGTTCGGCCGCTAGAGCGAGGCAGAGTTTACAACAGGGCTGTAGTGGGTTTGTGGCTTATGTGGTGGATACGAGAGTAGATGCAGAGAGACCGAGGTCGATCGATGAGGTCCCGATAGTGCGCGAGTTCCCAGATGTTTTCCCCGAGGAGTTGCCGGGTGTGCCTCCCGAGAGGCAGGTAGAGTTCCGTATTGATTTGGTTCCGGGGGCTGCGCCTATCGCCAAGGCGCCCTATCGCCTTGCACCACCAGAGATGCAGGAGTTATCCTCGCAGCTGCAGGAGCTGCTGGGGAAGGGGTTTATACGGCCGAGTAGCTCGCCGTGGGGAGCGCCGATCCTTTTTGTCAAGAAAAAGGATGGTTCACACCGGATGTGCATTGATTACCGGGAGCTGAACAAACTGACGGTCAAGAACCGTTACCCCTTACCGAGGATCGACGATTTATTCGATCAGTTGCATGGAGCGTCTTGGTTTTCCAAGATCGACTTGAGGTCTGGATATCATCAGATGAGAGTACGAGATGAGGATATCCAGAAGACAGCGTTCAGGACTCGTTACGGGCATTACGAGTTCGTGGTGATGCCTTTCGGGCTCACCAATGCACCGGCGGCGTTCATGGATCTCATGAACAGAGTATGCAGACCGATGTTGGACCGTTCGGTGATCGTGTTCATCGATGATATATTGGTGTATTCGAGATCCAGAGAGCAGCATGAGGAGCATTTGAGAGAGTTACTTGGAGTTTTGAGATCGGAGAGGCTTTATGCCAAATTCTCCAAGTGTGATTTCTGGTTACGAGAGGTCTAGTTCCTAGGGCACCTCGTTAACCAGAATGGGATATTGGTCGACCCGGCCAAGATTGAGGCGGTTATGAGTTGGGAGGTGCCGAGATCCCCCACCGAGATCAGGAGTTTCTTAGGGTTGGCTGGCTATTATCGGAGATTTATCAGGGATTTCTCCAAGATCGACGTGCCACTCACCAGGTTGACCCGGAAGGGTGTTGCTTTTTCATGGGGACCAGAGCAGCAGGCCTCCTTCGAGACACTTCGCCAGAGACTGTGCGAAGCCCCAGTGTTAGCCCTTCCGGAGGGGATGGAGGACTTTGTGGTGTATTGTGACGCATCGATATCGGGGCTGGGAGCGGTGCTGATGCAGAGAGGGCATGTGATAGCATACGCATCGAGGCAGCTGAAGCCTCACGAGACGAGGTATCCCACCCACGATCTGGAGTTGGGGGCTGTAGTGTTCGCCCTCAAGATATGGCGTCACTATCTGTATGGGGTTCGGTGTACCATATACACGGACCACAAGAGCTTGAAGTACTTGATGGATCAACCCAACCTGAATATGCGCCAGAGGAGATGGTTGGACGTGGTAAAGGATTACGATTGTGAGATCCTGTACCACCCGGGCAAGGCTAACGTTGTAGTCGATGCCCTGAGTCGTAGGGCGGAGAGCGCCCCGATACGGGACGTTTGTATGAGATTGACAGTGATGACTCCGGTGTTGGACACCATCCGAGGGGCCCAGGCTGAGGCCGTGAGACCGGAGAACCGCAAGAGAGAGCGGGTTATCGGATATGTATCGGAGTTTGTTACCGATAGCAGAGGGCTTATGACCTTCCAGGGTCGGATCTGGGTGCCATTTGTGGGCGGGGCACGTACCATATTGATGGAGGAGGCACACCGATCGAGGTTTTCGATCCATCCCGGGGCCACTAAGATGTATTTGGACCTGAGAAGAGATTATTGGTGGCCCTGTATGAAGAGGGATGTAGCATGGGTTGTTGAGAGGTGCTTGACCTGTCGCAGGGTTAAGGCCGAGCACCAGAGGCCGCATGGTAAGTTGCAGCCGTTGGAGGTTCCCGAGTGGAAGTGGGAACAGATTACCATGGATTTTATCACCAAATTACCAAGGACTGCGAGGGGCGTCGATGCAATTTGGGTGATTGTGGACAGGTTGACGAAGAGCGCTCACTTCCTTGCTATTAGTGAGAGCTCCTCCGCTGAGAGGTTGGCAGAGTTGTACGTGAGGGAGGTGGTATCACGGCAGGGAGTGCCGATCTCGATCGTCTCAGATCGAGATGTGCGTTTCACTTCCAGATTCTGGAAGAAGTTTCATGAGGAGTTGGGTACGAGGCTACATTTTAGTACCGCATACCACCCCCAGACAGATGGGCAGAGTGAGCGGACGATTCAGACGCTCGAGGACATGCTTCGGGCATGTGTGTTGGATTTTGGAGGGAGTTGGGACACATACTTGCCCTTGGCTGAGTTTTCCTATAACAACAGCCATCATTCGAGCATCGGTATGCCACCCTTTGAGCTGTTGTATGGTAGGAGGTGTTGGACTCCTATTTGATGGGGTGAGGTCGGGCAGCGTGTGATGGGTTGTACAGAGATAGTACTTCAGACGACTGAGCAGATTCAGCAGGTCAGACAGAGGTTGTTGACCGCTCAGAGCCGCCAGAAGAGTTATGCAGACAGACGTCGCTCGGGGCTTGAGTTCCAGGTTGGTGATTTAGTACTCCTGAAGGTATCTCCTTGGAAGGGGGTGATCCGATTCAGGAAGAGGGGTAAGTTGGGACCTCGGTATATTGGTCCTTTCAGGGTGACTGTCAGGGTGGGCAGGGTAGCGTATCGTTTGGAGCTACCTACGGAGTTGAGCCAAATTCACGATACCTTCCACGTGTCTCAGTTGAGGAAGTGTATCGCTGATGAGTCGGCAGTGGTTCCGTTAGAGGACATTCAGGTGGATGCGAGCCTGAATTATGTTGAGAGACCGGTTGCGATTGTGGATCGAAGGATCAAGACTTTGAGAAACAAGGAGGTGCCATTGGTTCAAGTCCAGTGGCAACATCGGAAGGGTTCTGAAATGACCTGGGAGCCGGAGTTAGAGATGCGCGAGCAGTATCCAGCGTTATTTGTTGAGTGAGACTTCGAGGGCAAAGTCTGATTCTAGTGGGGGAGAATTGTAACATCCTGAAATTCAGGTACAACTATTTAGCCCTTCTTTTATTCAAAGTGTCAAGTTAAGCCCTTAAGAGGAATTGGTAGCAAATGAGTACGCTGGGCGTACTCAAGAGTACGCTGCGCGTACTCATGCGCTTATTTTGGACGCGGACTCGCCTGAGTACGCTGGGCGTACTCAGGGTTACGCTGGGCGTAATGTGTCCAGGTGCAAATCCTAATTTCTGACTTGTGCCCTATATATTGGATGCTAAGGCTCATTTCTCAGCCTCCATAGCAGTGAGTAAAACCCTAAGAGAGAACTTTTCATCGTTCTTAGTGAGTGTGTGTGATTTTGGAGCTAAAAGTGCCTTGGTGTGCTAGTGAAGAAGAAGGAGAGGAGTTTGTGGAGACTAGAGTTTGAAGTGCAAGTTTGGATCTGAGATCTACAGAGGAAGGAGCTGCATTTGGAGGTATAAAGTTCAAAACTTTCCTCTTCATTTGGTTTGTTGCTTCATGGACCATTTTAGGGTTAAAAGTCCCAAAGGTGGAGACTTTATGAGTGTAATGTGCTCCATGGACCTAGATCTGTCCCATTTCAGTGGTATTTGTGTTATAGATCCATAAAGTTCCCATCTTGGTCGTGGATATGAGATCATGCTTGAGTATTGGGCTTTCTAGTGTTAGGAAATGGTATATTTTGGGTGTTAGTGACTTGTTCAGCCATGCAAAGGCTTAAAGTCATCGACTTTATGGATTAAGAGGCTTAAAAATGGTCAGATCTAAAAGCTGGACGTGAGTCTTAACTGTTTAAGACCTCAAGAGCTAAGGGACTGAAACTGGGATTTACGCCGGGCGTAATCCCAATACGCGCGGCGTACGGGGTGGCGTTCCCCGATTCTGAGAGACTGCCGGGTACGCCCAGCGTACACATCTGGTACGCGCAGCGTAACCCGGAGGGTTGACTTTTGGTTGACTTTTAGGGTTTGGTCTATAGTGGGGCCTTTGAGTTATGAGAGGGGTAAAATGGTCTTTTACCCTTCTGAGAGTACTAAGAGGAGGAATAGTCTAGCCTTGAGAGATGTATTGATTGAGAGTATTTATTTTACATGATTAGGCGGAGGCTAGACCTGATTTTACAGAGTTCGAGCTTTACCGAGTTACCCGAGGTGAGTCTTCTCACTATACTTTACCTAGAGTGGTAATTAGAGCTATGAGACAGAGTATTGTGTATGCTTTTGCATGATGTGATTTCTATGTGTTATACGCTATGTATGTTACAGAGTTTTCAGAGTTAGGACCGGAAGGTCCACAGAGTTAGGGTCAGAGGACCCATAGAGTTAGGGCCAGAGGGCCCACAGAGTTATGGGACTGGGGGGTCCCACAGAGACACTTTGACCAGAGTGTCAAACAGAGTTATAGCCTCGAGTGGCTAATATGTGTTATGTGTGGTATTTTGGGGAACTCACTAAGCATTTATGCTTACAGTGTTGTGTTATGTGTCTCAGGTACCAGCGAGGATCGCGGGAAGGCGCCGGCTTGATCAGTACACACACGGGGATATTTTTATTATGATCTTGGGATATGATGTTATGATTGACTATGTGATACAATGGTGTTTTTATAACGATTATGAATGAAAATGTGTTTTATAAAATGTGAAAATTTGTTTTGAAAATTTGGGTGTTACACTTAAACTTAGAATGGTAAGCAATAATTGTGAGGTGTGAGCACTAGCTTATTTTAGGAATTATGCCTAAAACGCTTTTATGTGCTAAATGCTTTATGCCTTATGTGTTGTTAATTGTTCGGATCTATGGTCTGTTGCCGACCGGATCTGGAAACTTTATGTGTTTAGGATTCTAAACGTACGACTACGATATTAGAACTAACATATAAAGTTGGTGAGTCCACAGGTTTTAACTCCATAAAATAATACATTTTCTACGTTCAAAAGTATAGTTTTGAAAGTATAGTTTTGAATCTCCAACATTTAGTATGTATATTAGGTACAATATACTTTACTTATCAATTAAGTGTTATACCTAAACATTCCTTGAGCCTAAGGTGTAACGTCCGCAGATCCGGGCTAGTCAATTTAGAGATAATAGAGGTCGAAACAACTTTTCGACAAAAGCTTATTTAAAGTAAATAATCTTAACCAATCTTTAGAATATGTTTCAAGGGTTCCGTACATATACAGAACGCCGAAATCCGAGTTATAACGAAGAAGTTATGGCCCGTCGAAGATTTACGGCAAAACCGGCACGGCACCGGGAGACATAAATAGTGAATTTACGATAGAGGACTTTCTAGCCTTAGTGATCTAAATAAAAGTTGTAGTAGACGTTAAACCGAGAACATACAAAAAAAGAACGCCCAAATCTGACTTCGTATGAGGAAGTTATGAATTTTCTAAGATTTGGCATAGCAGTGCACGGCCCGAAACTCGAATTTTAGTTCGAGCGGTTTTTGGCTTGCGCAAACTTAATGAGAGTTGAAGATCTCATTAATAGGAACTCAACGGTAAAAAGACAGACGAAAACGGAGTCCGTATGAAGGAGTTACGAATTTTTCGCGGTCATGTAACAGTCTAATCTCCTCCTACTGTTAAATTTAAGATCGGTCGAGAATTAGCCGATGGAGTCTAAATGAAAGTTGTAGATCTTGTTTTTAACTATGCGTGGAAAAAAAGAACGTCGAAAACGGAGCTCGTATGCGAAAGTTACGGGGTTTAGAAGTCGGCAGGGTGCTGCTGCAAAAAGGGGTGACGTGGCTGAATATGGGCCAAGGCTTTCTCCCCAAGAAAATCCATCAGGTGATGACACTCGGCGAGTTCATCAGGAATTCAGCCTATAAATAGAGGTGTCGGGTTCCATTCATTCTCACACCTTTCCCCACTTCTTTCTCTCTCTAAACTCTCTCTCTCTAAGCCTCCCTAACCCCCCAAAGCCTAGGGTAACTCCCTAGTACGAGGCGGAAGCCCCGGAGCGCCCGACGGCTCCGAGAAAAGAGCCTTTCGGCTCGGGAACGCTGCTCCAGCGAAGCCCGATTTTGCGAAAAACCCGCTGTAAGTGAGCTATGCCTACCCTATCTTTAGTATAGCTTATGTTTTAATATAGTAACATTATTAGGACTTTAAAATAATTATTTGGGCTATTATTATGAGTTATATAAGAGTGTTTCTTAACGCTTATATAATAGTAATAATAGCTAGACTATTAATTAGCTGCGGTTAACGTTAGACTAAACCCTAGTGGTATTGATACTAGGTTTTGTCAAGGGAAAATTGTTTTGAGATAACGAAGTGATGTCCGAGTACCGAGTCGCCACCTTATCATGTGAGTGCATAGTTACTTTCATCTTACACATAGATATGAAGTATTTTATATAAACTACGTGTTATGTATGCATATTATCTGAGTATTTGCTGTCTATGCTGGATGAACGATTTTATACATGTTTTAAATGATTTTATATATATATATATATATATATATATATATATCTACGATAATATGTTGGGTAAAACATGGGTAGATGTAATAGATGAAATATGAGTTGGATGATGAGTTGAGAGGTGTTATAGACCACGAGGTGAGTGTGAGAGGTGGACGATGTGAGAAGCCTTTCCCAAATGATGGCCCCGTCATCTAGCAGAGTATGGATGACAACCACAGACTATTCTAGACAGTCCAGTGGAACACTAGCAGGCTCGCAACCTGTAGGTGTTGTCAACGATGTGTTCACCCGGTGTACTCTAAACTCTGGCGATCATGCAGACTTGGTGCCTAAACCTTGGCGATCATGCAGACTTGGTGCCAAAACCCTGGCGACTATGCAGACTTAGTGCCTAAACCCTGGCGACTATGCGGACTTAGTGCATGTTGTATAAATCCTGGCGACTATGCAGACTTAGTGCCTAAACCCCGATGACGATGGACTTCATGCCGATTCCTTAGGATGATCCTTAGGAATGAATGAACGAGGAATAGTTGATTCTTAGGGTAGATCCTTAAGAGTAAAGAAGATAATGGGGATGGGTAATTGGGTTGATTGTTTGATGTTTAAACATAATAATTATATTATTGTGGGTTGAAAACCCTATGTACTCACCAGGTTTCCCAACCTGACCCACTCAAGCTTATTTGTATCACAGGTGTCGATATGAAGCTACTTTACACTGAGAGATTTAAAAGAGATGTAGATCACTAGTGTAAATGAATGTAAGTTCTGTTTATGCTTATGTTTATGTATTGACGATGACATCCCAAATGTTTTAAAATGAATAAAAATCCATTTCTTCGGAAATGCTTTGATAATGTATTTATCATGTTTTACTAGGAACTAATTCCGCAACATTTTTATTAAAAGAAGTACTCTGATTTTTATAAAGCATAAACAAAATCGGTCTTTTCTGGCCGTGAAAATGGGGATGTCACATAAGGTATAAGTAGGGGAAACTTATACTTAACATTAATACTTGTATACGACAAAGTATAATGTTTCTAACAATTTGCTACCATGAGCCTGTAACCGCTGCTATGACATAATACCTCTGATAAAATACACTCATGATTTCCATGAGAAATAACACACTCATGATTTCCATGAGAAACAACACCCATGATTTCCATGAGAACAACACCGTACGCTTCATCGACGCCGGAACAATAACAGGTAAAAGGATAGTTCGTCACTTGCTTATGGTTGACTGTAGCTAGAAGTCACAAGTGGGGTGGTCAACCCGTATACTAATTATACATGACTTCCTCGCTCACACGGGATTAACGGTTACAATTCAGAGGATTTCCGCTAAGATTCTCAATCTTAGTTGATGAATACAAATACTCATGTAGACTTCGACGGCTTCCTATAGCTCTAACAACAAAAGCATTTTCATGTCTAAAACCCTAAGTTACTAGACTATGCTTTTAAACATTACTCCTAACTTCATAACATTTAGGCAGTATAACAGCTATAACTTGAAGTAAAACCAGGTTTTATCTTGACATAAAACCATCAATAACAATATATAACATACCAAGTTTTATCTTGACATAAAACTAACAATAACAACATATAGCATATCAAGTTTTATCTTGACATAAAACCAATAATAACAACATACTTTATATATAGAACTTCCGAATACAGCTTCGGAACTATATCGCACACAAAATATGTATAGAATCCTAAGTATAACTCAAGATCTACATTAGTATACTATTATAACGATAACATGCTAACAACTTTATGATAGCTGTATACTTTCAAATACGAAATAACTATATCCCGGTTATTATAACTATCTATGTTGATGCTAATATACTATCATATAGATATAATAATAACGTATATATAATATTTAGCATGCGTTTTCCCCCGAAATATTAGAAAGTGGGGCCGTAAAACTCACCCTAGTAGCGTGATTTTATGTAATCTAAGCAGAAACGGTCAGCGTACAAGGTCGTCGGGGCTCGGGATGCAAGAGGGCCTCAGCAAAGGAGAGAAAGGGAAGAAGTTTAGGTGTAAGAATGGCTGAAGTCGGACCTGCTATGCTCATCCTGTAGACTTGCCATTTGCGTCCCTAGCTTCGGAAGGTGGCCATGTGACTCCTCACGTCGTGAGATATCCTTGCTCACGTCGTGAGTTTGGATCTTATCCCCTCGCAGCCTCATCACACACCTTCTAGATTCCGAGATATGGATAAAGGACTTCTCACGTCGTGAGTTCTGTGCTCACGTCGTGAGCTCAGTCAGATTAGGGTTTCTGACAGCTGAATCTTCGGAAGGTAGTAACTTTCACATACGAACTTCGTTTTTGACGTTCTTTATATGCACGCGTAGGTATTTACAAGTACTACAACTCTCTTTTAGACTTTAATAGCTAATTCTAAGTATATTTTAAATTCCTCTTACTATAGAGATTTATAGTGTTCGGTTTATCATAACTTCTTCATGCAAAGTCAGATTCAGACATTCTCTATATTTTTGGAATCGTATGGACGTATACTTGGAGTTGTATCATAAAGAAAGTTAATATTTGTATTAGAATTTATCATGAACTACATAACACTCTTATCACATTACTAGTTTAACAAAATCACATTACATGATTGGCATAATCACATGTGATTGTCTATTGACTTATTTTGACTAGTGTTACAACTTAGTTCCTGTTGTATAAAACCCTGGCGACTATGCAGACTTAGTGTCTGTTGTATAAAACCCTGGCGACTATGCAGACTTAGTGCCTAAAACCTTGGCGACTATGCGGACTTAGTGCATGTTGTATAAATCCTGGCGACTATGCAGACTTAGTGCCTAAACCCCGGTGACGATGGACTTCGTACCGATTCCTTAGGAATGAATGAACGAGAAATATTTAATTCTTAGGGTAGATCCTTAAGAGTAAAGAAGATAATGGGGATGGGTAATTGGGTTGATTGTTTGATGTTTAAACATAATAATTATATTATTGTGGGTTGAAAACCCTATGTACTCACCAGGTTTCCCAACCTGACCCACTCGGTTTATTTGAATCACAGGTGTCGATATGAAGTTACATTACACTGAGAGATTAAGGAGATATAAATCACTAGTGATAATGAATGTAAGCTCTGTTTATGCTTATGTTTCTGTATTGACGATGACATCCCAATGTTTTAAAATGAATAAAATACAATTCTTCGGAAATGCTTTGATAACATATTTATCATGTTTTTCTGGGAACAAATTCCGCAACATTTTTATTAAAAAGGGTACTCTGATTTTTATAAAGCATAAACAAAAAAATCGGTCTTTTCTGGCCATGAAAATGGGGATGTCACAGAAACTTTACATGATTATCCGACCTAAGGACGCTAAATATGTGTTTTACGACTTTATTGGGAGAGTTCAAGGGCTTAATGGACTAAGACTCGCTCTAAAGAGCCTAGGGTTTGGGTTTGTTTCTTTTTGGATGGTCCTTAAGGGTAAAGTTGGAAACTTTACCCTTCTAGACATCATTTTGGATGAGATCTGAGATTTGGAGTCCCTATATTTGAGGCTATCAGCTTAATGCATTAAGAGGTTGGATTTCTGGCCAACTCGACGAGTTCATTAGTGAACTCAACGAGTTGATGGGATTTTTCCTGATCTGTTCGGGTGATAGAGAAACTCAACGAGTTGAGGGGGAAACTCGACGAGTTGGGTCAACTGAGGACGTTGACTTTGATCATTGACCTTAGTCTTTGACCAGGTTTGACCTTAAGGGGTTTTGAGGCATATTGAGTTGTATTTAAGAAATAATTTCTATTATAGGGTTGCGTAGAGCGGATATTGGAGCCCCAACCTAGTCAGCTTTCATTCAGTGTTAAGGTAAGTCTTCTCACCACATTCATGGGTCGAAGGCACCAAGGTCGGCCAATTAATTGATATAAGATAATTAGTAATGGAATGTGTAATGGTTTGCTATTTGAATTATGTATGGATTTATGTGAAGACCATAGGGGGAGCCCATGGCACTTAGCAAGACCATGGGGGAGCCCATGGCATGGGGATATAAGGCCATGGGGGTAGCCCATGGCATCCCATTAAAGACCATGGAGGGAGCCCATGGCAACTTTATATGTAAATGTATGAGCATGACAATATGTGATTACATGATTTGTGTGATTGGGAAACTCACTAAGCTTGTGCTTACAATTTTATTGAATGTTTCAGGTACATCTATTGATAGGGGCAAGGGCTCGGCTTGATAACATGGCGTGCATTCTCCAGTGTTTCACAATTAGCTTTTGTACTCTGAACTCAAAATAATTTGGATATGTATTTGGATTTTGTACTTCCTATGGATGATGTTATGAATTTAAAAATTCAAAAAAAAAAATTCTAAAATTTAGGCCGTTACAGGCATCAGATTTGGGTGCAGAGATATTCAGTGAAATAACTCTTCCAGATTCTATACTACATCCCTATTCCTATAATTATACGTTAGGAATTTTGGTCGAGAAGCTTTGTATGATGTCATGCGTTGAAGATAGTGGATACGACGTGTGGGTGATGAATGAGTATGGGGTGGTTGAATCATGGATCAAACATCATGCATTTTCACAATTTGGTGAGGATATACATCCATATGGATTCACATCACACAATGAGTTTATTTTAAAGTTTACGAAGATGATGGAGATCATCGTATTTGTTTGTATGATCCAGTTGTTGCCCGGACTAAAACTTATAATTTAAGAGTGAATTTAGTATAAATACGTTTGTGTATTATGTTGACAGTCTTGTTTGGGTAGCACCTGCAGAGCATGACAGGAAATGCTGCAGCAACATCTCTCAGTTTCAATTTTGAATGGTGGATGGATGGTCTAAAGGGCTATAAGAAAAAGGCAACACGCCAAATCTTTTTGTTATTATTTACTACTTTGTATGATGTTATGTTTCTTCATTAGTTTCCTGTCAAGCATTTATATTTACTGGAGTCCATCTTTAACATTCAGACGTGTAGGTTCATTTCTAAATTATGTAGGTGGTATTTATGGTTTTGATTTCTATTACTTTGTTGGATTCAAATTCCGTTTTGGATTTCCATTTAACTGTATCAATAGGATGATTGATGGTCAAAAGGCAAGAAATCAGATCTATGATCCATGATGCTATGTTTCTTAATTAGTTTCATTGCAAGTTTCAAAATTCATTACATTACATCTATATTTTCTTTGTGTTAGCATGAGGTGTATGTCGTCATGTTTCAATTTGCTTTTTGCTGCTGTGTATGCAGAAAAGTTTTACCTTCTTTCACATTTTGACATGTTGGTTGTATTTATGGTTTGATTTCTATTTTTTGGATAAATTTATCCGGTACCAAAACGAAATAAGTCGTTATGTTGTTTTTAGTGTTTGACAAATTTTAATAATACCTATAAAATGACCGAAAACGACATCTAACATATTATTGATTTTTTTCTTTGAATTAAGGATAAGGTGTAGTTTATTGTACACCCTTAATAAGGAGTTTGTAATATGTTAAAACAAAACAACTCATCGAAAAGGGCTTATTATCGGTAACATACGGCAGTTTTGTAAAAATCGGTCTAGGCGGCCGATTAATCGGCGCCTAGACGCTTGGCGGCCTCCAACCGCCTACGAATAGGTGTTATAGGGTTAATTAATCGGCCCTGGTCAATATCGGTCAAAATCGGTCCAATTCGGTCCAAATCGGACTAAATCGGTCCAATTCGTGATTCTTTTGTCATCATTGTGCCACGACGTGACTAAAGGTTGGTCACGACATAGCGGCCGACTGAGTGTTCCTTGAGTGTTGACTTTGACCTAGACCGTTGAATTTTCTACCAAATTTAACTTTAGGTCAAATTGATGTATAATTGTATGATTTTGTTAATATTTTATGTTTGAAACTTTATGAAACTATATGAATTTGTTTAGGGTTATGTTTAAGGTTACTGATTTGTGATGTGAACGCTTGGTTTTGTATGATTTTGTTAAAAAAATAATGCTTTAGATTTTTGGAACAAATGAATACTATGAAAGACTCATCAGGTTATCATTGGTACATACATATGTCAATGAAGATCTTGTTGGTATGGCTTTGTGTTGATATATATATATATATATATATATATATATATATATATATATATATATATATATATGGGATAGTTATTGTGAAAACACCAATTATTGTGAGAACATGAGGACATTTTACAACCATTAGATTAACTAAATAGATGGATAGGATAATTAGGTATTTTCCTATTTAATAAAAGATAAAAAAAATGGAAAATACAATGAATTATCTGATCACGGGGATTTGAGGGCATTTGGGTAAAAAGCTAGGTTAACTAATTTAGGAAAAGGCGTCTTTGTTCGTAAGTTTCGCCGGTGAATCCGTCTTCCAAATCCGTGCGCATCGTCCAATTTTTCTTGAAGATATTAGCCGATTTCAACATTGAATGTGATTCTGGTGAAGCTGATTCGGTAGTTGAATATAAAAAGAGTTGATTGCTCAACATAGCACAGAATGAGGACTCTTCGATCAGAGTAAAAAATGAAGGGCAACAAGTTCAGCAACACGTTTGAAGAAGCCATTAACCTTGATGACGACGATTTCGTGAACATTCATTCAGGTTTTGCTCATTGATGTTCAAATACAACTTTAAATTAGTTTCTGTTATGAATACGACGGTTGTTTGCTTTGTGTATTTAAAAACAAAGATAACATGCGTATAATGGTTAGAAATGTAGAAAGATAATGTTTCTAGTTGTTTTCCTTGTTGAAGAATACGATTCACGTATCCCAATTTTTTGTTGCTGACTTTGTTTAGGGTTTTGTTGAAGATGAAAAGTATTATAATTGTGTGGTTGAAGTTTTGTGTCCTATTGATAATGATATTATAATCATATTACAGTTAAGATTGTTGTTGTGTTTGAATCATGGAATCTAATTAGACGGATGACTAGTTTAACAAGGTTTTTATATATTAAATATTAAATATTCTAATTTTAAACCATTTTTCATTGTCATATGTTGCAGGAGGTTCTAGTGTGGTGATGCTTAGCAGGGAACCATTAGCAAAAAAGAAGGTGAAAACGAGATTTGAAAAAGGTACTTCTTCTGTGACTGATATTGTTTTAGCTTTGTATTTCTTTGACTACGTGATGTTGTTTTGTATTTTATCTGAGTAATATTAAATGATTAGCCACATGTTTTCAATGTTGAACACATTCTGTAATATTTTAATAGAAAGTATATATTAGCACTAAAATGTTCTTAATTGAGTATACAGTTTGTGTAAAAAATATGCAATGCTTGCACATGTGTTCTCTAGTGAAAACATTTGGATATTCATAAAATTATTTTAGAATTTAATATATCGTATATGTCTTAGATTAAATATTCTGAACTGAAGATTAATAATAAGTGTTATGGTTTGTTATATTGTTTATTATTTCAAAATAAAAGAACTCAAAAAAAATAATAATAAGCATTGTGTATGAAATTATTCAAAACAGAATTCATTGTGAACTTAATAGTTTAATTTATTATTCAATAAAGATTACATTACATGTGTAATGCTTCAATACATAATGCACAGTATGTGCGACAGTGTGCAATGTTTCCACATGTATTCAGTAATGAAAACATATGGATTTTGAATACATTATGTAAGAATTCAATACATCATATATTTCTTATAGTAATTATTCTTAACTGAAGTTGTATTATTAGTGTTATGGTTTTTGTTATTTTCTAGTATTTCAAAGTAAAAGTATTTTAAAAAAAATAAAAATAAGGATTATTTATTGAATTATTAATATGAGAACTAATTATCTACTTAATAGTTTATTTTAGTATTCAACACAGATTAAATTACTTATGTAATGCTTCAATACAGAATGCACAGTATGTGCGACATTGTGCAATGCTTGTACATGGATTCAATAATGAAATGATTTAGATGTTGAATACGTTATGTAATAATTCAGTACATGTTTTTTATATGTTTTGGAAAAAAAAATAGGCTGCAATGAAAACATATACAAAACAAATATGCATTCTTTATTATCACAATCGTGCATTCAATCTTCATATGAGTAGCATTATTTGATTAACACATTATGTGTTAGTATGTAATATTTTGTTATGTTTAAGATTCGAGTTAGTATTCAATAAAGAACATATTAGGTAATCATTCAACACATCATATATTAGTTATAGTAAATATTCTGACTTGAAAACATATAAAAAACTAGTATTCAATAAAGAACATATTAGGTAATCATTCAACACATCATATATTAGTTATAGTAAATATTCTGACTTGAAAACATATAAAAAACTAATATGCATTATTCTTATTTGTGTAGTGTTATCCCTAAGCATGAATTGAATGTTGACATGACTAACAGTATTTGATGAAAGTATGTAGAATTTCATAAAATCAATTTTCAGTTTGATGTAGTAGGCAATACAGAATACAGTATGTATTTTAGGCCTCGTTACATAGTACAGAATACATAATACATTATTATGTAGTAGTCAGTTTGATGTAGTAGTCAATACAGAATACATTAGTATTCAAGGCAGTAAACATTTGCAATTATTATGCGTGATTCTTATTGGTGTAGTATTATAGTGATCATGCGTATATTATTTTGTGTTTGTTGTAGGCGAATCAAGTGTTAGTGTAAGTAAGAAAAAGAAAAGGAAAGATGAACATTATGAAGATAGTGAAGCTGATGTTGATGTTAATGTAAGAAGAAGTGGTAGGAAAAAAACTAAAGTCTTAAAAATTGAAGTTTCAAAGGAAGATGATAAGAAGAAAGGAATGAAGAAAATAAAAACGAAAAGAAAGAAGGTTGTAGAAAATGAAGATGCAGATGTTGAGGACGACAAAACACAGGAGTTGCAAAAAATAAGTTGTCGTATGTCCCCAAAATCAATGTATATGGCGGTGAAGGGAATGTCATACAGCCAGAAAGAAATGGTGAGACGAATGGGTTTCGGTGCATTCCTTGATATAAAGTTAGATTCAATACCTTCTAGATTGGCTTACTACCTGGTAGACAAATTTAGGGTAAAAACATCCACGATTAAGACTAAGAAAGGGGAAATACTTATTACAAAGAAAACGGTTGAAAAGATGTTTGGTTTGCCAAGTGAAGGTTTAGACTACAACCAGTTGGTGGAATGCAATAAAACAGATGTAGTTATTGAAGCATGGAAAAATCAATATCCAGGAGGAAAGTTCAATAATGGAAACTATGTGAAGAGGATTAGACAATCGGATGTGGCGGATGACATGTTCAAGCTTAATTTCTTGACATTATTCATAAACACGTTTGCAGAGACAGAAATGAGTGCGGCAAGCCGTATTAATTGTATGGAGAAATTAGCAAGGTGTGAAGATATTCAAAAAATTGATTGGTGCAAGTATATAGTGGAATGTTTGGAGAAGGCAAAATACAAATGGAGGCCAAATGACGCAAACTGTTATTACACAGGTCCAGTCACGCTGTTACTGGTAAGTATTTGTAAGTGTGTGCATTTATTTTTGTTTAATTTTTTTTATTCTGTATTGAAAATAATATAAGATAACTTATTAATTCTGATGTTACAGCTTACGTATGCGGACAAAGTAGTTTTGAATGGCTATAATCTCCGCAGATCAAGGCCATTGATAAAACAGATTGACTCAGTGGATTTGGAAATGTTGGAGGAGCATGGATTGAGAAATGGAGAATTTGGAACATTGGAGATTCGTGTAGATGGGGAAGTGGATCCTATTGATGTAAATGGTGATGAGGATAAGGTGGTAAGTTATTTTAATATTTATGTCATATGTTCTGTAATAAATAATATTATACATAAGAAGATATTGTAACTCGTTTTTATTACAATGACAGGAAGATGTGGAATCAATTGAAAAGCTATATAGTAGGATCTGTGAAGATAAGGAAAAAATTGAAGAAGCAATTAAGAAGCGGTTAGAAGAGGATGCGAATGATGATGTGGTAAAAGAGTGGTTACGAAAGGTGCGAAAACTTTTTAATGAAAAGAATGTGGAACATGTAGATAGTATCTCTCCCACAAATGAAGTTACAATGAAAACGCCCGTTAAAGTTGCAGTCAATCATGGGCAAAGTAATTTTGTGAAAGGAAGTAGTGGTGTGAAAGGAAGTAGTCCCATATGCAATGTTCAATCTACTGGAAGGAATAATGAGAAGACAAAGATTGTGGATGGGTACGGCTCACCTTCCGTGCTCTTTCTGGAATATAAAGGAAATACATCATTGGATAGTCCAGTTGTTCTGACTCCTGGTTTTTTGAGTATGTCTGATGAGATTGTGGAACGGAGCATGAGAAAGAACAAGGAGTTTTGCAAAGATGACATACCATCGTTCGATTTGAGAATAACACAATTGAATGAGGAAGATAAGAGTATGGATGGTAAAGAAGGAAGCAAGCAAGTAATTAGATATACAAAAAAATCTGTAGCGGAAGACAAACTGAAAAAAACAATTGGAAAAGATATTATGGAAAGAAAAATGGCGCATGTTGATGAGTTGAAAAATGGGAAAGGTAAAAGGAAGGGGAAACTTGGACAATTGGTGTGTTCACCATATGTAGATCGGATAACAGATGTGGATGAGGCGGTTAAAGATGATGAAAATGTTGTTGCTTAAAGCATAATAGCTTGGGGGAAAGATAAAGGGTAAGAATGTACATTTTATGTGACTCAATTAAAATGGATTTTTTTTTGTCGTGGAATTTTTATTGTATTATGTTTAAATTGCAGGGAAGTTATATGGGAAACTGTTGATGGTCATGTAATGCGTTTGGAAGCTGCACGTACGTTAGCTATGAGAAAAAAAGTGCATACCAATGTAATAGACGCGTGGGCTGCTTTCCTTAATAAAACTGAAGAACTGAAGTCTGAGGGTTCTTACTCTAGGATGTACTTCACATGCGATACGATTGTAAGTTTTTATGAATAAGATGTGTGTTGTATGTCATATTCCGCTATGAATTGTAATATGGTCGGTATTTTGTTATGATAAAACAGACAGATTACATGGTTGATGAAGCTGTAGATAAGGAGCTAAGGTACAATAAATTCAGAATTATGTTTGTAGCTGTGATTAATGACATAACGGACAAACCAGATTTGAAAACGGTGGACTTGGTATGGAATTGTTAATTTTTACAGTTTTTAGACATGATTGGTATCACACATGTATGTGGAACTGATGTTGATATTGTTTAAATGTAGGTTTTCATACCAATTGTTGTTGATGAAAGTTACTACCTAGTGTGTTTTTGCTTGAAGAGGGTTGCATTTTATATATTTGATCACATCAAGAGGTCTGGGACAATCGAGTCTGCATATGGGAATAGACCACGTATCCTGGTTAGATCTGTTGTTTACTTAATGAATTCGTATATAGATCGTGAGTATTGTTGTTATGTATTTATTATAATATGAATTATTATTTAATTTGACATGCAGAAAAGCTTCTTTTGTCGTTATCTGAATAGTGTTGAACACAACAAAGCAAATGTGTTACTTAAAAAAGAAGTTGTGGTTATCAAAATGAAGTGTCAAAGGAATATAGTTGGTGTTGATTGTGGAATTTTCCTTATGCGACACATGGAAACATACATGGGAGAAGCGGCACATAAATGGGATTGCAGTCTATGTGTTGATAATAAAATTCAAGAAAAGATGTTGGGAAGGTTAAGGTATAAGTATCTGGATAAGTTGATGATGTCGGATTTTAATGTTATGAAGAAAACATTCTTGAAGCATTATGCAGCTGTTAAAAAAATGGATAGGTTTGAAAGGATGAAGGTGATTGAAGAAAAGAAGAAGGAAAGCACAAGTGTGCTGCAGTAGAATGATCTGTGAAGAAGATGGTGGTTTTTAATTAGGTTTATTAGTATTATAAAAACTTGATCGTTTATGAAGTTCGAAGTGTTTTGTTATTTTGGTTTTTTGGATTATGGTAAGTTTGTTAGGATTATTATGTGTTGGACGTATTCTAAGTAAAACTATGTGATGGTTTATTTAATGGTTATTATTAGACCTGTGAACCTGAATATTTCTTATATTCCATATGTAATATATGGCATATGACACTTAACAAAGGACACACATTGATAAGAAATATGAGTAATGTAATTTATAAAGCTATGGGTTTGTGGTGGTATTTTGATGAATACATGGATGTAAAAATGAAGTACATGTTGTGAGTAACTTAACGATTTTTCCCCATCAAATTCCTATTATAGTAACATAGTTTATAAGACTTAATTTGAAGTATGAATTGTGAAAAGAATGACTATAAAAGTTGGTGTTAGAATAGTATAACACCTATTCACTTATTAAATTCTGAAATGAATATATAACATAATTCTAATTGGAATTATGTATTAATCGGTTTTATTCAACAAATACATAATTCATAATCCATATTTGTTGTAAGTGCATCTAATGATTTTTTTATGTATGAAAATAAAGTTATTTTGTTAACTAGATTTATAAATATGTATAATGTAGATGAGGATAGTTTAAAAAAAGATATTAAATAGTGTGAGAATGTAAAAACATTATTTTTATGTTATAATTCTGGAATGAATTTTTGTATCAACAGCTTTATATTGAGTATTCAACAATGAATATATGAATATTTACAAGGCAAACCTAATTTTATAATTTACTATGAAAATGGAAATGCATAAATGTATAGTAGAGTAAAAACATTTTAATGAATCTATGAATAATCAAACGTTAATATTCGTATTAAAATTACTTAAACAATAAACATATACAACATTCATTACAGAATAATAACGTAAACATAGTGTTTATTAGTCATTGAATTTGTATGTAGTACTTAATTATATGTCTACTTAGTATCATGTAATCAATTTTGGTTTTATAATTTCTGAAATGAATAATTATACAAAAAAAAAACATAAGAATGTAATGTTTTGTGAATTAAGTAATAAGATAACGACTTTTATAATAAATTCTGAAATGAATATATAACATAATTCTAATTGGAATTATGTATTAATCGGTTTTATTCAACAAATACATAATTCATAATCCATATTTGTTGTAAGTGCATCTGATGATTTTTTTATGTATGAAAATAAAGTTATTTTGTTAACTAGATTTATAAATATGTATAATGTATATGAGGATAGTTTAAAAAAAGATATTAAATAGTGTGAGAATGTAAAAACATTATTTTTATGTTATAATTATGGAATGAATTTTTGTATCAACAGCTTTATATTGAGTATTCAACAATGAATATATGAATATTTACAAGGCAAACCTAATTTTATAATTTACTATGAAAATGGAAATGCATAAATGTATAGTAGAGTAAAAACATTTTAATGAATCTATGAATAATCAAACGTTAATATTCGTATTAAAATTACTTAAACAATAAACATATACAACATTCATTACAGAATAATAACGTAAACATAGTGTTTATTAGTCATTGAATTTGTATGTAGTACTTAATTATATGTCTACTTAGTATCATGTAATCAATTTTGGTTTTATAATTTCTGAAATGAATAATTATACAAAAAAAAAAACATAAGAATGTAATGTTTTGTGAATTAAGTAATAAGATAACGACTTTTATAATAAATTCTGAAATGAATATATAACATAATTCTAATTGGAATTATGTATTAATCGGTTTTATTCAACAAATACATAATTCATAATCCATATTTGTTGTAAGTGCATCTGATGATTTTTTTATGTATGAAAATAAAGTTATTTTGTTAACTAGATTTATAAATATGTATAATGTATATGAGGATAGTTTAAAAAAAGATATTAAATAGTGTGAGAATGTAAAAACATTATTTTTATGTTATAATTATGGAATGAATTTTTGTATCAACAGCTTTATATTGAGTATTCAACAATGAATATATGAATATTTACAAGGCAAACCTAATTTTATAATTTACTATGAAAATGGAAATGCATAAATGTATAGTAGAGTAAAAACATTTTAATGAATCTATGAATAATCAAACGTTAATATTCGTATTAAAATTACTTAAACAATAAACATATACAACATTCATTACAGAATAATAACGTAAACATAGTGTTTATTAGTCATTGAATTTGTATGTAGTACTTAATTATATGTCTACTTAGTATCATGTAATCAATTTTGGTTTTATAATTTCTGAAATGAATAATTATACAAAAAAAACATAAGAATGTAATGTTTTGTGAATTAAGTAATAAGATAACGACTTTTATAATATATTGGTTGTTGTATACGTGTAATAATGTTGTAAGGATTGGGATGGTTAAAAAAACAAGGAATATGTGGATAAGCTTTGAAAACAATTTCAATGACAAATAATAAACAAAATTTAACAATAAATTATGGATAGGGTACACAAATTATAAAAACATAATACTGAAAAATGACAATTGACTGATAATGTTAAAAGTGTTTTACCATAAAGTAAACAAACCAAACAAACTAATATGAAATAAAAAAGATCGATAATAAAATTAGTGCTTCTTGCCAGGATGTTGTTTAAATATGTTGTTCTTCTCATCTTCCTTTCGTGTAGGACAGTTCCGCTTGTCATGATCGTTATCCTTACGACAGTATTTACAACGTGATTTTTCAACTGCAATTTCTTGAGCACCTTTAATCCTTTTTTTAGTCCCAGACCCTTTGTTCCTAATTCCAGTGGGGTTTTGAATTTGAACATCTGCGGGTATCGACACACCAAGTCTATTTTCAAAGTCTGTTGACTTGTTTGGGTGTTCATTCATAGTAACGTCATCCATAAACTTGCTCTCCAAATCCTTAAGTGCTTGATAATACTCTTCCAGTCTTTTTTTGTTGGTGCTCAAAGAAGATAGACAGTTGTCAACCGTTGAAAATATGTCAATTGCTATTTTTTGTATATTCTCATCAGAATCTGAATACCGGAAACATCTTCGTAACAATTCAGGTGGAATAATATCCTTCTGCCACCGCCTTAGAAGATACTTTGCTGGTATGAATTGGATGTTGAAGGCTTTCATTGCAGTAAAAATGTGGCGACAAAGAATCCCAAATTGTTCAAACTTCATACAACTAAAAATGAATGTGTCTTCTTTCTGGTCACATTTAACCTGTATAGAAAAATATTTTGATATATATGCAAAATTTGGTGTGGAAAAAAATAAGATGATATCAGAGTTTAAAATAATATCGTATATATAGAGTCTTTTAGCAACTTATCCCAATTATCATCGTCATCATCACTGACAATAGCGGAGTCAGGTCGATTCGAGATGGAATATCCATGGGGCCTAAATTCTTTTATTTGAAACTCATGAACATGGTCAACGATGTTGTGATTTAACGAAAAACATGCTGTCATTGACCTGTACATTTCGTTCTGAACCTGTCTAAACACTTTACGTGTGTAGAATAGAGAAGCGTTTTCCTCTATTGGAAATGGTGTTCTCATTTGAGGGAGTTTGTCTTTTGTTTTGAAGTCCAAAGAGGATTGAGTATAACGTTGCTTCTCCATGGCAGATTCAAACGAATTCATAAATTTTACTAAAGTTGATCCGTAATGAGTGTTTTGATGAAAGGCTGAGTTCTGACTCTCAGAACGAGATGTTGTTCTCATGAGACCTGACATAGGGACTCTTTTGAAATATGCAGGAATCCATGAATGTCTCGAGTTGTACATTCTACTTAACCAAGTATTATCGTTAAGATCATATTCATCCAATAGTGCTTGCCATCCCTGTTCGAAATCTTTCTCTTCCAGCTTAGAATTCCATATCAAGGAGTTGAACAGTAACTTAAATTCCTCGTCGTTTACAATATCCAACGATACCTTACAATAAGAAAATGTGGAAGGTGTTAAAAATCAAAATCATTGAATCAGTCAAAAATGTATAAAACGAAACGACAATAATGTTATAGAACATTAGTCAATGTATACTATATGTTAGAGATACAAAAGTACTATCATTGATTATTTTCAGAATGTAAAATTAAAATAACATTGATTCAAAATGAATAAAATGTTGACCGAGAGACTATTAAATAAAAGATTGTAACCTTCAATGGTAATTTGGAAGTGATGTGCCACATACACAACCTATGAATTGATTCTGGGAAAACATTGGCTATTGCGTTTTTCATCGCAGGGTCTTCATCAGATAACACCAATATTGGTTGTTTACCAAAGGCTTTAAGAAAAGATTTCAACAACCATGTGTATGAGTCGATATCCTCTTTGCTAAGCAATCCAGCACCAAAAGTAACACACTTTTTGTGATTGTCGATTCCAGTGAAAGGAACAAATACCATGTCATACCTAAAAAGTGGTAAAATTTACATTGAAATTTTTAAAAGACTTAAAATTAAAACAAAAAACATAAACATAAAGAATACATAACCTGTTGGTTCGGAATGTGGCATCAAAGGAGACAACATCACCAAATTCTTTATAATTTATCTTTGAGGTCTCGTTAGCCCAAAACATAGCGTTGAGTTGCTTATTTTCAACTCTGAAATCAAATGAAAAATTAGGAACATTTTTTGTTCTGTTAGTCATCTTATCGACTAACATCTGAGCATCAGTTCCACCTATAAAGCAATTAAGATCCCTCATCAAAATTTTAAAATCATCAACAGTGCCTCCAATAATATTGTATCCACCATTAATAGCAGTAAATAGCCTGTGAGCTTGGGTGGCACCAACGTTCTGATTAGAAAGACTGATAATGAACGATTTCTGCCATGAATTAAGCTGTCTGTGGTGTCGGGAAAACAATATGTTATCTTGAGACATAAGCTCATGATTATGTTCCTCTACAAACTCATATAGCAACCATGTAGATCTTCCTTCTATCATCCTAAATCTGATACAAGCATTGCATCCAGTCCTTCGACTATCAGTCCTTCTTTTTATCTTACTTCTGTTTGGGTTCAATGTATCAACATGACCTGTATTAGGAACACCTTGTCTGTTACACACGAGGTATCTCAATCTAATAATACCATGCCCATTTTTCCTGTTTGTCGTTTTTCTAACATCAAAACCTGCTGCAAGAGCATACTTGTAATACATATCTGTTATATCTTCATAGGACCTGTAATGGCCTTTGAGTTTTGGCTTGACTTCATCAGGTACCTTTGGAATCCAATACTGTTTTCCATTAATAATCACATGCAGATGATTAGAACTTTGATGATTATCATTAGATTGATTATCATCAAATACACCCAATGTCTCGTCTTCAATTGAAATATCACCTAAAACGTTTGCATCTAGATCAATATAATCATAAATATAACAATCTTCTACTAAAAATAAACAATGATGAATTAACATAAAATATACTATCGGAATTTAGTAAAAGGAAGATAACATTTACAAAAAACTGTAATAAATTAAACCTGGATTCTTATCATGATATACGAAAATTTGTAAGAAATTAAACCTGGATTTTTATCAACTCCATTATGTTGGTCATCGAACAGACTATCACCAAAAGTATGATCTATTACATCCTGCATTGAATCCGTCTCATCATTGTCATCGCCGTCTTCTGTATGAGCATCCATTTGGATCAATAGAATAGTAAAATCTTTTTCAAAACGATGAATGATATGACTGATATAACAAAATGATTAGTAGGTGGGTTTCATTTGTGGATTATGGAAAGATCAATCTAACGTATTTTTAGGCTATTTGTTTTAATTAATTGATTGACTTTTGTGTAAAATTACATGCTTACCCTTAAAAATAAATTTAATTATTTTTTTAAATGATAAAAATTGATTGGCTGTAAATCGTCCTCTCGTATTCACACTAATCTATGTTTTTAAATGAACCTACTTCTATATATATATATATATATATATATATATATATATATATATATATATATATATATATATATATATAAACTTGAAATGTATTGAAATGATGTCTTATCATATGTATTATCTTTCAATTTGCAGTTGGTGCTCATGGAACCCATAAAGTTAATCAGTTTACACAGAGGTATAATTTTCATCACACATTCTTAATTTTTGATATTAAATTACTTATTTGCAGTTATTGTTGTGTATATCTCTAAATGAGGTTATATTAATTGACCAAGGTTGGATTGCTTGGGGAGAAGCTATCAATCTACACAAAGGTCAAGTCATGTATCATTGAGCTAGTACTCGTATCTTCATACTCTAACCTTAATGTGGTTACCCACTTACCCTTGATCCTATTTCCATGAAATAAAAAATTTGTTATTCATTCTTTTACTAATTGTGTTGTTGATTTGTACTTCACACATGATATTTGACTAGCCTAGTGGAAACGAGTCGATTGCACTAAACCTTGTTTCAATGGGGAAAGGTATTGGAAGATAGTTTGGATCAATGGCCAAAGTATTAGAAGATAGTGGGTCTCATTTAAGACCCCTACGGGCTCTCCTTCACAGACATGGTTCAAAACCTGCATTGATCTGTGATTGTTTGATTATATTTTTTTATAGCTAGCAATTGTGATTTGTGACATTGAGTTTATGTTTGACAGGTACAAGTACCCTAAACTTTCCTTAAACCAACAGGAAACCTACTGGTTT